>NC_080649.1:4618928-4940714 GCF_027579445.1 Ammospiza nelsoni
CACACTTTAAAAGCTTTAAATTAAATCTTTTCCACCAAAGAAGTTATTAAAAAAGCCCCAGAAAGCTATTTAACCTCCTTCTGTGTGAGGCAACGTGTTTCTTATGTAATATCTATGCACATGAATTTGTCATGTGTGGTGTTAACCTGAGGCTATGTTTGTAGCCCTTGTGTTCCAATATTGGATTTTTACTTGCATAAAAGAGAAGAAAAAAGCCCTGCTGAATTCCTTGAAAACATCCTAAATGGGATGCTGAGGAGCTGTAAATAATAGCCAGGTTTGTAGTTTAACTCTCTGGGGGGCATGTGCAAGCTGAAGGGTGTGAAACACGTGTTCTGGATCTGATGTTTTCCTTCAGATAACACAAGGAAACCAGAAATGCAGAAATAATTAAATGTGCTCACCTTCCCTGCTTCACTTTCCTTTCTGCCTGCGCATGGATTTGAGTTCTGAGGCTCTGAAGCTCTTTCTGCTGCAGCTGTTGGTGCATTTTCTGCTTTGAGCTGTGCCCTCTGTTGGGGTTCACTCCCTAACATTTTTGGTTCCTCCTAAAATTTTTGGTCCTTCCAAGTAAGCAGCTCAAGCTGACTCATCTAAATCTGTCTCTCAGCAAAATGCTGTGACACTGTGATTTCTTGCTAAACTTCACCTACCTAGGCTGAGTTTGGGGTGCTCTTTTGTGGGTATTTATGTTCTCACTGCTTCTCCCTTTGCAGAGGTAGTTTTTTTTTCCTTAGTTTTCCTTTAAGAAGAGGGAGCAGGGATGTGGAATTGTTGCCCCTCATCAGCCAACACTTTCTCAGGCTTGGTTTCCGTGCCAAACTGCTCCACTGAAGGAAGTGCCAAGTAGGCATACCGGGTTGAATTAGTAATAAAACCAAATAAAGAAGTTCCTGCCAAGCCAGGCTGGTGGGCAGGGGGTCATGCTTTGGCTTGGTGCAGAATTCCCTGTGTTTTGGATGTTCTTCAGCTGACAGAACCTGCAAGCTGTTCCTCCTCAGCTGCTCTGGGATCGTGGCTCTGCCTCCCTGTGGATGAATGGCTGCCTAACGATCTGCAGCAAAAGTTTTGATTTGTAATTAACTTTCAATATGCTAAAAGGGTGGCTAATAACATTAAATGCAAATTACAGAGTTCATATCCTTCATGCAAATAAAACCTAAGAAAAATGGTATCTTCTCATTTTGCTGCATTGTTCAGATGTAACAAGCATGATTGCTGCTCTCCCCAGGGACAGCTTTGGGACTTACAAGGTTTATTCATCCAGACCAATGAGTTCTTTTTCCTGGCAATTTTTCCCCCAAGAAATAGTGATAAGAAACTCTGAGGGGAGGGGGGAACCTTCTTGATACATTGCCTGTCCTTTCTCTTTTTTGTGCTGGGACTTAGTCTGGAGTTAAATGTGTTATAAATATCTGAGTATCAATGCTTGGTAGACTTAGGAGAGCTCTTAGCAGCTAATGAAGGTTAAATGCTGTCTATTTTGGGAACCTGAATGACACTGTCACTCACATTTTAGCAGTATTCAGTGTCTAGAGGCTTTTCTCCTTCTATCATTCCTGTGAGGTAACAGGGGAAGCACTGTTCTCTCAGTTATAAAGGAGCATAGGGAACAGAGATGCTTGGGTGAAATAACTGAAGACCTGAGCCCAAGTCAAACAGGAATGCTGTGGAAGAGCTGTGAAATCTTGAGTGTACCTCCTTCTGAGAATGTTTGGTTT
This sequence comes from Ammospiza nelsoni, assembly GCF_027579445.1. Classification (NCBI taxonomy): domain Eukaryota; kingdom Metazoa; phylum Chordata; class Aves; order Passeriformes; family Passerellidae; genus Ammospiza; species Ammospiza nelsoni. The sequence continues at coordinate 4,620,650 of NC_080649.1, forward strand.
ATTATGAAGTCTCCCAGTGCAGACTGCAGTTTTCTGTGCCTTACCCATGTGACAATGACCTTCCTTCAGTGGCACATCCTTTGCTGCAGCACGTGTGTGTGTATTCCCTGACACTGCCTGCTCTGCTGTGTTAGTATCAGCATTTCACTCATTTTCTACATCTTCTGAGTCTTGTCACATCCTGGAAGCACCTGGTACTGTTGTGGTGAACCTGTGCTAGTACAAGGATCTGATTTTTCTTGGAGCTGTGTTGCTGGAGTGGTTTTGTTTGTGGTGGTTATGGCTGAAGTCCCTTCCCTCCTCTCTGTGGGCTCTGGCTGGCATGTCCCTAGGGATGTCATAGCTTTCAAGGTTGTCAAAATCAAATCCCTAGGAGGTTGTGGTGTAAAAGCTGCTTGTGTGCACTCTGTGTGAAATCTGAAGTTTTTCCCTCCCCTCTTCACACACTTACATTCGTGTGTGGCTTTGCTCAGTCTGTTTATCAGCCCTTGCTCATCTGTCATTATTGATATTTTTAGGTGCTCTGGAATGCCTCACCCTTGTCTCTAGACTCTGCTGACATTAATATTTCATTGTTGTCAGCTCACATCTTGCTGCTTGCCCTTGTTCCACTATGCTAATAATGATCCTGAAGGAAACTTCTGGCTCCAATCCTGAGTGCAGCCTCCTGCTAATTGCTTTCCATGGCAGGGAGGGCTGGTGTGCTCCTCCATCACCAGCTGCTATTTGCCTCTCACATCATGATTTAAACCCAGGGATGCTTGGTTATTTAAACAGACTTTCAAGCCCTGGTTGGCTCTCCTGTGAGTTCTCTCAAAGAATTCTTAACTGGTTCAGTTTAAATTACTTTCACAAAAGCTCCTGCTTATCTATCTCTATTTTATCTTGTTACACTCAACTCAAAGAGATGCTTTGAATTCTGAATCTTCTTAACTAATTTTCCTAATGTTCAGGTGAAACTTCCTTGCCAATGACTCTAATTTCCCAGAACAACCTTATCTCTGCTTTCAAAACAGAGGAGGATGTCTGCAGTCTGATATCTCCAATAGGATAGCCGTTTTTAATGATAAATCATTTTATTCCTTTTGTCTGTTAACACCTTTGTTATTTTTTGGTCCTGGGTGAATATCCAGCTTTGAGATTATTATTATTATATCTTCTTAGTGCAGTTTAATTTCTTGAAGCATTTAGCTGCCTTTATCACAGTTCTCTGGATAAAATAGAGCAGAGGAGCTGTGATGATTCTTTTTGGAGCCTGGATCTTTGTTGGGTCAATGTGCAGCTACAGCCACTTGTGCCTCTGATAGACTCAAAGGATCGTCCTCTACATGGAGCTGTCCATTTCAGCTTTGTTTGGGGCTTTATGTTTTCATGGTGTTGGAATTTGTCTGCCTTTAAAATACAAATTAATATTATTGCTGTTGCTTTTATTTACTTGATATTCTCCATTATATTTTACATTTGCATGACCTTTTCTTGCTTCATGCAAACATTGTGACTTTCAGTGTTTTGATATTTGTATTTGCTTGCATCTTGATGAAACTGGTAATGTTAAAAAAATCAATTTTATTTCAAATTTTGTTAAAGATATGAGCTACTCTTGCAAGTTCACGTATTGCAAGAAGCAATTTCTGAGCTGCTCATTCTCTTCTCCCTGTACAAGTGTCTGAATATCCCATGGGACTTAACAGTGCTGCTGTGAGTAAACAAATCACTTTCTGTATTCCCAGCAAAGTGTGAGTGGATCACAGCTGCTGTCACTCCTGCCTGTCTGCAAGATGAATCAGAAATTTGCAGCTGTGGGCAGTGTATGGAGCTGGGTGGTCCTGTTCTCTAGGATCAGATGGAGATTTCAGACCTGTTGTGTTTCATTTAGGGTATTACTTTGTGGATTTTTCCCACTTTTCTTGTCCCTTTAAAATTTATAATTACATTTTATTTGAGTTATTTAATTTTATCATTTCATTTTATGAAACAACCTGGTTGGTGGTTGCGTATTTATTTACAGGGAGGAATTGGCTGCCAGATCAGGTGAGAAGCCACAGTTCAGGCATTGTCTGTGCCAGGTACTCTTGCCAGAAGGCCAAAGAGCAATCTTCTAACTAGTCCTGGGTGTGATTATGATGTTTTTATGAACTTATTCCAATTTCACCTTTTATTTGGTCTTCAGAGCTGTTAAGGGCACTTTTTATGGTGTTTCTCTAGTCTGGAAAATTTAGATCAGATTAGAACATAACTTTTCAGAGCTGCAGGAAGTAGGGCATAGTTTAAAGAGGATTAGTGATCAGTGTGTATAAGGACTAGTCTGTGGAAGGTAAATCTTAGAAGGAGCACCTTCATCTTAAGTAATTTATGTGTCAGTAGAGATTTCCTTCTTTCTTCAGCTGAAATCTGTCATGTTAAAGGTCATTTTATTGAAAATCATGCTCACATATTCATAAAAGGACGCATTCTTCTGAGCATTAGCAGTCAAAGTTTTTGAAGTTGCCATGCTGGATCTTTTCTGTATGTTTTAGCCCTGGAATCTGATGTGAGGAATTAAGTGAGATGTCTGCTGATGATATTCCAGCATTAATAATACTGAGAGGGGAATTGTGATGGCATGCAGTCTTTATACTTAGCATGGTTCTGCTGGCAGGAGAATATGAATTTATAGGAATGGGACCATTAGACCACTTCCAGAATTGGATCTAACCTGCAGCTAGGAGTGCTTTGACAATCTTGTGCTGCCAAAAGCTGTGCCACTGCATCTCCTCCCATTTATCCTTAGATTTTTCTTTTTCCCTCCACACACCAAAATTTGTTTGAAATTTCCTTGTAAATAGAGGATTATGAATAACCCTTGTCACATTTGGAAGCTGTAAGCCATTGAGGAGCAATTTCAGCTCACTCCTTTACAGTCTGCCAGCCTTTTTTGCCACTCAAGATTGAAGATCTGGGTGCTGCTATGGAGCTGATCATCAAGTTTTCTAACAAGGAAACCTCTTTGCCCTTCAACCTTGAGGATTTTGTGTGAGCTGTGGGCTGAGAAAGGTGTTCCAGAGGGCAGGGCTGGGGAGCTGCAGGAGGCTGCTCCATGTGTGTGCTCCTGGATCTGTGCTGAGCCTTGCTCGTGGCATCCCTGCATGCCATCCAGAGCCAGGCTAATGACAGCTCTGATAATGCCAGATGGCAGTCACCAGTCATCCTTTAACAGCGGAAAAATGCCTAAATATTGACTCCAAAGCTGGTCTGCTCGTTCTTCCTCCTCGTTCCAGGCTGGCAGTGATCCTCAGGCAGCACTTAGGGACCTCCTAAGAAGATCTTGTGTAGGAAACTGTCAGAACAGATTGCTGTATGGATTTTCGGAGGATTAAAGTTAATTAAAGAGCTATTCCTTGCTCTCATTTCCTCGTGTCTGCCAGCTATTTACATGCTAATGTAGGGTCTTCCAGGGAGAACAGGACAAGTGTCAGCACTGGGCATGTTATCACACATGGAGACAGTAGAAAATAATGAGATGAGCAAAATATATATATAATATGTATGTACATGTGTGTAGCTTGACAACTGAAAGCCAGCAGCAGAGCTTTTTGCATATTTTCAGTAATGTGTGATCTTGCTGAATATAATTCACTCCATTACATCTCACACTGCATAATTTAATACTTCATTCACTATAGTATCTTTCCATAAGGAGTTTTATAAACAGGCAGATTTAACTTTTTCTTTTTTCCCTATCTTGTTCTAAAGAGGAAAGTTCTTTCCTGCAGAAGTAGTGAGTAGTTTTACCAGGAGTACAAACCTGGGAGCTTTGGTGGGGACTGGCATTTGCTGCTGTCTCCTTTTAGAAAGATTAAGCAAAGGAGATGCTCAGCATGGAAGCAAACTGAGAGTGGATGTAATAGTTTTCTGCTCCAGTTGCATTATTATTTGCCCGTTCTATTTTCACATTATTTCAGAGGATTATTTTCTCCTGTAATTTTTCAATATCTTTGATTTTTACACTTTATTAAAACTGCTACATAACAGATGAAATAAAATTGATCTCTGGTTACACTTCAAGAGGGAGTTTAATGCTTTAGGAAAATGAGAAACCTCATTTTCTGCATTTTTAAATAAAATTATCAAAACCATCTGTATTGTTGAGCACAAGTAAAGAGTTTTGTCTGCTGCTGAGGGTAGTGCAGATAGTTTGACCATTCTGGAGGTAATTAAGCTTTTAAGGACCAAGGGCAGTTAAAGACAGATTTGTTTTCTGTAGTTTTTTGTTCCCCAGTGTGCAGGTGACATGCAAAGTGAGTGGCTTAGTAAACCCAAAGTGCCCTTACCATGGGCTGCAGCCCCTGTGTTCTGTGTGACCTTTGTGAAACAGCTCTCAGCCTTTCTCTCTTCATTTTATCCTTTTGTGGTTTTCCTAGAGGAAAACACGATGGTCTTACTCTCAGATGTCAGGTGGCTGTTCTCTGGCCTTGAAAAATCAATGTGACATTTTGTGAAAGAGTTAAAAGAGGAGGGAAGGGGAAAAAAAAAACAAAACCTTTTTTGGAGACTGATTTGGGGGCAGGTGAGGGGAGAAGGTCACCCACACTGAAAAGCCATGACTGCTTGTTCCTGCCTTGGTAGCACAGCTCCCTTAAAAGATGCTGTGAAAGGGGTGTCAGGCCAGAGATGCTCTGGGATTTGGGTGTTTTGAGGTTTCCTCTTGTATTTGATATCCCAAATCCTCTCTTCAGCCTGGCTGGTGGGCTGACCAGGATGAAATGCTGCTGTGCAATAACCTCAGGCTGGATTTCTCCCTGTTGTGGTTCTGTGAATGCCAGCTGAGCTACACCAGGGAAAAGCTGTGTCTTGGGAGATGCTGCCAAGCCTTGTTACCCTTGGCCTGTGCAGGTCTTATTATTATTATTATTATAAAATATTATTATTTCAAGAGAATAATCTTTACTCCCCGTACCAGAGGAAACCAGTGCTGGCTGAATCCTGTTGCTGTGTGCTTGGGAGAATTTGGGATGGGTGCTCAGGAAAGACAGTGAGCACCCAGAATTTACTGAAGTTGGGGCACGCATTGTCCCTTACTGGGCTGGACCAACACAGCATTGTCTGCAGGAGCTCTGACAAATGGAAATGCTTAAAACACAAATTATTTTAATTTGTGATGCTCATCTCTGTTACACAAATAGTAAGCCTCCTGATTTTTAGATGTTCAATATTGGTTTTGGCAAATATGAAAATATTTAAGAAAATGACAGAGATGCTCTTAAGCTTTTCCTATCAGTGATATGTGTGTGCACTTTTTTTGCCATTCATTTATGTTGTACTTAATGTGAGGGAGGTTTCTATTTTGTATATCAAGTGGAATCTTCAATTTTATCTTGCCACATGCTCAAAGGAAATTTTTATTTCTGTTTTAGACATTGTTTTAGAAAGAGATCCACGCTTCTTTTGCTATCTAAGAATTGGTCTTTATTCAATCAGAAATCAGAAATTGGCCTGCTTTGAGACTATGGTGGAGCCACATCATGCAGGAGCACTTCAGCCATAAAGGGCATTTGTTTAATAAGTTCCATGTGCTGAGAATATGAATATTTTTAGTGGTGACAGTTAAGGCTGAACATTTTTATCCACATTTTTGCATTTTACTAGAAAAGAATTGAGGGGGAAAAAAAAGTATTTTTCAGGCATTACTTGTGGATTTTGCTACTTTATGCCACATCCCTTTTCTAGGACCTGTAAATATATGGATTTCTAAGATATTTAGCTCAGTGCAACCATTCCTTGCTGCTGGGAAGAGAACATGAATCTTTTTTGGGAGCTGAAGTTCCAGTGCCCCTGTGTGTGTCTGATTTGTGGGTCACAGCCCTTCATTCTGCATCCTCACCTTCAGACTTTGTGATTCCTGGTGATGGATGTGGGTATTGGGAGCAGAAGGTAATTTTAAAGATATAGATGAAAAGAGTTTCAAATAATGAGGTAAGAATTTGATGTCAGTGCAATGGCTTTTTTGTTTAATCAAAATTTTATGTTATTTTGATTTCTGGAGCTTAAATAGAGCACGGCAAGGATCCTAAAACCAAAATTAGATTTTGGCTTTAATTTTCGGGTGTCATCCCTCAAGATACAAAATAAAATAGCAACTTAGAGCAGCAAACAACATGAATATTTCAGAAGCAGCATCTTTTCTTTCTGCTGCCATCTGTTGATGACCTATGCATAGGAAAGGATTCATTTCCCAAAGTCAAAGGTTTCATTTCTCAATGAAGAAAGCTGTGAAATACAAGGTAAATTCTGATGGTTGAGAGAGCTCTCCAGCATTATTTTCCTTTCCTCTTGGATGGACTGGTTGAATGCAGGTGCTGACAAAAGTGGTATTGTGGGGGAAGAAGTGATGCACAATGCTTACTGTCTTATATACATATAAACAAAAATTAGCAAATGAAAGAACTAAAGAGGTCTGGTTTGTTAACACTGTGTTTTTTGAACTTTAGCTTTTTGAATGTCTCTGATGATGGAAAAGAGAGGCCATAAGTTGTGTCCTTGAATCTGTGAGCTGCAGGGAAAGCTCAGATGCTCACAGCACCATTTCCATTAATGCATTTTCCTGTCTTCAGTGCAAATGACCCCCAGATATGTGATAGCTCTTAACATGTTTTGAAACTCTCTCCCATAATTAACTTGTCATAGACAGAAACAAGGCTGTGGGGGTTACAGATTTGAAGAGAGAATGCTCAACAGGTTTTGAAAAGGGTGTGTACAAGTCCTTCTGCCATTCACATCATTAGGTTTAATTATTTTGAATTGATTGTAGGGTCTTGAGCAGGGATATGTAACGAGCTGTTTGTTGTCCCTCAGCAGCAGTACATTTTAAAAGCCATCTCCAGTGGGATTCCATTGGGATGTCCTGGGGGTATCTTTGTCCCTGATGTGCAGCGCAGAGCTCATGGTGATGATGATGATGATGTTTCTCTGCAGCACGTGAGAGGCACAGGTTTGGGCTGTTAATTAATAATTCCAGTCCTGCACAATGACTAGTCTGATGACAAGTCTCTGCAAAAAACCTCTTGGTAGCCTTTGAAGCAAGCATGCAGAAATATCCTATTTTCAGCTGTACATATTTTTTTCCCAGAATTACTTCACCATGGCACTGCTCTAAATATGTCTTGTGAGATAAGCTTTAAATCCTACTTGGGCAAAGTTTATTAAAAATTAACATTTGCATGGGGAGTTATAAAAAAGAATAGGACCTTCATTAGCTTAACATCATCTGAAGTACAAAATAATATTGAATTGCTCTCCACTGGCCCAGACCAGGCAGACTCTTACTGCCTGACAGATCTTGAAGCCCAGAAAAGTCAGCATCAATAATATCCAAAAAGCCACACTGGAAACTGCACCTCTATTCCCAGAGGTCCAAGAAAATGAGCTGCTACCACAGGCTAAACAACCTGAACTTATTGGGATGGGATGTTAGCTGCCATTCCTCTCAGTGGGGAAAACTGCAGTGTTCATTAGGCATCCATGCCAGATGTACTGCTCTGGCAGCTCACCGTGTTTGGGAGTGAAAAGTCAATGCAGGGGATGTGGTTTCAAACAGTTTTGCTTTGTGGAGGTTCACATTTGAACCAGCACAACCCCTGGGCCGGGTGGTGCTGGTTTATCCTGGCTGAGATTGATGCCATTGACAGCGCTTCTGCTCTCCAGCCTCTACAGGAGTTTGAGGGACATGGAATACCAGTAAAGACACTGAGAAACAGAGGGATGAGAGAGAGTCTGTACAATGGATGTGTGTAGAACATGAGTTTTCATTTTCATTTTGTTTTCTAGGACAGATGAGGAACACATTCATTCCCATTTCCCTTTCCTCCTGGGACCGCATGTCGCCTGCCTCTACCTCGCAGCGTTTCATCTGTCGTGATTGCCTTAAATGCCTGAGTCTCCACAATATTCACCTTCCCCTGGGCTGCAAGTCACCAGCATGTGTGTCTTTGTGCTAATTTGTCCCAGCTCAGAGGCACAGCATCATTAGTGAGCCGCCGCCACCACGGTAATTACTGTGGGATTTGGGCACAGCGGTTTGCTCGTGCATTGCTCCGTACCTTCTCTTTAATCTGCACAGGCCATCTGCTTCATTTCTTAACTAAAAGTTGTTTTGTTTCTGATTTGGAAGAGTGACTCTGTTGCTCCTAGTCTTCTCTGTGTAGAAAAGCCATTGCAGCCAGGATAAATTACGTCAGTTTGATAGATCGTGTTCACTTTTGAAAGATTTGTTGCAGGTTGTGGCCTGTAGTTTTGCTGTGCATGGATTTTTGCTTTCCTCTGTGGCTGCAGGGACAGTCAGGGCAGAATTTTGGTAGGACCACTCTGTGATATTGAGAACTCTTGTAAGTTTGACCACAGTCCTGCTGTTGGCTTCTAGCAAAGATTTCCCAATACAAATATAAATATACAATAACAAAAATGCTACTAGGTGGTTATCCCATGCCAGCCCTGTGAGTAATAACCTTTTAAACCCTGGTCCAGATAAGAATTGTGTGTTGGGTGACAAAGCACTCTGGCTCCTGTCTAAAAGGTCTGTTGTGTCTTTTGCCATTGCTTATCTGATCAAAAATAGTGAATTGTTGGACTGATCAGGTCAAAGACCCAAGTTACTCCAAATCTGTTTTCTCTTCTTTTGCCTTTCTCTTCCCAGGACTTCTCCAGGATTAAATGGATCAGCTTTTTGTTAAGAGCTGGTTTCCTAAGCTTGGGCAGTCCTCAGGCATCACAGTAGATTGCTTACATGGATAGAACATTGATATTGCTGTTAGGAAAAGCTTGCTTTTATTTCCAAGAAAAACCTGCTCATTAGATGATTTTGAGGGGTACTCTGTGGTGTGGTCAAACTGGACCATTTTTGATGTTTTAGAGGCATTAAGATTGTAAAATAAGAGCAGTGGGGATCTAACAGCATATGTCACTTTTCCTGTCTTTTGGAGGAATTTATAGCCTAGTTTTACCCATAAAGTGGGTTTTGTTTGTTGCCTTTTAAAGATGTCCCTGTTGTCGATAAATAAAGTGAGGACTACAGTGATCCATTCCTCAAAAAATATAAAATGAGCAAAATAACTTCCTTAGGTCTATCGACAATTTATTTTTCCTGTAATGGGAACATTATTTCTGCATGAGCCTCTCTCTCCTTGCCACCAGAAGCTGGTGCATGCAGTTCTGAGACAAGGAAATAGCAGCATCAAATCAGGCAGTTTGCATCTTGGTTTTGTGAAAAGAATAAAGAAAATAACATTATTTCTCCGAAGACGTTGTGGAGTAGAGCAATCGTTTAGAAAATGAAAAGAATCTTTGTCTGGGAGGCTCCTCTGTTTCACTCTTTAATCTAAGCAGCTGTCTTTCTCCTTCCCCATGGGAAGTTGTGGTGGGTAAATAACATGGAAATTCATTTGATGATGGAGACATTAGAGGTTGGCATGGACAATTAATTTGTTATTAGACAGAATTAATTTTATTTGATCCTTACATGGTTCTGTTGCTGCATAGAAATTCAGCAGCTCAGTGAGTTATCCTGTGAATGCAGCGCTGGTTTTGCTGAAGGATGGGGCTTTTTGTGGCTCTGACATCAGGGCTGGCTTCTCTCCTCACCTGTGTGTGAAATGGAGATACAGGGAGGTTTTTGGCTTTGTGCTGCTGGAACTCACTGTGGGGTTTGTGACATAAAACTTGAGACTTTCCCCTTCCCAATCTAAATACTCTGGTCCCTTGCTCAGAACTGGTTTGAAAATATTTCTGAAGTTCCATCAGCAGAAAGCTGACTTGAGAAGAAAATGAGAGGCTTTTCTTCTGAGTTCATTTGCTGACGTGAGGGATAGAATGGAGCATCAGTGGTTACAGGTAGAGCTGGTAATCTTCATCTCCAGAGGGATGGAGATGATGGCATGATCTCCTCATAGTGGGACAAAGCAGCACTTTTGGATTTCCCCTTTTACTCCTAGAATTCAAAGCCACATTTTGGTTGATTCTGGTAGGGACTGATCATGTCTTCTGCAAAACCAGAAAGGAATTAGATCTCCTGATGTCTTTCATGACTTTTGAATGTCAAGAATTTGGAGCACGTGCAACAGGAATGCTTTGGGAATGCTCATACTTGTCACTATTTCTGCTTCCTTTTGCTGCTTCCTTCTGGTTTTGCCCTTCTCTGTCTTCAGGAGAGGCAGCACCTCAGAAGTGGCTGCACCTTCCAGTGATCCTTTCCTAGCCAGAGCTGGTGCACATTTTGGTGTTTTGTTTTGACAAGAATGACCTAATCACTGAGAAGATCCCCAGAGAGCCTTCAGAGGTCTGTGTTTTAGCCCAGGTCTAACCTGGTGAGTGACCACAACCACTTCATCTTGGGGGCACCACTTTCTCCTCCTGAGACATGGAGATGGTGATGCTGAGCCTCTTAATCCTAAGAGGCTGATTTAGGATTAATTGCTAAAAAGTGTAGCATAAAAACCTAAAGGTAGCCCTGCACTTGTGCACTGCTAAGTGGAAGAGTCATGAACAAGTTACTTATAACAGTGTCCTCATAAGGCATCTGCATTTGCATATATTATACTGCATTTTTCCTCCTGCTTCTCTTGCCTTAATTGTCTGTGCTCCAGTTTTCCCCAGACTGGAGAGTCTCTTGCTTGTGCTAGATTGGTGAACTAAAGATAAAAGTTTTCGAAAATGAGACCAAGGACAAAAGCAGCGAGGATGTTCAACTCAGAACTGTAAAAGAATATGTGAGTGTGTTAAAAAGAGTACCAAATTCAATTATTTTTGTTAACCAGTGAGATCAGAAGAGGAATCAATTATATCATGCAGGTATCTCTCTTTGTGAGCTGCGTGGTGATAACTTCAATTGCATTTGCTTTTTAAAGTTGACGTGCCAGGAGACAGCATTGTTTCAGTAGGGATGAGCAAGGAAGAGGCTAATGTCATCTGTAAAAGGCAGGGAAATACAAAACTCACACATCCTGACAGTCCTCTCTTCTGTTTAAAAAGCAAATAAGTGAAAAAGCAGGAGAAACTGAGGGATAAAATCACACCTCTTGAATAAATGCAGGGCCAGGCTTGGCGTGCTTTGTTGGAGATGATTTAGCAGTAATTAAATTGGTTCCAACATAGCGGGTAAGACCAAAGATGAGAAGAGGGAGAAAAAAAATTTCCTTACTATCCATTAACATGCCAGACTGTTAGCAAGCTTGGTGGGAGAGTGGTGTGTAAGTAAGCATTAGTGATGAGTAACTGCCCTCCCCTCTCAGTCCACACTGAGCAAGCGCTTCACGCTGGCATTAACCACCCCCAGCACAGACAGGCTGTCATTCCCGCCTCTGCTGTCAAACACAGAAATTTCCTTAGTGTTGAATGCAGAATTCAGCCCAGCTCCTGCTTGTTTCCCATCTCTTGTTCTGCCCCTGTGAGGGTCTCACGATGCCCCCACTGATTCCTGCCAGGGATCACCCGCGTGCCTGAGCCTGTGCCAACATTCCATCAAACCCTTCCTCCCCAGCCAGCCTGCCGCGGGATGCTGTGCCTCCGGGGCTGCTCTGGTGTGCACAACAGCACACTGCTTATAAATAACACTGGCTTATTTATAACACACTCCTATGGCGTTGCAAATAACAGCCATATCCATCACACGGCGTTCATTGAAATAGAAGGGTTTAAAACCACTTCAGAGAACCCCTGTTTCTTCATGTGGCGAGGGAAAAAGCAATTGCTGTTTGGAGCATGGGAGGAGTTGCCTTTGTGTGTCTCTTTCCTGTTGGTATCAGTGGGGCAAATTGTCTGATAACTTCAATTCTAAGCTTTTGAAGTATTTTTATTGTAAAAAGTATTCTTTAAGAATGAAATATGTTTGAAGAGCACGAATGTTGAATTTAAAGAAGAATGATTGTGTTCAAGTCAGTTCAGTGGGTGATATTAAAGAGGCAATTACACATGATTTGTGAAATAAAGAGCAACCTCGGCAGAGTGTGGTACCTGCAGGGTTTAACAGCACCCTCTGATCTGAGCTAATAAGAGCAGTGTCTAATATTAGAGTTTGCCTTGTCAGAAAAGCCATTAGTGTGCCAGTGTGAGGACAGGGAGTGCCAGGCAGAGCGAGCAGCTGCTTGCCTTTTGGTGCCACAGGAGGAGGCAGGGAGAAGCTCTCTCTAAAACCTTCATTTGTCATGCTGCTGGTTTGCTGTTTACAGTATTAAACTGTTGATTAAGAAAAAGATGATTGAATAGGTACCTTCTTTTAGAAGCATGCAGACTTCAGCTGGAGATTAATTCCTTCATTTGCTTGTGCTCTTCAGAAGTTTTTAAAATTTTGCATAAAGTTTTTTTTTGAGATGAAAACTTCAGAGCTCTCAAGTTTTCAACCTGTTTATTCTTTTCATGTCATCTTCCTTCATACACATTGAACTGACAATATTTTTTCCTTCCTTTCTCACGCATCCAAAACCTAAATACAATTACAGTTTCCATTCTGTGGCCTCTGGAGGAACAGGTCTTTGTACAAACTTTGCCACAGGCTTGGTGAGGAAGGGTTTTTGATTAGTACTACATTTGTTTTTAAAGCTTTTAGAGATTTGTGTTAAAATTAGGTGTATTGGGTAACCTGTTGGATGTGCAAATACAGACTATTTATCAAAGACCACAGACGTTTCTTCTTTGCTTTGATTTTTAGCATGGCTCTGTGAGTATTTTACATTTTGCTTGGCCCTGAGTTTTCAATTACAAAGTGATTTCTTGTCCTTATTCCCCATCTCATTTATTCCTGGCTCTCCTTCCAGTCAGCTCTGGATAACTGAGAGATATGCTAGAATGGTTCTTCTCAGTTGTTGGAGAGAAATTGATATTTATTAACCATCTACTGAAATGGCAAAAAAGCAAGAGGAAAAAGTGAAGAATTACACTGGTGAATACTGCAGAGAAGCATATCTTCGAATATGTACAAGACTGCTCTGGAGGAAGAGGTGATAAATTTTTGCCAGGAGTTGTGCTCACAGGCGTGGAGATCATTTCTAGCAGGTATTTTGTGTTCTGCTCATGCTGCCAAGGCACTGCCCCAGCAGCTCTGAGCTCAGACAGGGTGGATGGACTCTGCTTTGGCCTCTCCTCCCTCCCTGACCTTGGTGTCCTCTCCCTGGGCTGAGGGGGAATCCAAGTGAGAGCCAGCCTGGTCTTGTCAAGCAGCCTGAGGTGGACGGGATCAATGTTTCCATGAGTGGAGCTCTGTGGAGGTGACAGTGAGATACAAACCTCTGGGAGGCTTCATGTGCTGAGACCATCACAAGCTCCATCTCCAGAAGGTACATCTGTGCTTCACAGGTACGTCAGCTGCTTGTACCTTGTTCCTCGTGTCACAGAAATGCCACTAGAGGATCTTCTTACGTGGTGATCACACTGTTTTAAGAGCTTGTTCAGAAATTGGAGACTTCTGAAGATACAGCAATGGCATTATCTGTGCGTGTTCTCCTTTCGTTATGTGTACCTGGAACTGATGTGATTTGCTCGTGTTCTGAACTGATAGCTTTCCCCCTAATTTTCTTCTTGACTTAAGTGAGTATTAATCATAAACTGTTTCATTAGTAGCTAATTTGATTGAGAGAAAAAGTTGAAAAGATTTGACATCTGCTGTGAAATTTGTCTTGCATCTCCCATGGACTTGAGGCAGGTATTTGGCACAGAGATTCTTCTGCATAACCTTGCTTGTTGATTTTGTTTGTGTGTGCATTTAGAATCCTTGATGTGCACAGGGAGACAGGCAGGAACTTGCTGCTTTTTGGGTGCTTCTTTACCCTCAAGAAGCTGAAGAGAATTAATAACCATGGGCAGCATCTCTGGGACTGCACTGACAAAAACAATGCATTTGTCCTGCTGTCTTTGAACATGCTAAAGCTCACAAATGTTGTTCTTGGAGGTGAAATAATAAGGACAAGTGTAAAAAGTAATAGTTGCAAGTGAAATATGAGCAATATTTTTGGAATAAGTTGAGTGAGAGTGATTGTCAGGTGGTCAGAAATTCCAGCTGTCTGATTTATTCCTGTTATCTTTTGCCTTCCCTTCATCACCAAACCAACCCTTTTTTGTGGATTCAAGTGATTTTATGGTGATTGTGGAGGGTTTTTTAAACAGCCTAAGGTGGATGTTAAGGACACTAATAATTGAATATTTTAAATAATTGAAAACTACTCCTGAGAGAGGGAAGCAAAGCCAATGGCAGGACCACAGCCCTGGTCTTCTGGAGAGGGGAATCTGAGCTGTTCATGAACCTGCCTGGAAGAATTCCATGGAATGTGCTCCTGGAGAGAAAGGGAAACCAGGAGAGCTGGGGAGGACAATATCCTCAGCAGCTTTCAAGCCTCAACTGTTGTGCAAATTTGAGTCTGCCCAGTGCTGATAATAGACTCCATTGAAAGTGGCATCATCTCCTACAGCACTGGCTGGTAAGATAAAGGTGTATTTGAGAACGATTGTACTAAGTCAGGAGTGTGCCAGGTTTATTGAAAGGCACTTTATTAAATAATATAATGGTATTTTCCAAATGGAAGCAGAAGAACCAAATATAGCAACAGATATGTGACTTTACTTAAAAGTTTTAACTTACTTTAGAATAAGAAAAATTGTTCTGATAGTATTTCCTAGCATGTCACGATGGACTTTTTTCCAGAGATGGGACAAGTTTAGGAGTGAGTGTTGTGGGTTTAAATACTGCAGTGCAAAAGGGTCTGTTCCCACCTTTTTATTTTCTTGAAGACTTGATTACAAACTCACAATTCTGTAATTCTGCCTGTGGTGGGTTGGGCATCCTTTGGATTGCCTTTCTGGTAGGTGGAATGCAGTAAAGGTGAAAATTCAAGTAAAGTCCCTTAAAATTGTTCAGAAAGTTCTGTGTGGAAGTGTTGCAGTATGGAGGTAGGATAATCATCATAATGACCAGGTTTTTCTGTGGTGTTATGTGGCAGGGAGGGACTATTCCCCTTCTATCTTTTGTTTGCCAGGTGTTTCTGTGGTTTTACCATAATCTGTACACTTGGAGGTTGTTCTCAGAAGTAGAAAAGCTGATGGTCTGTTTCATTCTCCAAAATGTGGCAGTTTGTTACAATGAAAACAAACCAAAGGGTTTAGTTTGCAACAAAGGAGGGTTTTTTTGATAATGTTTCTATTCTTGACTGAAATCTAGTTTTGTTGAAAATGCAAACATTGTGGTCAAATATTAAATGGATGATGAATGTTTCTGTCTCGTACATTTAATCATAATTGTTTTTCAGATGTGTATAATGAATATCTTTCCTAAACAATGTTTTTCTTCTGGTAAACTGATTTTTCCACTTATTTTAAATGAAGCACGACTTCAGTGCTTCACATTTTGTCTAATGGTGTGAGCATAACATTCTTGATATCAGTGCAGTTTTGAGGAAAGATTCTGTTGACTTAATATTGCAGAGACAGTGGAGGGAGAGAAAAGAAAGCAATGTCATTTTGTCTGTGAATTAATTTTGCAATGTCTAATGATACTAAAGGGAAGGTGTTCACTTAGAGTGGCAGATAGTTAAAATTAGCTTTACTAACTAGTAGACTATTTTAAAGTAAAAATTTCAGTCCTTAAATGTTGAAATTTGAGAAAATTTGTACATGTGTGCTGTTAGCACAAGAACTGGAGATTCAGGTGTAGAGATAAATTCTATTTTTTGGTGTTGTCTGCTGCTGTGGTTGAGGGGGGAGATTATTTGCTGTTTTTTTTTGTCATCCCCATGCTCTGCAGCTTTTGGGGGAACATCTTGTCCTGTTGCTGTGAGCGTGGCAAGAGGGATGAGGAGGCACCTGTTACTCACAGAGAGAAGGGCAGGGGACCCAGAACTTTGTGTCTTCACTTATTCCTCACCAACCCAGCTCAGGCAGAGCTGCTGCAGAATGAGAGCAGCAGTCAGACATGGGTGATGGGAGTGTGAAAGACTGGCAAAGCTGCTATGCTGGAAAAATGATGATTGGACTTGTTGACCTTAAAAAGCAGCTGAAGAAGAGGTGACAATTTGGAAGAACAGAATCTAATGAATGAATGGTTTTAGAGGTGTTTGGGAGTTGTTTTCCCTGTCTGTGCAAGGCAGCAACAAAGATGTTCAATGGAGCTGAAAGGTGGCAAATTAAAGGCCGATAAAAGAAAATGCATTTTCAAGCAGTGAAAAAAAATAACGGGATTAATTTCCACCAGAAAACTAGTAAAGTCAGGAGCTTCTCAATGTTCAGAAAGACTGGCTATTTATATGATCAATGAAAGCATCCAGAGGAGTTGTCAATGAGAGGTTGTTTTTCAGGTGTTGTTATTAGATGTCATTTTTCTGGAGTTGGGAAGCCCAAGGTGAAGGTGCAACTGGAATTTTGGTGAAGTACCTGCCTGAAGTGATCTTTGTAGCTGTTTCTTAAACATTTAATTTTGTTCTTCGCCATGTCAGGGTCTCAGGAGGAGCAGGATCCCAGGCACAGAGGGGTTGTGGGCTCCTCTGCCAGCCTGCCCTGAGGTTTGGATGGGATTCAAGAGCCAGCACATGGCAAACCTCTGTTCAGAGGTGGCACATTGTCCTTTTCAAATGCAGAAAACTCTTTCAGAAGTGCAGGTCACAGGGTTAAATATCAGCTTCATGGTGCTCACTTGCTGCCCAAGAGCAAACTCTGAAGGTGATCCTGATGAAGCTAATGAGGCACATTCTGTGGGTGTTGGCTGAGCTGTGCTCTGGGTGAGAGAATAAACTGATCCTGGAAACAGCCAAAGAGGTGATGCAGTTTTCCATCTTCTATAAGACAGAGGTGTTAAAATGATCTCTGATATTTTCAAAGGGTACAAGTTAAAACATGGAACCTTCATCACGTAGGTAATGTGAAACATGTGATGTAAAATTAGTATTTTGACCTCATGCAGGGAAAGCATAGAATTTTAGTTTAGAGTGAAGGTTTATTATTGCTCTGCTCTGGGTGAATCACTGGGTATGATTGAATAATCTGGTCCAATCTTATTGTTAGGAACATGGTTTTGGTGTGAAGTGACCCTTTATGGTTCTTATTATTTCAAGAAGAATATATTTGGATATTCTTTTGTTTTATAGGTTTATGTAGTATGGAAGGTGCCCCTGGGCCAGATTTCAGTCTCAGTTCAGTCTTCTTCCCCTGGTGTCCTCTCTGCTGGGCTGCAAGGGCCAAGAGCTGAGTCCCCTCTGCCCTGAGAATCCTTTATAATAATGCAGATATGCTATGGCTGACCTGGGAGATAACTTGATGTAAAATTTGTGAAACTCTTATTGGAATCACTGATTTTTATACCCTGGAGGCAGTAAAGGGAATGTTTTATGAATTAAGTAAAGTATGGGAAATTATTAATATCTTCTAATAAAGCAGTCAGGTGATGTATATTCTGAGGCATCACCTAAAGTCCCTTTTTCTCTGCCTTGTTCAAAACGCCACAGCTGGCATATTTCTGGAGTTGTTGACACATCATGAAGGGATCAAGGAATTACTTTAGAGTTCAATGGAATGTGCTGTGTTGGATTGGACGAACTCATGTCTGATTTTTTTATTTTATTTTATTTTATTTTTTTGTCCTCTCCAATGTGATGTGAGAGCTTTGCCCTCCTGCTTCAGTTCTGTCTTAGCCTGAATGCCCAGGGAGCAGAGCCCAGGTGATGGGGCCATTCCTCCCCCTTTGTTCTTGCAGAGATAACTGCACTGGCTTTGAGCACAGTTCAGTTTACTTTTCTCCCAAGTTAATGATATTTGAGTGGTTAAAACTGCAGGAAACTGTCTGTTAAGAGCTTTAGAGGCCAATTTCTGGGTTACTTAGTAGACAGGAGGAGAAAGAAATTTGAGCGTAAGGAATGAACATAGGGGTGAAATTTTATACCCTAGCAGCATAAAAATCTCTTGTACCATCGCTTTTTTTCTGATTTTTAGTGTTTTTTTTTTTTTTTTTTTTTTTTTTTTTTTTTTTTTTTAATAGGTAACATTAGTTTTGTATTGCCAGTGAGGATGAATCCATTCCCTTGTCAGCTGTATGCTTTCCCTCTGGCAGTGATGGCAATCTAGTAGCTAGATTGAAGAAGGTATGTTCCGGGTTTTTGGGTGGCTTTTTAAAAATAAATTACTGTTTTTCACATGTGAACCATGCACATGGTGTTAGATACTGGTGTCAGATGGGGAGTGACCCTGTGCTGAGGCAGGTGAATAAGGCAGCTTCACACACAAGATTGCCACTGATAAAGCAGTGGGACTGTGAGAAATGATAGGAAAAAGAGGGGTTTTTTGGGATGAAGAGATGCCAAACACACTGAGACAGAAAAGCAGGCTCACTCTGGAGACAGGCAGCAGTGAGTGTTCCAGTAGAGGGGAGCTAAACTAAGAAAAAGCCATACAATTATTCCACAGCAGCAGGAGGCTAAGAAACATAACTAAACATGTTAAACTCACTGTGAAGCAAGAGGACCCCAGGGGTATTTTAGTCAGATAATATTTAATTTGTTGCAGTGTCAGTTGTATGATTGCTTGTCAGCTGGCATATGGATGTGCTATAAGCAAAATGGGGCTTTCAGAGACCATGCCCAATTTTCCAGAAGATAGTAAAGCAGGAGATTTATCAGAGACGGATTAAAAGAGTTACAGTGGATTTATTTGCTCTGGTCCATTGCCAGGATATAAGGCAAGCTGAGCTCTCTGCAGAGAAGTGTTGGAGGAGAGGGACAGGAGCTAGAAAGGGAGGACTATAAATCAGGAGGAAAACCCACAGAATACACGAGCATGTGAGATGTACACAGGTATTTGTAGGAGTTTTAAAGCTGCCATCTGAACGTTGGCCAGAGGAGCAATTGGATTGTAGAGTTGCTCCAAAATTTAAGAATGGGTGGTTGAGAAGCTAGGAGAGTCTCTGAATGCCTTGTTCTGGCACCTGAAATGAGGCTTTGCCTGATTGTGCCCTCTTCCCACCACAGTTTCCCTGAGTTGTTGCTTTCTCCGCACTTCCAGCCTTGAGAGGAAAGTTGCTTTTCAGGCTGAATGATAACCTGACTCTCCTAGCAAGAAAATGGCTCTAAGAGTGTTAGAAAACAGATGAAAGCCATCCCTTGCAGAGAGATGATGGCACACACAGGGATTCCTGGTTTGCTGTGTGCCTGTGGTTATGTGCACCAGCTTTTCTGACCTCTCCCCACCTGCTCCTCTTAGGTGTGCATGCAGCTACTTGGACTTCAAAAGAAGGAATATTTTATTTTTCTTGGAGAAGCCTTAGTTTTAGGGCACAGCACATCTGCAAGGCTTCTTTAGAGGTTAAATCCATCTTTAGATTCCTGCAGTAGCTTTATATTGGCTTGAGGGGCAAAAACACCAGCAGAGCGTTGATATATAGACAGTCACATCTGAGAATTAAGGATACTTTAAAAAAATGTTTCCTAATGGTCTTGTCAGGGCAAGGATAGTGAAATCTGCTGGATGTTTTTATTTTTATGAAGTTAACAGGGTTTTTTTTGTAAATGGTGTTTTAATTGAGGTCTTGAGTAGAAAGTCAATGGTGTGTGCATACATATGTGTCTGCAGTCAGTTCTGATTTGCAAAGTAATGTGAAAATAGGTCAGCCACAGAGAGAAGTGTTGGGAAATGGCTGCAGCTGAGAAGGAAGCTATTTGTAGGCTTGGGAGTAGAAAATTTTGGTTTAAAGGTGATTTGTACAGAAGATAAGAGTGCTAAGAGGAAGGGGAGCCATTTGCCTTCTGGTCACCATAGCTGCTGCTGAAGGCAAGGAGGGGTTGAGAAGTTTCTGGTAATTTAACTTTTGCTGGCTTTGTTTGGCTGAGAGCTCTTGGGGTTTTTGTTCCAGAAGAGTCCATTAGCTCCTGTGCTAATTAGCAGTGCTGCAAGAGGGAGCTGAGGGATAAGAGCAGAGTCTGACCCAATGTGTCTTTATCCCCAGCTGTCCCTGCAGGGCTGGTGCTTCCTGGGCCTTGCTGTTGCTTGGTTGTTGCTTTTCCCCCTACACTTTCCATAAAACAACAGGATTTGAACATAGAAGAACTTACTTTAGTTACTTTACTTCCAAAGTAAGGCTTAACAGCCCTAGACTGGGGCAGAACCTGTTAATTGTCAGCATCCCTGTTCCCAGTCCCTGGTTGATGCTTTTTTTAGGGTGTAGAGCATCTCCTGTATCCTGGTGAACCTGGAGAGGGCTGCACATGTTTCCCATCAGGAAGGCACAAACAGGCAGCCCTGGAAGGGGCAGATTCCCACTGTTGTGCAGCCTGGTGGCTCTGCTGGCACCCAGCACTCAGGGCTCTGTGCTTTGTTTCCGTGAGCTTCATCACCCTGGTACAAACTCATTCCTCTGAATTACAGAGATGTTGTTGAATTGTAATTCTCCTCTTTGATAAACACATCACTGCAGTTAAGATTTATCACATTTATTATTTGCCTTTATTCAGTAGACAATTTACCTGTCAAAGAAGGAAATTAGACTGTTTTCATATTATTCATATTAAGGCTCAGTTGATTGTTTCTTGTCCTTAATTCTTCTCTAGCTGTTTGCAATTTGATTGTTAATGTTTTTTTCAAGTATTTTATGAGATACCGAAATATTGAAGTGATTTATAATTGCCAGAATTTGTATCCTCTCATCCATCCTTCTCTTAAAAGTTGGATCTGTCTGTCCTGTTTCCAGTTGCTGTCTTAACATTTGTGAGTTCCTCACAAAAGGAGGTTGCTCATGGACCAGAGATTAATGTGATTAATTTTATCAAGTAACCTAAGGATATATTTTGTCAGTAGGTCCTGACACATTCTAATATATTTAAGTATTCTTCAGTTATTTCTAACTATATTTTAGTTTATATTCCTGTGCCTCTCACTAATTTTACTGATGTTAAACATCTGGTCAAGCTCCACTTGCCATCTCCCTTCTTCTATATATTAGTTTAAAACCAGAAAGCCCAGACCTCTGTTCCACAGTTGCCTCTTTCTTTTATTTGTGTTTTTACAAGAAATAGTTAGCTAAATTATACCTGATTGCAAATAGCATCTGTTTGATGTTGAGGCTCCATATATTTCTTCAGTCTTGAAATTTTCCCTTATTACAATTAATTTGGATTTAGGAGTCTGAAGATGAAGAGGAGGGGGAAGAAATCTTGCCACTGATTTCTGATAATGAAGCAGCCTGTTAACATTCCTCAAAAATTATCATTAATTAAACAAAAAGCTGATGTAATACTTGGGAATATTTCTGTACCATCAAAAAAGCACCAAGTGAGAAGGGAAATATTCTACAAAATATCATTCTGATTCCACTGTAGAGTCTTTCTCCTCTGCCAGGCTCTAACCTGTGCACAAGTGAGAGAGCAAGAGAGCTGTGCCATTGGGTTGTGGATTAATAGTCAGGGTTCACTCGTGTGGAAATAAAGCAGATTTTACTGTGACTAGAATGTGTCATTAAAAAGCCATTATTGGAACTGACCAGCACAATTCCTGCTCTCTCATTGCTAATGACAAAGCAATCTGTTCTTTAAAAAACAACAACCCTGTATTTTCCTGCAGAGAATGGTGCAGGGGACTCACCAGAACAGGAGCGGGGTGAAGAGAGGCAGTTGAAAGATTTATTGATCAATAAACCAGACAATTACAGCTTGTTTATAAAAGGAAAAAAATAAAAAAGCCACCTCAAACCTCAGGCCTGCGAGCAACCCTGAGACTCTAATAATGATAACTCTGGCATCCAGCTTGAAACCATAAAAGTCAATAGGAAGATATAGGATTTCAATAAAATTATGACACTAGATAAACTTTACCCCAGGAACACATTTTCCCTGGGTGTGTGAGTGACTTGAGCTAGATTTGTAACTTTAATTTCTTTCTTATTGATTTTTCTTTTCTTCAAGTAATTAGAAAGTCTGTGGTGAATGGGGGGTGTGTGTTTGAAGAGGGGCTAAAGAGCAGCAGCAGAGGAAGAGCCTGAACTTATATGTATGTATATAGGGTCAGACACCTTTTTGTGGTTTTTTTGGCTATGTTTTACTCTTCAGTTGCTTCCCACACCCAGGCAGGAGTGGCTCGGATGCTCCTCAGTGTGCAGGTGTCTGTGGTTGCAGTGATGATGATGATGGTGCTTATGTGAACCCTTCTTAGTTCTTTCCCTAAAATTAACCCAAAAGTCCTGGAGGACCCCACTTCTATTCCTGCTGTTTCTAAACCTCTCTGGGGTGTGAAAACTGCAGAAAGGGACTTACTCTGAGCTTGTAGCTGCTTGTAGCCAAGTCAAATTTTGGTTTTACACAGAGGGAGTGAAGGAGCTGATGGGAGGACTGGGGAGAAGCTTCATCTTAGAGGTGTCATCTTGTTTTTTCCCATAGCACATTTTCAAGGGATTAGCTCTAGTTTCTGGTTAAAATGTGTTTTCTTCTTAGTTACTTATGCAATAGTGGGAGGAATATTTATTTGATGAATGGGCTGGTGCTGGCAGAAGGAAGGGAAACTGTTCAACCTTTGAAAAAATCACTATCCTTCCTCTTTTTCAAACTTACATCTCCTCAAACACAGCTGCAAGCTGCAGCACCAGGGTTTGCTGTAGGGCATTAATTTCCTAGGTTTGTAATGAACATCAAAATTATTATTCTGCATTTAGGGCATGTTTGGAATGAGCTGCATTTCTGTTCAAGTGTTGATTTAAAGCTGGTCAAGGTAAAGATCACCTGGAATTATGCCATGGTAGGGTAGGGCCATGGTGAGTTAGCAGAGATTTCCCCTGTGCTGGGGAAATTTTGGTAATTCCCAGAGGAACTGCTTTTTAGTAATTCTGATGAATCCTCTCCAGATAGGAAGCAGCCAAGCAGCTGTATTAGAATAAGGTTAGAAAGGGCATCTGAAAGTGCCTGGGGAGGATTTTGATGGGTTGTGAAGAATGAGGAAATACTGCAGTAATTATTAAATTAGGATTACATTTTAGAGAATCTTTTTAGACAGAGGACTTCTCAACAAGAACTTCTGTTTCCTGCCAAACGAACAAGATCTTTAGGAGGGAGGGAAAAGCTTTTAGTAAGTGCTCTTGATGGGGAGAAATTTAAAAAATGGAGCTGGGGACCACTTGGAAGCTGAGCATTGATTTCACTAACAGTATTAATATTTAGAAATAATTAAAGAGGCTAAGTAAACTCCAGGATCAAGTGTTTAATTGTGCCACCTTTTAGTTCAGCTTTTCAGAAATTTTTTTTCCAATACAGCTTTTGCTGTGTTTACCATGTGTGATTTTTTTTTTTCTTGACAAGTTTACTCTTTATTTTAGAGAGATGCGTTGAAGGGCAAGGACTGGGGTTGATTTTAGGGGGCGGACAGCCTGTGGGGTTGGTCATGCTCCCATGTAGTTCTCCCATGCTCACATGAAAGCTGGAGTTTGTCCTCCTTGTACTCAGCAGCCCAGGAGGTGCTGGGGTCTTGATGGAGATGACTCAAATAAGCTCATATTCAGCAGTTAATTAATTGTAAACCAAGTGTGATGGGACGTGCCAGGGGTCCTGCATGCTTTTGAAAAAACACCAAGGATTTTGGGACTCTCAACAGAAAGAACATAGCAGTGGTGAGTTATCACATGGATAAAAGATGCTCAGGAGGAAATTAGGGCAGCAGAGCAGCTCTGAGTGAGAGAAGGAGAGAGGATGCTGTAATTGCAAATCTAATTGCAACAACATGCAAAGCTCAAACCAATACCTTCACTAAATGCTGTCATTATGTTCTCTTCTGTGCTCTAGAAAGTGATTTGGCTGTAAGTGGGGAATGGAATTTATCTTCCAAGCAAAAGCAGTTTGCTTTATGGAGAATGCATTGGGTAATGTCTGTGGGTACTGGAGGGGGAAGAGGAGGATGGAGAGATCCTGTCCTGCTGCCTCTCTGCTTAGCGAGTTCATTACAAGGCAGATGTGACTCCATTTGGATTTTCTTCTTCTTTTTCAGTAATGTGGAGGTATTTCCTTTCACATGTCTGTCAGATGAACAGTTCTAAGCTATGGCAAAACTATTTCCCTGGAAAAATATTTCTTTTCAGTCACACCTGGGCTAGGAACTGGTAATAGCTGCTGGTACTATTTATGTTGAAACCTGTTTTTCTTTATAATTTTATTAACTCAGTTCCTGTAGCCCCAGGCTGTCCTTCAGTCTTGGGGTCCTTTTACCTGCTGACCAACTCAACTATCTTGGCTGACCCTTCAGTCCATGATGTGTTCTGAGCACACTGTACCTCTGGCAGTGCCCCCAGTCTTGTTGTCACACCTTGAATTTGGATGTTCCTTCCTTTCCCACATGGACACTTGCTATCCACATTCAGTCTTTGACCTTTAGATTTGGAAGGAGGAGATAACCTTTGTATCCAGGCTGAGCTGGGTGGTTAGTGGCCACCTTCACTATGTGAAATTCAGCCTTTTGCATTTAGGGGTGTGGGGAAAAGGACCTTTTTTTCCTGCCCCAACAATTCCTGATTTGCCCAAGTGAAGCTTTTAAGTGCAGCTGAGCTGGATGTGAACTGCACAGCCCAGTGATGATCTGATATTCCTTTGTGATGGCAGAATTCCCAGCAAGGAGCTGGTTTGTCCAGGCTGCTCCTGCATTTGTGTAGCAGGGGAGGCAGCAGACTTCAGCAGTGAAAGGTGGGCAGCACTGCTCAGGTTTCCTTAGAGTTTTGGCTCTTTGGGTTTATGCCAAGGGCCTGTGCTGCTTTGACCCTGTTCTGTAGCCTCATAAGCATCCAGGTTCTTCCATGCAGTCAAGAGATGAAACTTCAACCAGCTGCTAATCCCTGTGTGCACAATGCAGTGCACACCTCCTTCTTCAAATTTTCCTTTTGGCCTCATTCTTCTCCTCCATCACTGCCTGAGAGGGAGGCATTAGGTGCTTCTGAAGCTGGGAATGCATTAGGAATATTTCATACAACAGCCCACACAAAAAGTTTTACGTTTAGCTCAGACCCCAAGCCTTGTAGTTGGGGAGCTGCTGTCAGGGAGGGGAGAAGGATCCTTCTGTTTGTCTTTCTCTGCAAATGCCTGGTTATAATTACCAGTAGATAGAGAAGTGAGCCAAACACTGCCTGCCAGACATTAACCTCTGAAAAAATGTTTGTTACAAGCACTGAGTGTTGCAGCATCTAACAAGTGATAAGTCACATACCATTTTGAGGATATTTGCTCTCAGCCACTTTGTTCGATGTCAAATCTGTTTCATTTCTGTTGTGACAATTCTGTTCTTTCTTTGCTGAGGCTCTGGCAGGAAAAATGTCAAGTACAACACTAAATATTTTGCTGAGGAATCCCATTCAGCCATGTTGAATTAGAAGAGTGTCTCCAGGAAGAAGGCAGGCTCTGTTTTCAGTTGCCATCTGCTTGTTAGAGTGTCTGCATGTTGCTTTCCTGCGAAGGATGTGGGGTTTTATAGACAGAAGAAAGTCTTAATTTTTCACTTTTCACAGCAGCAACATTTATTTTATTAGAACTGTGTGTTCATCTGTGCCTTGATGCTGATATGAAGACGATGAGCCTGCATCCATCAGAGTTGAGTTGTTGCATAAAAGAACAAAGTGGGTAAAGATGCAGAAGGCTCTTGTAGCACACTCTGGAGCTTTATCCTTAAAAGTTTTTGCTGTTGTTCCTGGCAAGGTGTGTGGTCTGGGCCTTTATCCCATGTGGGAAATAAATTTGTAGAGTTCTGTAGGCCCACACTATGCATCTGTATGCAAACTTGGAGATAAGAAATGCTGACTCTGAAATGCCATGGAATAGGACAGGTATTGTTGAGAGAGAAATGGAGCTAGGAACAAGTTTCAAGGGATGGCCTTGCAAATAAGACTAAATACTTTGGAGAAATAGAGCTGTGAAAGATGCATTGTAGTAGGACCCACAGGGGGTAGTTTTAGATGATTGGCTTTAAGGTATCTACAGTGTGGTGTGGCTAAAGCTGATAGGCCGGGAAACACTTATATAGTGTATTGTAATTAGGAAATAGTTGGCTTCTGATTGTGATGGTGTGAATTATAACATCTGTATTGCCTTACCCTTTTCGTGAGACTGAAAATGGAATTGTCACCCTATTCTTTTAAGTTCTTCTAAACCTTCTGATATTTACATTCTTGTCATGAACTTTGTCACACGCTTCTCTAAATAATTTTTGTTTTACCTTCATTTCTGGAGGAGGAGAAATTTGATGGACTGTTGGTTTGCCCAGTGTCATTGGAGAGGTGGCACTGTCATCCTCCAATCCATTGTCACTTCTGAAAATTTGCAAATGTTGGAGTCAGAAATTAAACTGCCCTTTTTACCTTGGATATTCCAATGTCCACCTTGTTTTATTTTGTGCTGTATAGTGACATGGAATAAAAGTTTTTAAAACACCTCTCAGTTGCCCCATCTCAGGGTCAGAAAAGGGATTTGTCCAACAATCCCTGAATGTTTTGCTGCTGTTCCTGGTGTGATCTGGGCCTTCATCCCTGAGCATTTGGTAGGGTGTGTGCTCTGTGCCTCCATCCCTGAGCATTTTGCTGCTGTTCCTGGTGGGATGTGTGCTCTGTGCCTCCATCCCTGAGCATTTTGCTGCTGTTCCTGGTGGGATGTGTGCTCTGTGCCTCCATCCCTGAGCATTTTGCTGCTGTTCCTGGTGGGATGTGTGCTCTGTGCCTCCATGCCTGAGCATTTTGCTGCTGTTCCTGGCAGGCTGTGTGCTCTGTGCCTCCATCCCTGAGCATTTTGCTGCTGTTCCCGCAGGAGCGCGATGGGATGCGGGCGATCCTGGAGTCCTACGACAGCGAGCTGACGCCGGCGGAGCACTCGCCGCAGCTGAGCCGCCGCATGCGCGAGGCCGAGGACATAGTGCAGAAGCTGCACGCTCACAACACCGAGCTGGAGGTAATAAAGCAGCATCCTGCTCTAAGCCCAGGGGTGCAGGAGTTGAGACCTCTAAGACTGAGTTGCCTGGTGACGGGATCTGCTCTCGCCGGAGCCGGATTTGCGGCGTTCGTGCTCCGAAATTCCGGGATCAATATGAGGCACGAGTTATTGCTCTGCAGCTGAGGCTGGCAGGAGCCAAGAATAATCATCTTTGGGTGTGCTGAGTGTGCTGTGCTGCTCTGCGTGGCTGGAGGGGCAACCACTCCCTGTGGTGAAAGGGTTGTGAAGGGGTAGCAGGTGTGGGGTCTTCTCTGTGGTGTAGTGGAAGAGATTCACTCTTGATTCACATCACATGTGTAATCAAGGATCTGCTGTACACAATGTGAGCAACTTGTGTTTGCAACAGCTTTACTTAAGGGCTGAAGAAGTATGCATCTGCTGTAAATTCTTCACTTCTTGGGCCTGAAAAACCCCAGAATACTGGTCACTGTTAAGTGTTTTTTACTAGGTTTTCTCTAAGAAAGAATACATTCTGTCCAAAGATAGAAATATTTCTGAAAGGAATTATTATATTCTCCTTAGTTCTCCTTTTGAAGTTTTGGATTCTGAAATGTGACTGTGGTTGAGCTGAAGTTAACCTGCACTGGCCAAATTGTTCCTTTCTTCTGTTGTGCTTAGTGGAATGGGCTTTGTGGTCATGAGTTGAAATGTTTGGAATATATCTGTGATCTTAGAGCTTGGCAGTTTTATTACATCAGGCTTTACAATAGTCATAAGTATGTGAGTTTTTCTTTGTGTCTAATTCCATCATCATGTAGATTTAGGTGTTATAACTCAAGTGGAGTAGAATGGTAGAAATTGCTCCTTGAGTTCATGCTCAAGTCACAGAATGACACAGAGAACTGTCTCACTCTGCACAAAATTCTGTTGTTTCTGGCATCTTTAAAAATGCTCTTTCCTCCTGTTGGGAGAAGGGGCCTTATTTCAGGCAGTACTGGTTTCAGTGATCTTTAAATCCTAAGGACAGCACAACGTGGTGTAGATCAGTGTCCTGGTGTGGATCCATTTCATTGAAAATGAATTCTGAAAAGTTTTGGGCAAGCTGATAGAGAAGTTAGCTTGGTAACACCAGATAAAAAGGAAATTTGCCTGAATTCATCTGCCTCAGAAGGTTTCTCTGTTTTGTCTTTTGAACACTGCATTGCTTCCCAGCAGACAGAGCAGGATTCAATGATGCTGACATAAAGGGATACATGGCTATTTTATCCTGCTTCCTTAGTTGTTCCCAACAGTGGCAGGGAGATTTTCTGAATTGTTTCCTTGAATGTTTCAGGTGTGCTGTGTTGTCTTCAGGCAAGAGCAAATTATCTTTTCTTCTTCAGATGAAAGCATAGAATAGTGTGGGAACTATTTGGTTCTACTCCTTTAATTATTTATAGGGAACAAATTCTAAGTTTATTTTCATGGATATGGATTAAGGGGTACATGGAAAATTTCAAAACGGAGATGTGTTCTCTGAAGGTTTGTTGTGTCTGATGTCAACCTCTAAAACTTTGCTAGAAGCAGGCTTCAAAGACCTGATATTTTCCTCTCAAAGTACAATTTTGCACTTCAGCTTGATTGTGTTTGCCTTTCTGACTGCAGTGTTGGCTGCTGAATCCCATCTGTTTCGAAATTTTGGGGAAAAGTGTTTTGTTCCAGTAAAAACTTGAAAACTGGAAAGAGAAATTGAGGTACAGGCAGGACCCCTAGTGCTTCATCATCAGGAGCAGCAGCTGTAATCAGCTGCCAGTAGATCAAAGCTGCTGAGATGGTCGATGGCAGCTATTAATAACTCCTGGCTTGATGCTCTGCACCCTCCCAGCTCTGCTGAGCCTCCCCATGAGGTTTGGAAATGTTGACACCTGCATGACTCAGCTCACAAACAGAGCAGACTGCTGGGATGAGGCACCTTGGAACCTCAGGTGTTTGGGATGTGGGAGAAACAGCCTCTGTAGGGGAGGAGGAGAGAAGGAAAAGGGAGCTTGAGCATGTTTAAATCAGTGTGGCAGAAGGGTTGGAGCAGCCTGGGAGCCTCTGGTGTGCATGGGCTGGGGAGGAGCACGGGAGAGCCAGGAGTGCTCAGCTGGGAGCATCCAGCAAAGCAAGCAGGGCACAACTACTCCAGACAGACCCAGAGGAGGCTGCAGACAGGGGCAGTGATGGGTTGGAGCTGAAAAGGCCTGGCTGACACATTTTGGAAGGCTGATATGGCTATAGTGTAGAAAACAATCAAGACCACTAGTTAGCAGGGATGTACTGCTGTGGGTGCCCACAGTGATGCCCACAGAGGGGTCTCTGGCACCCAGCAGACAGAGGGACACAGTCCCTGTGTGCTCCATCTCTGCCAGGGAGGCTCCAGGCATTGCTGTGGTCCAGGGGCTTCTGGGGTTTAACAAAGACCTAGAACACTCTAAGGGAAATGCATCCTCCTCCATTACATTTTGTGGGTTCTGCCCTTCAGCTTTTTTCATAAATCTTAACATTTGCACCATGAACCATGAATTTTTATCACAATGTTTTCCTTTTTATTTTTTATAATTTTTGCTACAGAGTACTTAATTTAACAAAATCAATCTGTGTTCCCTAGAAGAGAACCCCTTAATAGTTTCTTTTTTCTTGTTTATCCTGCCTGCCTAAATCTGTTACCAGAAACACCATTTCTGACAAAACAGAGGGGGAAAAGCTGGGTTTTTTTTCCTTACTCTGGAAAGGAAGATTTTCCCATCCATTTCAGCAGCAGTCAGGAAGCTCTGGTGAAGATGGAGCGATAGAGATAATACAGTTAGAGAGAGGAGGAAGCTGTGAGGGGCTGGGAAGATTTTGGGCTGAGGCAAGAGCTTTTAACTTATTAAGGAGCTGAGGTCTCTGGTAGGTCCTTTGCTGGGAAGCTGCTAGAAAGAGCAGAGGGAATGTGAGAAAAACTGCCCCCAGCCCAATCCCCGCCTCCACAGGGCTGATGTGGCTGGGGAGGGTTCAAGGAATTATTTTACAGTGTTGAATGTAAAGCACAGAGAGATGCAAAGAAAAATGTCATCTGAAATGGTGGCTGGAAAAGCAAGCAGGCTGTGTCAGCCCATTTCACGTGGTTAATGAAGTGTCACTCACCATCTCTTTAAAAGTGTGTTTTGGAACTGTAGAAGGAATGAGTTTGTCCCTGGCCAGCCTGTTACAAATAGTTTAAACAGAAATGTAACTGTATTTCTATGGCAGAGTGAATTTTTGTTTTGATACTGGTCATATTAATAGTTTTCTTGACAATCTTGGTTTACTTTTACCACCTTAGCTTTCATTCCTTTTAATTTCAAGCTAAATATGACAAAACAAAAAGCTTCTGTGCTTGCAGCAGCCACTATGAAAAAGCTTTGATGTGGAGTTTAGTGTTTGAAAAGTTAAATCCAGCTGCACAAAAGGGAGATAATCATAAATATAACTGCATTAATAGTGATTTTATTACAACACTCCTGGCTCCATACGAAACTTTAATGAAGAGAGATTTGCAGGGAAGACTCACGCTGACACCTTCAATGGTCTCCAGCATCTTTTACACTGAGAGATTTCCCCTGTCTGTGAGCACCATATGCACTCTAATCAGTTAATTGTGAGTCTGACAGTTTCAGCACATGAAATGCCATATGTTCTCTGGTTTTATTCCATCACAGGCATTACTGGTCACCTCAAAACTCATTGAGGCCAAATATTGTCACATTATCTGCCCCTGATAACTGCAGTGAATCTGCTGCTGGTGAAACCTGGACCTTACTGATTTTGTGGTGTTAAGTCATCAATCTGCTCCTTTCCCAGGGGGTTTACTCAGCAGCCACCCCAGTGCTTAAAGTGCTTAAATTTTACAGTGAATGCATTAAAATGTTAATTTGAGCATCTAACAGTTCTTCCTTGTCTTTCACCCAGCTTCCCCCATCAGCACTTCTCCAGTTTTTTTTGCCTTTTTTTTTTCTTCCCTTTGATCCACACTTTGTCTTTATCTTGCTCCTTTGCCACATTTTCTCTCCCCCTCAAAGGTAGATTGCTCCTTTACACAGCAGAAGGGGCTTCTGTGGTGATGGGAACTTTACAGAGACGTTTCCTCCCACCTGTGCAAGGTACAGAGGAGTTTGTTTTAATTTTCAGCTCTCTCCTGCCTACTTTCTCTACCTTTCTGCTGCCATCCAACCTTTTTTTGTTCAGTGACAACTCTTAGGAAGCAGTGAGATGATTACTGTGCTCACTGTGGATGTCCATAAGGAGCAAACTGGAATCACCAGAGCTTTCCTGCCACTCCAGAATGGCATATGTTGCACTTGCCCAGACTTCTGCTGTCACTGTAGCATCTCATCTGTGGCTCGTGGGAGAAAGCAGGCTCTCTCTGGAGATGGTGCTGAGATGCTCCACGCATCAGCTGCCACTGATTGCTGAACAGTCACAGGGTTGAACATCATCTTCTGACAAAGCAAACACCTTGTTGAAATAGCACTTTGAACCCAAAGCTTTGGCATCTCTCGGCAGACTTGAGCCTTCCCAGCAACCACTGAGGTTCTCAGCATTTGTTTTTCTTTGCTAAAGGAGAGCAAAGAGCACTGTGTGCTCTGGCAGTTCTGCAGAATGGATTATCTTGGTTCTCTGTTCTTTCATTTCCCTCAGACCCGAGTGACCTTATTGAGTCACTGAGTCATTTGTTTCCTCCCCTCCCTTTTACACCTGCCAGTGGCTGTGTTTTGGGAGAACACCTGGCAAATAATCATCATATAAATGAGGAAGTCAAGTCACCAAGAGGTTTAATGATTTGTTAAAGGTGACAGTCCCTGCCCTGTGGAAGGACAGCGACTCTTTAATTGATGCTGCAGCAGATCGTGTATCTGAGACTTTTTGTTTGGTCAAACTAGATTTTAAAACTCAGTTGCTCCTAAGTTTATTTTTTTTTGAGGAGATTCCTCATTTTGGATCTGTCCTGAAAGTCAGTAATTGATCAAGAGAAGCAGTTCATGGCACTTCCTTACACTGGAGATATTCTGCAAAACCAGCATTGTTTTCACTACAGGGAGATTGCTGCAGCTATTTTTAGTGTGTGGATGCTCTGAGAGTTTAAGAATGGCTTTAAGTCAGCAGTTTCCAGGGACCACAGCTAACTGGAAGCAGCCTCCATCATTCTCAGGAATGAGAATGTCCTGTCACTAACTTGCATGGGGTGAATCATTAACTGAGACAACTTCTCCAGCCTGTGAAAAGCCCCCAGAAAAATACCCCCAGCTGAAACACACCAGCAGCCTCAAGGACACTTTTACCTCTTGACTGCACATTGAAGTGCAGGGGACAGAAAAACATTTTCCAGCATTTTCCAGCTCTGCAGCTCTCGTGTTCTTCAAGTGCAGTAAGGACAGGGATAGACTATTGTCATTGCTGTCACCTCTTGCTGAAAGTCACAGTCCTGGTGCAGAAGCAGTCAGTGGCACTCTGCCCCTTGTTCTCTTGCTGGGTCACATCTTGACTCTGTCATGTGAAGATGTGCAGCAATGATAAATATAACCAGTCACTGTGTTAGCAGTGCAAGGAGCTCAGGGTGGGCTCTGGCTGGCTGAGTGCTTCAAGCCTGCAAGGAGCATACTCAGCCTAGCTGAGACTGTGCTGATATCATCATCCTGCTGTCCAGGTTTGATCCCAGAGGGTGTGGGAATGCTCCTGTACTCAAGCTCTAAGTGCTCACTTCAGCCCTGGCAGATTGGTAGGTGCCAGGAACAGAAAGATCTTCCCTTCTTCCCAACAATACTCCAATTAAATGTTCTTGATATGAGCAAATCCTCCCGTAGCCTCTTCTAGTGATGTTGTGAATAACCAAGCGCAAAAGAGGCTTGACCTAAGGAATTTGGATTAGCATCGGATGTCCCTGGCTGTAGGAAACATGAGAAACAGATGAACAGTGTCTAAATTCCTAGAGAAGATTTGGAAATTGGGCTCTTTCCTACTGCTGTATTGGAGAGAGCCGATAACTGAGGTGCAGTTAGGAGTCACATTTGCCGCAGTAGAACAGGGGAGAGCGTTCATGAGATGCTGGGAGCTTTCAAATGCTTCGCACTGGAGAGCCTGCACGCCTGTGCTGAGAGATACAGGCTCTGCAATTAGGTGTCTTTAGGTGGAGGAGGAAGCAGGAATACATTTGAAGTGAGAGCAGTGGCCCCATCCACAGCAAAGGCATGGCACAAAAGAGCTGCTTCAGTGCAGTGTGGTGCAAATCCCCTCCTGCTGCAAGGAGAGCCTGGGGAGCAGGGGCTGAGCTGAGGCACAGGCAGAGCAGTGATGGCTGTTCCTCTGAGGCAGAAGACAGAAAAAGGCAAATTAAGTATCTTTGGGGAATGGATTAGGAATGTATGGCTTCCAGCTTTTCAGAGGGAAGGCTTTGAAAGAGTAGAAGCAAGTTCTTATGTTGATTTCCATCACTTGCTGCTGCAGGCAGTGTGGAGAGATGAATGAGAGGCAGTAGAGAGGTTGCTGGGCAAATTCTTCCAGAACTTGCACCACTTTCCAATGTTGCTTTCCACAATTGCAGAATTGTTTGGTTTTCTGCAGTGTTAGAGAAACCTTCACCATTAGGACTACTGCTTGCTGTGTTTAATTTGGAGATTTAACCTCTATGAATCTCTTCCAAGCTGTAAAATGTGGTGATTTGAGATAGCACTGGTCTGATCCACGTGCCCTGTGCAGCTACAGCCGGTGTCACTGCTGTGCCACACATCTGCTTTGCCTTGCCAGGAATGGTTAAAATTTCCTATCAACTTCCAAGGAATATGGTTCCTTTCTGGAATAAGCTGATGGGATCTCCTGGCTGGCAGTGCCACATCTCCAGAGCACTTCTAGCCCACAGTTTCCTTTAGTGGCTGGTGTGTGTTTGTGTGTGGCTCAACCACCTGATAAATATTTTGGTGCCTGACACTTTAGGAATTGAAGAATTTGGGAAAATGGGAGAATTGGCCAGGACTGACCAGTTTCTCTCCAAACTAGAAGTTGGGCTTGTCCAGGTTATGTTTCCCAGAGGGATCCCAGGCCAGTGCTTCTCATCTCTTGAACTCTGGGTGAATCAATCAGCTGAAGCCAATAATCTCTCCTGTTTGTTAGAACTGCTATTTAGGCACCTTCTCACATCAATGAAAGCTTTAACAGCCCATGGAAACCCAGCAATTTTGGGGAGAAAGGAACAAATATCTCCTGAAAAAAAGTAAAAGCTAAGATTACACATCAGGATAACGTTTTACACAGAATTTTTACCTGTTCCCTAGCTCTGAGTTGTATTAATGAGATTAAATAGCGCTTTTCTGGGAGTCTTGAGATGTTCTGAACTTGTTGAGATTTGTTGATTTTTGTAATTATTGGATTTGAATTCCGTGATTTGTAGTGCTTCATTTCAGAATAATTGCATAATCACTGCTTAATATAAGATTTAAAGTATGTAGTTGTAAATGTTTTCGTGTCATCTTTTAATTCATGATGATGGTGACCTGTAAGAGCGAATTATATTTTTAATTATTATTTTCTCTTTAAAAACAGAAAAAAAAAAATCTGTTTTAAAAAATCTTGTGAAGATTCCAAGGGTTTCCTGTAGGGCCTTCCACATAGTCTCAGCACAGTTGTGCCCACTGCATTTCTGTGGGGTCCAGCTACAGTTTTATTGAAATCCTGTTACCAAATAGTTTTAACATATGAACAGAAATAATGCTTTGAGAAAACAATTATCAACACAAGCTTGTTCCCATGCTCTTGTGGATCCCAACACTCCTGCTCTTTGTAGTTTGCAAGGATTATAAGATCCACTTTTATGCATTTAATACTTTGGTTATTGTGGCAATTAACCAAGACAGCAACTACTGTTGTTCTTTCTTTTTGAAGCCCATTGATTCTTTATTTTGGCCTTAATTACAAGAAGTAGAAGAGGTGTTTCTTCAGGGAACTAATTAGTCTAAGAGGCCTGGTTCAGCTAGAGCCTGAGCAGTTTGTCGAACGGGGCCTAAATGCAAGTGCCAATTGCAGTTGTTTTGTTTCAGAACATCCATAATTGGTCACTGTCAGTACTTCTCCAGGTTAGGAGTTGTGTTTGTTCCCATCTGTTCACCCAGCCTTTCACCATGGCCTGGCTTGTCCAGAGAATGCAGCACCTCCATTTCCTCAGCCTGGTTTGTGTTAAGGTTATGAATTTGAGCATGACATCATTGCTAGTCCAAACTTGAACAGAATTCAAAGCAAGGTGCATGGGTTTCTCTTTTTATTTTTCTCTTTTTCCTTTTCACGCCAGTGTGACCAGCCTGCTAATATTTGGATAAGGCTGGGAGCAGAGTAAGTGAAAAACCCAGCTGATAGCAGTTCTCACCATGCTGTGAATGAAAACTAAGCTGTTGATATAGATCTCCTCTGTCCAGGGGTGGTCCAGATAAATTGTAAGGAACAGTTCTGCTTTCTCAGAGGCTTTGCAATTTATCTATTTGCTCTAATCAGCGTTAATGTCAAATGTGCTTTGATGGTGCTAAAAGCTTTTCAGCAAAACAAACTCAAAGTCAAGAGTTGTGGAGAAAGCCATGATCTCCCTGTAATGCAAGTTGTAACATTTGTCTTTTGAATTTTATTTATGCTGCTTAATAAAAGAGGCAGTGCTGCAGAGCACACGTGCCATGAATCCAGCTGTGGTGACAGCATCATGGCTATGAAATGCATGGCACATCGATTTGACATATTGATGTGATTTATGGTTTCAATTTGTTTAAACAGCTCTAATGGCTGCAGTTTTGACAGATGTACACTCAGATTTCTAGTTCTGTTCAAGCCCACATTAAAAACACAACTGATCGTGGCTTAAG
Organism: Ammospiza nelsoni; assembly: GCF_027579445.1. Lineage (NCBI taxonomy): Eukaryota > Metazoa > Chordata > Aves > Passeriformes > Passerellidae > Ammospiza > Ammospiza nelsoni. The sequence goes on from NC_080649.1 coordinate 4,656,393, forward strand.
ACATTGATTTTTATCTGTTCTGTGTTCCTGTGCCTGTGTTCCACACGTCGGACTCCCAAATGGGGTTTTTGTGGCATCAACTTCACTTCTTGTCAGAAAATTGTTGAGACATTTCATTTTCATTGAGAAGCTGATTCTTGGAAGGGTTGCTAAACCTAAATATTTTTCATTTTTAAAGGAAATCAACAAGAAGCTCGAAATATATGTTATGGTAATTAATGGTGTATAAAACCCCAATGAGATATTCAGAAACCATGAACAGGAACAGAGTAATTACTTTGTAGAGGTTATTTTAAGTAGAATATCATGTGTAGTGGGAGAGAGTTTGAGGTTTCTTTGTATAAAGGTTACCACTGTACATTATTTATATACAAAGAAAGAATGAGTGTCTGTATCTGTATTAATTATTGAAGTATTTCTTGAGAGCCCACAAACTCTGACTTTTTCATAAAATCTAGGCTGTGAAGTTCAGTGGGATCTGAGACCCTAAGCCAGTGATCTTTGTGGCAGATATTATTGCTCAGCCCATTGTTACCAGCCCTACCTTTGGCAACTCTGTTCTGAGTACTCTCCATTTCATTAACAGACGGAGGCAGAGTTCTTCACTAAATAAATAAAAAGGTTTATTCCCTTTTACAAGAGGTCATTTAATGAGTGAAAATGCAGCCTTAGGATAGGTCAGCCCCCTGGTATCTCAGATAAAATGTGTGCTCCTTTGTCCTCCATGGGTCTAGCTCCACCTTAGCAAAATCAGGCGTTGGTTTCTGAAGCATTCTGTGACCTTTTGTATGAGGGAAGGTGACAGGGACAGCAGCAGTGACATCTGCAGTGACAGCCCCTGTTCCTCTGGGGGGAACACACCAGCAATGACTGATGTTCATTAGTTATTTGCCTTGCACACATGTGGTGTGAAGGGGCAGGAGCTCCCCACTTGCTGAAATGAGATACCCCTCCTTCAAAGAGCCTGGGCTGGGGGTACCTGGCCCCCAAAGCTGCTCCTGCTTGCAGGGGATGAGTGCTGCCTTTGCTCTGAGCTGTGTGCCTAAAGATCATCTGAGTGTACTTAATTGTCTCTCAGCTGCAGCATGGCAGCCTGCAGAGCTGCTGAAAAGAGAGGAGTTGTTGGCATTATGGATGGTATTTATTTAAAGCTGCTCATTGTGCTTGGCAGAGGCTGCCTGGGGTGGGGGGGGGGGGGGGCTGTGATGAGTGCAAAACTACCTATGCAGATGGATTTAATTCCTGGGAATGTGTACAGCTGTATAAAATACGTGGTGAGTCTCAAATTCTTTTGACATTCCTGGTACCAAACACATCCAGGCTTGTTTGAAAGTGTCAGTTAATTATTTTCATGTATTATGACTCCCAAAAGGCACAATGTAAATTCACATGTACATGTATATAAGTGTTCCTAGGAAAGCATGTCTAAAGAGCTCCAAATGAGTGATTTTATGCTCTCAAAACAATAATGTCCCAGGCTAATTCCACAGGCTTTTTATTGCTTTGCTGTTTAGGTCCATTTTTGAAGACAGTGAGGCCATCACAGCTCTATAGAGAAAGGACATTTATCTTCCCAATGCAGTGTGACCTTCTCATTCATAAGTGGAGGCATTTCCTTTCAGGATAATGAGCACCTTTTTATTTAGGCCAGGCAGGATCCACAGTCCTTGTGCAATTCCTACAGCCCATCAACACTGTACACATTACTGCAATTATTGCGGATATTATTTTCTGCTACATTCCACTTGCTCTTTGGATTATGCTTTTTTTCTGGCCAGCAAAGGGGACAGAGAAAAGGAAAGGTCACATTCAAGTCCTCATGAATATCTGGAGGCTGCTGCATGGCACAAATACAACCACTCCTGCAGCAAATGTGCAGTTATATTGCCTTCCTCCGTAGCCTCTTGCACCAAGAGTGAGTCACTATTTTGGCTTGTATCAGCCTGGGACAAAGGAGCTGGCATTGCCCTGGATCAGGCATTTTTAGGGCACAGGTAAATCTGTGGAGCTGTTTATCTGCTAGGTTAAAAAGAAAGAAAACTGAAGCATGCAAAGAAGCTAAAAAACCCAAGTGTTGACAATTCTTACGCGTAAGTATTTACGTGAGAGAGCTCTCTGTCATGCTCCATGGTGCTTTTCCACCAGGAGCCTCTGGAGCAGAGCTCCCAGCCCTGAGCATCCCACTGTGCCATGGAGGAGTGGTTCTACACAGCCTGCACCTGGCAGGAGCTAATAACTGAGATTATCTTGGCATATGTCCTGACTTCTTCCCTTCCCCTGCCAAGTGGAGATCTCTCGTGTTTCTATAGCACAGTTTTGCTCAACAGGCATTCAGGAGTGAGGAAACTCAAAGGTTTCTAATGGGACCATCAGGCACTTTCACCTTTTGCCCTGTCAGGCTGCATTTGCTGGAGCAAGAAGCAACTGTGAGTTGCTGGATTGCTTTCCTGAAATGAGTTGCTGTTCGCTCAGAGAAGATGAACACCCACATCTCAGAAATATCATCCTGTCTGGCATCTTTGGCAGCCTCAGCAGAAGGGCCAAGGGAAACAAATGGACCACGTGTAAGATAAAATTGCAGTGCTCCCTCTGGAGTTACTTCTTTCAGCCCAAAACTGAGCAGCACTGATGGGGCAACATATGGAGATATTCTCTTCTGTTCCTGCTGCTCAGTTCTGGGATAAACACAGGGCTTCAGCCCTGGCTTCATTAACTCTCCACTTTGCCCTCTCCTGCAGGATCTTAGAGTGAGAATTAAACTGATGGTTGGCAAACACAGAATATGTACCAGGCTTGTTCTTTACTTGCTCTGATCTTGTCTCTGCAGGGGTTTTTCTTGTACCTCTTGCCTATCCATTCCAAAATGTTATTTTTGGGTTTTTTTAGTAGGGCAAGATATTAACTGCTGAAGTTTAACACTTTGGATTTCAGGCCATTTTGATAGCTTTCTCCTCCTTCCTACAGGAGGAAGCAATGAATTTGGAGAAAGCTGTAAAAGTCTGTGCAGAGCTGCAATGGGATCAGCCTCCATCTCCCCAGAGGAGAAGGCTCTGGGGAGGTCCTGGCTGCTCACTGGCAAGCTCTGCCATGGAGTTGCAAGGAAATACTTTGCAGGAGTAGAGAAAGTGTTTAAAGCTAGTCAGAGTCCTTGGGAGGGGAAACCAGAAGGATTTCTGCTCCTTGGATTCTGTGAGAGCCTCCTTCAGCCTTGAAAGAAGGAGCATAGGATTAAGAGGAGTAATTAAAAAGATGCCAGAGAGCTGGAGATGGGATGTTGTGTGCAGTCAGACTAGCTGTGGGAGAGAGGAGGAGAGTGAGCAGACAGCTGGAACAAGAGCTGTGAAATAAGCTCCAGCTATTTTGAGAAGTGATTATTCAATATTTTAAAAGTAGTTTTTTAGAGATTTCCCTGCAAATGCTTTTCAGAAACTGGATCCTCTCTGGGTGTGACTCAGATTCCTCCAGCTCTGGTGTTCATTGACACGAGTATTTTCACTTTTGTTACGATGTGGATGGCTGCTTAACTTTAATAGTTTTGAGGCCACTCCTGTTTTGGATGGCTCTTGGCACAAGAGGGCTGCAGAAACACTTCCAGTGCTTTTCTTTATGCTGCACTTCATATGTTCAATCGGATATGTGGGAAAGACTAGAAATTAGTCCAAGGTGGCCCACGGAAGCTTGACTTTGCAGCTACTGATAACATAAAAGCCTTCTTCAAGTTGTGGGTGTGAGGGGACCTCCAGGGCATCCCTAGCTCCAGGTCTGTGTGCCTGTTCCCATCCCTGATCCTTCACTCCTCTGGAAAACCAGAGGCAGAAATGTATTTGCACATTTCATACCTTTGAACATCATGTCTCCTTATCCCTCCTTCCCACACCCCATCTTTTTCTGAGTCTTTATATTTTTACAACATTTCTTCTACCTTGTCAGCCACCTCCTTCCCAACAGACCATTAAGCAATAACAAGAGAAAACAAAAAAAACCCCTTGCTGTTTCCTTCAAATGCTTGCCTTGCATTTGCTGCCTATTTATAGCTGATTCATTTAAACCACAGTGGCAGTCAATCAGAAATGTGGTGAATCCTTCTTTCAAGAGCATGCCAAGAAAGGATCTTTTTAGTTTTCTTGCTTTATTTATGATTTTTGCTGGAGCCTCTACAGTGTGCCTAAATTCCATTGGGATTTATTTATTTTGAATAAATTCTCAGATAAAAGTGGAAGGGTTTTGTTCCTCCTCTTGGAAGTTACAGGAGCATGACCATGGTGTGTAGAGATGTTTGATTTTATTTGAGGGTATTTCACACCTTTTTTTTTTTTCTTCCAGTTGGAATCTTGGAGGATTTTTTTACTTTTTCAGTGTAAGGAATGCCTTTGGATAGAGAAGCTATTAACCTCTGGTTTTGTTCCTTACAGTCTTTTTCCCTTAAACTTCCAGCAAATTCTGCCTCTAATCTCTTTGTAGTACAAAACTGATGGGGTAAAATAGTGCACCTGGAAATTATGACTGTCCATGTGGCCTTGCAAAGTTCATGTGTTCTTTGAGCTTTGGTTTCTCCTTTTATTGAGCAGCTTGGTGCTAATCTGCTTCATCCCTTTATGGGGATTATATTGGTGTATCCCAAACAACAAGGCAGGAGCTGTGGGTGAGACACTTGTACCCCACAGGGGAGAGGCTGCACAAGACCCACATTAATAAACTCAGCTTGGGACATTCTGAGGTGCGGAGCACTGCCAGGGTTTCTGAAGTGTCTGCAGGAAAGCTGAGAGCCACTGATTTATGCAATACCTGGAAATGGAAGGGCTGCACTTCTCCTTCAAGGGGAGGAGATCTTTGGTGTGGGGAGGTCTGTGTTGGGAAAAAATACTCGGCAATTTTCTTTTAATATTGCAAATAATTCGTAGAGATGAAGTTGTTTTTGCTTTCCCAAAACAGATTTTAAAAGAAAATGCTGTTTGAAACTGGTCTCTGCATTTGCCAGAGCCTCTGCAAAAAGGTGTTAGCAGCAGTAGCTGTGCTAGTTTGGGGTTTTCCCCCTTGTTTGTTCTCCCCTCACTGCCCTTTGATTTTGTGCCATGATACCCTGGCAGGACAAGCAGGATGAGGCAGAGTACTCTGGAGGGCTGACTCAGAAAACAGGTATAAAATTCCAAAAGAAATTCCTGCTTGGCCTCAAACATGAATTTTCTGTGTCAAAGAGTCTCTGCTAACCTTGCCTTGGTGCAAATGGTACAGGAAAATGAAGGTACAGGCTAAAGAAGGACAGTTATTCTGTTTGTTTTTCCATCTCACTGCCCATGATAGGATTTGATTCTATGCTCTGAACCCTCCTAGGTCAGCTGTGTTTAGAGCAGCCAGCACAGATCAGCTGTGCTAAGCACACTGACATTTGGAAATCCCTGTCTGGAAGGGGAATTGAGCAATGAGCTTCTGCTAATTATAATAGCTATGTTTAAAATGGGATGTTTGCTTTATTCAGCAAAATCCAACTATGCACCCAGACTAGAGGCTGGAAATGCTCTGGCAGCAGAGGAGACAGGTCCTCAACACACACATTGCCAGGGTGGAAGCAAGGGCAAGGCAAGCACTGCTTTGTCAGAGCAAACATTGCACAATCTTGTCCTGGGGGTGGATGTTGTTACCTAGCAACTTCCAAGAGCGTTTGAAATTTGTTGGAGCCCCTCCGAGGCTCAGGCACTCTCCCCACTGTTCTGCTGCATGCCAAAACCACTCTGGCTGTAATTTCCCAAGCCAAGGATGGTGCTGGCTGAAACCCCTCCTTGACCTTTATTTGAGCTGGGACAACCTATGCAGTAGGGCTGAGAACTCGAACAGAAACCAAACTTGATTCGAGTTAACAAAAAAAGTTTGATTTAAACACAGATCTTCACTTCCCAATGTTGTTTCCTGGCTGGCTCACAACACAAGGAAGTGTGCCCACATGCCTGAGGGCTCCTGTTGGGAGTGTGTTTGTAGGGATAGCAGATATCATGATAGATATCACAGGGACAGGGCTCACAGCACCATTAAAGATGTCTTTAATGGGCTATCGCCATCATCAGCAGCCTTGGGCAGCTCAAAGGAAGGCACTGGGCCACTCAGGAGTGTAAGGTCGGTGAGAGTTGTTCAGTAGCCTTGTTTTAGCAGTTAAAAGATTATCAAAAGTGACTGTGATATTAATGGTCTTGGATGAGAACATTATAGCTGCGCTGCTGATTAACCTATGGTAGTCTTTGTTTCATCCAGCAATGACCACAGATCATCTTTTTGGCCTCTCATCCATAACGCACACCCCCTTCCTCACTTTCACTTGGGGCAGAGGCTTTCCACCCATACTGCTTTTGTCTGGATTTTTATTCAGATTCTAGCTGTATTGTAAGCCTTTTTTCACTCTCCCAAATCCTGTTCTCTCCAAAGACATTGGCCATCCACTCCTCTCTTCAGAAGCACTGACACCCTAAGGCCATGGGCTGTAGAGCCCTCTCCTTTCTTGGCAAACTGGAATATTTTCCAGGTATTCAGCTGTCAGCTCAGTGGAAAGAAAATGTTGCTTTATGGTTGGTAGACTTGACAATAACTCTTTATCCCTTTAAATTAAAAGTGACACACTCACATAAATCATTAGAACAGTGCTGTGTGCAAACACAGTGCCTGGTCCAGAGGAGTTAGGAGATGACAGTGAATTGGGGTGAATACCCTTATTCTTGACTTTGAGAAGTGCAGTGACAATGAATCACTCCTGGTGATGAGATGCAGCAGTGCTGACTCATCAGGCTGAAATTAGAAGGGCTTTTTTAGGTAGAGCTGTAATTCCACCATTTTTTCTGATGAATGGATAAGAGTGAACATTTTTGATGGCTAATTTACAGATTTCATGAATTAGATGTGATTTCTTTCCCTCTAGCTATCAAACCTAGTTGGAGGTAACTTGATGGGGAGAACTTAGGTCCAGGGAGGTTGTCCTGGCAAAAATGCACAGGAAGGAGTTGGCAGTTTAATGGATGGTGGGTGTCACATTGCCACCACTTCTAGTTTTTGAGATTTCCTTTTTCTGGATTTGGTGAGTACTGATGTTTGCTTTCATCAAGAGAAAGCTTTGGAGCCTGAATTCATTCTGCTGATAACTAAGGGATGAAAAAAAAAAGTAAATAAATGAGCTGGGCTTAAAATTTCACCAGAAAATTAAACAAATGCACAAACATTTGTTCCTCCCTACTTCAGCCAGCTTCTTTATTGCATCTAATGGCAAGGGATTCTGTTCCCATTAGCTGCTGTGTCTTCTGTTTGTCTCTCACTCTGCTTCCCAATTCCAGGAGTGTTAATACAACATTGTGCTCACCAGATCCCAGAATTGCTTACAGTACCTGTTTTTACATCCCCTAAGCAGTGATGAATTACCAGATATGCTTTGTCTATTTCAGGATTGAGTGCTGGTATCCCTTCACCTTTAGAGATTTGACCCCACAGCACAGTGAAATTAATTCTCTTTAGTGTCCTCTAGATACTTTGTATTTCTTTACCCATTTGCTATTTCCCTGTCCAATGGGCTGGTACTCCTTAATGGTTTTGAGTTGCACTAATATATTAATCTGTTTTACTCCTGGCAAGAGATTTGCAGCTGACCCTCAATACACCAATTTTATCTTTCTGCTGTTGGGTTAAAACTTTTGGTGGGGAGCAGCAAAGAGAAGAAACTTCCTGCTACATCTTCACACTCAGCTGCTTCTCTGAGGCCACAAAGAGAATTTTAGCGGCAGAGGCTTCTCTGATGGGTGTTCCAGTGATGGGGACTGACTCCTTAGGAGAGTCCATCAGCATCCCACAGTCACTTGTGTGTGTCCTGGAGATGCTGTGCTGGCCGACTGCATCATGCTGGAAGCAATTGGCTTGGCAGAGTTTCATCAGTCAGGCTGCCCTTTGCTGTTGAGGAAGCAGCTGCAAACTCACATTTTTTGTTTGGCACTGTATTCTCTCCCCAGGGGACTGCAGCACCATTTGATTAGGATGGGGGAAGGAGACCTATTACAAAAGTAGATTGTTCCCAGCAGAGCTGTACTAATCTTTTGGTCTCTGTGCTCCTTTTTAGCAAGGTGCTGAATAAAAACATCAAGGGAAAACAGAAGGAGAGAGGAATCTCTGGGGTGTTGCCCCACAGCCTCACCTCACCCTCAGCTGCAGTAAAACAACAAATGAATGTTGTTATTATGAGATGTTTTTGCAGAACTAAGATGGTTTTGTTACCTGAGCCCACAATTTGCCTGCCTCATTTTAACTGTTTCAGCCTGGCATGGAGCTGTCCAATCTCTAGGGACTCATCCTTTCCTGGATAGAAAGTTCTGCATTTTTCCATCTCCCAGTTTGCTTCTCTTCCTTCCCCAGCAGCGTCTGCCTGAGAGATTATGTGAACAGTGTCGATGGAGTAGATTTAGAGAAGTTCAGGGTTTTTCCCCAAGTTTTACATTTTATTGCAGCTGTGAAGGTCACCTTTGCTTTGAGGATCAGGGTGATGAGGTTGCCGCCACCTCTGAACATGTTGGTGCTGGACTTCAGCACTTATCCTGGTGCTTAATCCTTTTAGTGCTGGGGCCCATCAGGTGTGGTTTGTGTCAATAGTGGCACCTTGTGCTCAGAGATTATCCTTTCTCAAAGGTTTTGGAAGTGTTTTACAGAGTCAGTATTATCTTTAGGTTAGAGAGGGAGAGAAAAGAAGGACTTTCAGAGTTTAGTGCTTTCCCCTAGGCCTCAGTTGTTAGGCAGAGTAGGAACAAAAGCCAGGATTCTGCTGCAGGATTGTGCACTTTACTTTAAGCTAGATCAAGTATTTACCAGGAATAAGGATGTGGGTAATTTTGGCTTGGAATCCTGTCTTCATCTCATATCAGTTGTTCCACAGTCACTTTGTTAACACCCTTTTCTCATAGTCTAACCATGCAGAGTTTGGGCTTATTTCATTATATTAAGCTTACTGTCAAGTATTCTTGACATTACAAGTGACTCTGTCTCTTAAAGAGAAGGAGAGCGATTGGTCTGTCCTTGGGACTCAAGAGCTAGAGAAAGGTGTGGCTATTATCCCCTTGTCCAGTAAATCTTGATAAAGTGTTGACAGAAGCCCATATCTTTGCTAGGGGAGATGTTTTCCCTTTGTCTTCAGTAATTACAGCCATGACTTTGGCGATTTTTCAATTTGCAGTTTCATTTTTTTGTTTAGTGCCCAAGAGCTCTGCTTTATTTCTCCCTGATTTAGGTAACCAGCTGCTTTTTGTGTCTCACTGGGGGGCGGCATTTCCCTGTACAAATCCAGTGCTAAACTGGTTTCCAGAGAAGGAGCAGCTCTGTTTTTTTTGGTGGAAAACACTTTCACTGCCCTGGACAAAGCAGTGGCCTTCAGTCCCTAGGTGTTGTGGTTTGCTGTGGTGCCCAGGAGCACGAGTCCCTGGAGATGTGGGACATCTGGCTTGCAGGCATTCTTATTTCCTGTGTTTCCTGTCCTTGCTTGGGGTAAAATTAAGGACTAAATTACATGGAAAACTACATAAACTGTGGCCTGAGACACGTGCTTTTCATTGAGCTGCAAGCCTATCCTCATAAATTATGTCAGTAAGTAATGGTCTCTGCTTTGCCTATTGCAGCTTTTCTGCAAGTCAGAGTGAGTGTGGTTTCGCTGAATTTAAATTTCTGAAACACATTCAGAAGTTGTTGGGGAATTTTCCTCTTCACTTTCACATCAGACAGAGCCCCCTGCCACCTCCAATCCAGCTCCTGTGAGATAACGTGGTGTTCTGGATGCTTTGGAGACAGCAGCAGAGTTTATTTGTAGCTCTTCTTTCCCACCTTATAAAGGATGTGCATTTGATTTTATAACCAGGAGAACTTTCTTCAGAGCAGCAAAAAGGAGCCTGCAAAGCAGCAAGGAAATTATTTAGCAATGGCTGGTACTAAACTGTCTTCTTGATTGTGATCTCAACTGATGCAGTTTTGTGAAAGATTGGCAATTTCAACTACAAAGCATCAAAAACCATTAAATTAGAAATGATCAGTTAGTTCAGAGTAATTCTGTAGTGCAGTTCAGAGGTGCAGACACAATCCTACACTGCTGCCCTTGGACAATAATGGTGTGCAGTGGGTTGAAGGCCCCAAGTGTTGGCTGGCATGAGATAAATGGATATCTGACTTTGAAGTAAACAGGGAAATGCCTGCATGAACTGTTGAAAGCTGAATCCCACGGGTGAGATTCCAGATTGAACACTAATGAAAATTTAATTTCAGTTCTCACAGTATTTTAATATGCAGGATCACAATATGCAAATAAAGTGAAGTCTGACTGCAAGTGGCTGATGAGTTACTTCTGCTCAGTCTCTGCCACCCCCAGAAGTAATCTGTCTGTGGCTTTTGTAAAATCAAAGTTTTCCTTCTGTTTTCCCCACAAGCCAGAGCCTCATTCTTTGCTGAGAGGTAATTAGTGACTGCAAAGTTCTCTTCAAATTGTTCTCATCCTATTCCTGTGTTGTTCCATGTAACTCATCAGCATGGTGCTTATGTTCCTACATTGGATTGAATTCTAATTGTTGCAGTCAGTGCTTTCCTTATCAAAACTGTCCTGGGAGTGCTGCCATGTTTTCAAGTTTCCTTCTGTATTTCAGCTGCAGTTTCAATGCGCTTTATTTGCTTTGTGTCTCCAAAATCTGATAGAAAAAAGGTGATATTGTGCTTTTTTTTTCCTTTTCTTCCCTCTTCCCCAGCTATGGCACCAGATAAATGTTGTGGCTTGGGCACTGTAGAGGCCACACCACATTTTAGCCACATACTCAAGCCATCCACCTTGAGCCAGGAGGCTTCATTTTGTGTCTTCTGTTGTGAGTGATCAGAGAAATAAGTGACTGAGAAATTACCCAGGGAATGGAGAGCAGCCAGCACAAGGAAACTGAAGTGAATTGGCATGTTGGAACGTACAAGATTCCCTATTTCTGTGATCGGCAGCCGATATATCCTTGTAAATTTAAATTGTGTGTTAGCTTTCTCAAAGAGGAGAAGCAAGAATTTATCTTAGAAGTTAATTAATTTGAAATAGCTGGTAATTAACATTATACCTAAATTTGCCAATTATCACACTTGACTTGGATTTGCATACAACTGTTGCATATAAAATATTTCTAAGGGTATCTTGGGCTTCAGTGAGCTGTAAAAATGCCATTTTTTGCAGCTGTGTTTCAGTTCTTCCAGGGAAAGCCTCTTCCTCCTCCCCTTCCCTGCAGAGGTGCTGCCCTTCCAACAAGTGGCCTTCTTTCTGGGACTTTCATTGGGATTTCTAGCTGTGAAAGCACAACCCCAGAATAGGCAGCAGAGTGTATGTTCTCAGGTATTTCCCCCTGATGAGAAAGAATAAAAATTGCTCTTTCTAATTTGAGGTAGTGAATGTGCTGCTTGTTTCTCTCCCTTGTAGAGTACCGTTATATTAATGTGACTGTTATGATAATCATGTTTTTTGATGAAAGCATAAGACTAAAATGATATTTCCAAATGAAGGTTGTTTTGATTTATTCCCTGTATGCAGCACGCCTAATTTTGCTTCCTAAACTCTTTGAAGCAAGCTTTTATTTTATGGTGCTGGCTGTTGCCACTGCTGTGCTGTACCTGTGAGCTATTTAATGTGCCACATCGAGGAGTAAATTAATGCAGGTCCACAAAGAGAACACTTCGATTTGCTAATTGCTTGTAGAGCAGAGGGTATTGTTTTGTGTAGAGAAGGACTGTTTATTAGAGACTGAGTAGTTAATTTTTCCCTACACATGGGGCTCACTTTTGAGCTGCCTGCCCATCATTCAGGGTGAGCCAGCTCAGCATCAGCCTCCAGAGGGGAGTGGGGGGGCTCTGGATGCAGGCAGTTTAGCAGCTGCATTGTCACCACCAGATTGCTTCAGTTTCATTCATTAAACCCTCCCTGACCAGCCTCCTCCAGTGCTGTCAGTGAAGGCTGACTTCTGGAAAGTACAGCAGAGAAATTATTGATGCAGGGAAGCAAGTTAAACAATTCAGAAATGTCTCCTTGGAGCTGAGTTGGTTCCTCTCCTTGGAAACCTCTTTCAGCCCAAGCTGCAGATTCCCAGTGAGGCTGGAGCACAGGTTCTTCTCTTGCTGCCACTCTCTTTTGAGGATGACAATCCACTGACAGTAGATTAGACTATGTTGTCATGTAAGATGAATATTTTGAATTGACAAACCTTTTTTTGAAAGCTTAAAGTAATTGACTGAGTACTCGAGAGGATTTTTTTTCCCTGCTTTGCAACTCGATTTTCCATTACCTGATTGTGCTGTCTTCAGTGGGTGAATTGCAGAGTATTTTTATATCTGATTCCTAATATTTGTTTGCATATCAGGTTTCTTAATGCTTGAGCTCAGTTATCTATGGGAATTTAACATGTGTCTTAAGTAAAGAGAATTTCCTTGGAGCTTTATGTTAACTTTTATGCGTAGACTGAAAATTCAACACGGAAGTCTATCCTATGGAGAGATTGCTGAGGTACTAAAGTGGATATGATCAGTTGAAAAGACCCTAACGGAGAGCTGAGCAACTCAGATAATCATGGAATGGGTTGGGTTGGAAGGGACCTTAAAAATCATCTTTCTGTGGGCAGGGATACCCTCTTAGATGAGGTTGCTCAGAGGTGCATCCAACCTGGCCTTGGGCACTTCCAGGGCTGAGGCAGCCACAGCTTCTCTGGGCACCCTGTGCCAGGGCCTGCCCGCCCTCATGGGGAAGATGGTTTACTAATGTCTCATCTAAGCCTACTCTTCTCCATCTTGAAGCAATTCAAAGAGGAGCATTGGGGTGTAGGATGGTGGGGATAGACAGAGACCAGAGATCTCTGAAGCCAGATCTCTGGAATTTGTGGTTTATTGCAAAGGGCCTGGGTGCAGGGCCCTGCTGGGAGCTGCCAGCCACAGCTCAGAGCAGGCCTGAGAGAGGGAGAGAGAGAGAAGGCAAGAGCGTGGTAAAGAGGATGAGAGAGAGATTCCTGTTACAATACAATAACTCTTCCTTTGTGTTGAATATTCTAATTCTCACTAACCAATCTAGTACAATATACAAATCCTATAGCATTTACATACAGCCTATAAGAATCATTACATCACCACACTGTGTTATGTTTTAAACGCTAAAAACTCCTCTTTGGACCCCTTCTGCCAAGCTAGTAGGATCTGCTCTGACCCTTGGGCCTGTCTGCAAGCAGAGGGTGTTGTTCCATCAAAAGGGGTTTACCTTCAGCTGGCCACACCATTGTTTTCCAGTTGTTCAGTAACTAAGGTATCTCAAAGCTTACTTTCATTTCAATCTCACTTATAGTTTCCATATTCTCAAAGTCTTTTGCCAGGCAATCATATTTATAAGGCTTTCCTGTTCCATCTTCCCCAACACCCCTTGTCCTGTCACTACCTGGATGCTTTTCCCAGAGCAGAGCTCTGAGGTGGGACTGGCAAACAGCTCCTGCATCTGCTGGGCCCCCTGAGGGACCCATGCCCAACCCTCACACTTTCCTTGTCTGCATGTGGCCAGAGATGGCTGCACCCAGACACCAACAGTTCGTTCCTGACAAGATACATTCCAAGAAACAACATAACTCTGGTTTGTTTTTTTTCAGATCTTTCCTGGCAAATGCCTGGGGAATGGCAGCAGGGGCTGAGCAGGTGCCAGGCTCCACTCCAGGGCCCTCTGCAGCTCCTGGCAGCTCCTCCCCAGCACTCTGATTAAGTGAGATGTGGGGCTAAGTTCACAGCCTAATTTCTCCTTCATAATTAAAAATGCGTGCATCTGTCATGCTGCTGGTGATTAGTTTGTATTTTCTTGTGGCCTGGAAGGAATATGGCAGTGAATCACTTGGCCAGCAGCTGTCCTCCAACAGCTGAGGGAGGTTCAATATTTGATTTAGGCTAATAAAAAGTCTGGGATAGGGCTGATGTTTACAAACTGGACGTGATAAAGCATCCAGATCAGCTGCATCACAGCCTGGCAAGTGCAGGCATTGGGGACCCTGCTGAAAATTTAGGCTTTGTTTGGAGCTTACCCAGCTGTCTGAATAGGGGGTCAGGGACTGGGAGGGTCCCTGCTCGGGACTGTGAGTGCATCCCACAGCATCAGTGAGCTGGGGAAGCCTCCTTGTTTCCAGCTTTGTCATTGTAACAGCTCTCAGTGCATTAAATATGTCCCTTTTGCTCTTCTGTGAGAGTTGCAGTCAAACCATAATGTTTAAAAATCTTTTAATCTTCATAAATCATTTCTTCCAGCAGTCTGGTAAGTTTAGTAGCTGCTCTCTGAATTCCCACTAGTTACTGACTCTTTCCCTTTGAGATGAGCTGCCTAGAAATGAATGCAATGAAGAAAACCTACTTTTTGATTTAGTTCTTATCTGATTGCTTCTCCAAATCATATTGATCTGCTGTTGTGCTGCTGCCTTGGACTTGCTGTCCAGGGTTCTGTGTCTCTGTTGGCACAGCCCCTTGAAATGGTTATTTTCCCCAAGCCATATTATATCCAAGATAAATTATGGCATATTTCCCACTTGTATTTTCAATTTTCCCCATCCCTTTATATTATTTTTCTCTTGCCTAAAAGGTTTTTCCAGCCTTTTCCTGAAGTAAAATGCATTGGAGTCTTTGCTATCCTTTTCTTCTGACTTTTATGGAGATATTATGCTTTAAAATGCTCTTATACCCATCTAGTTAAACAGGCTGCTAGGGTACTTTTGCCTTGGTGTTATAAATAAAAATATTTACACTGAACCCATGGCACAGTGTGATGGGTTCATCCAGGTGCCCACCAAAACCACAGAGGATTGACCTTTGAGGGGATTCCCACTGTTCCAGGGTGGGTTACTCTGTGATTCCATAGGATTCTGTGTGAACAGGAGGCTGAACACAGACTTGACCTCAAATTCAGGACTGGTAGCTGCTGCAAGAAAATACATTATTTTTAATGTAATTTTAAATGAAGTAATTCTTATATCTGGTTTAGAATAGGCTAGTGGTTCCCATATAAAGGTCATCTTCATACAGAGAAAGCTAATAAATATACAGAGTTGGAGTAGTTTGTAATCAAAGATATTCAATCAGTCTTGAGGTGTTTTGCAGAGTTTATGCCATCACCTCTCCTAAATAACCTCTCTAAGGTCTTGTTTTCTAATTCTTCCCCAAGCAGCTCCTGGCTCCAGCCTGCTCCATTGTACCTGCTTCAGCAGCAGCAGGGAAAAGCCTTTCCCAGGTGTCTGCAAATTTACAGTTCCCTGATGTTTCCCCATCAAGCTTGGTGATCATTTCATTTGCTCTCTTCCCTTGCCTGCCCAGGCACTCCAGTTTGGGTTGGGGCTGGCATCTCCTGCAGTGTTTAATGAATGTGTTTCATTCTCCTCTGCCAGGTCCCAGGCTTGTGTTAAAACCCTTTTCATCCTTTTGCAGTGCCTCTTCCTCAAACAATGTCACATCATCCCCAGCCCTGCACAGCAAGAGGCTGAAACTTTTTCAGTTTCCACTGAGCTCTGGGGCCAGGGAAATTTGGAACTGTTTGCTTGTTTGTTGGCAAAATGGAACTTCTCCTGTGCTGAACCCTTAGACAGTATTTTTTTATTTAATTATTTGCTTGCATTTCAGTGCAGTTAGCCTCCAAAGCTGAATGTTTTGCTTTTCATTGTAATAAACTGCTTGCTTGCTGTTTGTCTCTGGTTTGGATGTGGCACTCAAAAGACTCATTTCATATGTGGTGGGAAGTTGAGAGACTCCAGAGGATTTTAATGAATATTTGCTTGAAATGACATGAATCAGTTTGTAGGAAAGTTTTTTTTATTTCTTTTATTTGTTTACATTGGTTTTTTTTGCTAAGCAGAGAAAGGCTGATTGCAGCCTAGCAGAGTGTTAGAAAATCAAGGATGTGGGAAGTAATAGCATTCATGTATTATGTGTGGCTTCTCTTAACTGTCTCCCAAATACCCATTTGGTTTAAAATCCCTTTTCATAAACAAAACTCTGTAAAAGATCCTTTTCTGAGTCAAGTTCCTGTTTCCCCTTAGATTATGCCAGGATAACCAAAGGTATTTCTGCTCTGGTTTGAGATTCTTTACATTTCAAATTTCCCTTTTAAAAAGTAGAAATGCTGCATTGAGATCTTTTCTCATGGAAATTCAAGAGGTTTATGTTAAAGAGCAGATTTTCTTGATGTTTTCCCACAGCATTTTGGAAGGCTGTGGGACAAAACCTGACCCTGGACCCCAGAAATTCACAGAACATTTTCTATGAAGTTAGCTTGAAACACACACTCCTTTCAGGAGCTATGGAGCTAAACCTCCTCTTCTTCAAAGTTAAACTGGGCAAAACTGGGTGGGTTTTAGACCACTCTTTCTGCAGCTTACAGAAATTTGAGTGGACCACAGTTCTGGCTGGACCGTGGGATTGAAATTTGGGCTGGCTCATCTTGTGGCATCTCTGCAATAAACCTGGTTTTTCTTGTGCACTTAGACTTCAGGATATTTGGGATAGGACTGTCTCATGGCATGGGATGCTGACAGGACACAATAAGACCAAATACTTATAATTCCTTCTCAATGCCATGAAAATCATGGTGCCATATGTGATTTTTTTGGGGGAGGGGGGGAAGAGTCTCATTAAACTTCCAAAATTACATCCTAGACCTCATTTCTTTTATTTTTTTTCCCATGTGTCTTGAAGGCTCAGCTGTCTCAGGTTCTGGAAGAAGTGGGAAACCACAAGCAAAGAGCAGAGATGGTAAGTGTTCAATTTCTGCCTTTTTTTTCCCCCTGGTTGTTCTACAGAGCAGCAATATGCAAAGTTCAGTTCATTTAAACAGTGGATCAGTTCCAAATATTCAGAAATGAGCAGCAAATAAACATTGCAAAAGTTGTGTTGCTGCTGCCAGTCTTGGCACTGCCTGTCTCTATACTCACCTGGAAAAAGTTTTGGATGGGATTTAGTGGTCTGCCTTCCTTTTTCTGGCAATTCCTTTTCTCCTCAGCAGTTCTAGATCAGAAGCAAGCATTTAATTTCATACTGAATTAACTCCTTTCTTTGGGGGCCTTGATTCAGTCTCAAGTGTTCAAAGAACAGGCAGATGAGATACAAGAGAATTACCACAAACTATTTTTTTATAATATCTGTTAATTTTCTGCTGGGTTCATCTATTTTATTGGCACTTCCCTCAAGGACCAAAAACAATAAAAGGACACAAAACCAGGTAGCAGGGAGGTTTATATTCAGTTTCATGACTCGAATATGATTTTTTATACTCAGGAATAAATGACGTGTCAGTGTTAAGCTATTTTGTGAACTGATATTTTTGCTAATGGATGAACTGTGGGATTCCTGCAACTTTTCCTAGTCACAAGGAAAACCTGAGCAGTATCCAAGATGCAGAGATTCATTCTGTAGATGTGATTAATTTTATTACTAATATAAAAACAGGCCCGCAGCACTGGCTAGTAAGTAGGTGCTAAACAGACATCTGTTCTAAAATCCAAATCATAAACTAGAGTGCCAACATGAGTCTTTTTAGACTTGTGCTGAGCTCTAGTAGGGCACTGAAGGGCAGGATGAGGTGCCCCTGCTGTGCTATTAATGGGTTGCCATACGTCTGTTAGGATCTTTTTTTAAAATTTGTGCCTCTTGCTGTTTCAACATCAGATTTTCCATCTTGAGAGCGTTAATTGATTCCGGTTCTGGGGTGGTCTCACGTTGTGGGCAAACATTTTTGTATGCCCAGCTGCTTTCTGTGGTGACACAGGCCACAGCTGATACTTCCAAAGAAAACTGAATTAATCCTGTTTACCAGCTGATCTCATTACGGGCTGCCTTGTAACAGTTTCAAATTCTATATAATCAATTTGGTGTTGTGCTCACTGGATGTATCAGAGGAAAAACTTGCTGTTATGTTTTAAATGTTCTGATGTTACAAAGTTGGGTTTTTTTAACATTTAAAAGTTTTTCTTTTGGTCTCATTAAGCCTGCTTTTTGAGTTGTTTGCCTTCAAAAATTTCTTGCATTAAGTGGGCTAGCAGAGGGCTGGAGAAGCTGGAACGTGCAGTGTTAAAGCATTAATTGGTGTTGTGCATCATCCATCAGAGGATAAAGCTGCAGTCAGTGTTCAGTGCCTATTCCCAAGGGTTTCTCAGTGGAAAACTGCTGGTCTTGTGATCTTCCAGTAACTCTTACATCAGCCTCCCATGAACAGGCTGTTTTCTGGGGTGGTTTAATCATGGATTGCAGATTGTGAGGTGTGGGCTTTATTCTGCAGCTTGAATTTATTCAATAAATACAGGAGAATTGATTCATACAGAGGAAAAGAATTTTTTTTTCCCATCTTTTCCCCTTTCGAGGGAAAACCCGACAGTATAGCTCCTTTTCAATGGTGGTTGATGGTTCTTCTGCATGCCCAGTCAAAAGCTCCCTGGTAGGAAAAGTTGTTGTCACCTTGTGTCTTCTGCAGGGGTGATGGTGACTGAGGTCTTTCCCCTTTGGATGGGGCTGTTCCATAGTTGCCTGCCACAGGCTCCTGTGGATATGCCACCAGCCCCACTCTCCTCCTGCCATCCAGCAAAATGCTCTTTATGTGGTTCGTTTCCCCCCTCTCCAGATCAGTGTCTCACCTGCATGGCCTGATTTTTGACTCCTTTAAATTTGACACTTCAGCAAAATTATTTGCCTGGTTTGGATTGCTGGCCTCTCACTTTCCTTTTCATCCCTTTCACCTGTGAGCTTCCAGCCCCAGTTCCATGCTGAGCTGGGAATGCTGAAGGGCTTGTCCTGCTCTGGGTGCTGACAGATGTGGATATTGCTTTTAACCAGCTCTTCTGCAAACAGGCTCTGAGTGAAATGGAACAAACACCTGTCAGGTGCAGGTGTTTGGGACAATCACCTTCTGGGACAAACCTCTGTGCAGGTGACACCTCTGCTGCCACCCCAAAGAGCTCTGATGGCTCTGCCACCTTCCTGGGGCACTGGAAATGAAGAGCTGGGCTCTGGCTCCAGGGCATTGGCTGGTAGCACCTCCCTGAGAGAGCCAAGGACTTCTTTCTATCAGTGGGGGCATCTCTGGTGCCCTGGTCAATGATTTACATAGCAATTTTTTACATAGCAATATTCATTCTTTACACAGCCATATTTAAAAGTACAATACTCATGGGATAAGTCTGATGGGATCATGGCCTCAATAGAACAGTATCTGCACAGTCAGGGCCTCTCCTCTGGGGACAAGCTCAGGGAATTGTGTCCCCAGGGATAATGGCAGAGGAAGGGTGGTGTGTGTGTGTGTGTGATAAGGAGCCCTGTGCCAGGTCAGGTCCTGCTAGAGGAAAATGGGATCCAGTGAAATGGAGGGGCTGCTCTCACTGCTCCAGTGCAGGGGTTCTTTGCTTGTCAACTGAAAGCGAGTGTGCTACTGAAGGAACAACAAAAAAGGAAATTTAAATGTCTTCAGTTAATTGCAGTTGACAAGACAAAGGCAGTTTGACTTTCCAGTATTAATTAGCAAACCCATACTAATTAGCTTGTATAAGCACAATTCATGCCCGTTTCCCTAAATGCAATTAATATTGCAACTGAAGACATCTCTGGGCTGTGCATCTGTATCATTAACATACTTTGCCCTAATTAGACACGGCCAGTAGTGGCTGGAGAAATGAGTTTGTGATTGCAACCATAAAAAACCCTCTAATATTTTATATCCTTCAGGGAACTTGAACCTAGAATTTATTTTTTGATTTAAGAAAAATTACCCTTATCATTGTGCTATGTAATTAACAATGAAACTTTGATTTTCCTCTCCCTCTAACCCTTCACTTATTTATTTTTGGGGTTTTTTTCACAGTTTAAGCATGTTCATACTGTAAGGGAACAATGTATGCCCATAAGACACATAAAAGTCACCACTCTTAATAGGGCTCAGGTCACTGAGCTGAGAGATCCATGGGATTTTTCTGTCTTTTATTTGCTGAATGTTTGTTGTTTCCATTTTTTTGGTATGAATGTGCACTTTTCTGATAATTTGATCAGCACTGGAAGTTTTCTTTATTGGGGTTGGTGCTACAGTGTGTTTATTTGCAGGATGTGCAAGGAGGTTGCTCAGAGTTCACACAGCTCCCTGATCTGTGATCCCAGGATCTTATTTCTCATGCTATGTTAGTTTAGTGCTCTACTGGCCTAAAGCTGAGGGAGAGCTTCACTCACACCAAAATATTATTTGTGGAAAATGCCTTCTTGTTTGTTATATTATTTTTCTTTCCCTCCCTGAGGGAAGGGAAACAGAAGACGTGTTTGTTTTTGTAATTTTTGTTTTCCTTTTTCATATCCCTTTATAGACACGAGGAGATTGTTTGGTTCAAGCTTGCCATCCAAGCAACAGCTCTGCTCTCTGATCTTACTCTTTCTTCCAGTCTGGTTGTGTAGCAGGGGGCATTCATGTCAAGATTTTTTGTTCTCCATCATTAATCCCTGAGGGAAGTTGGCTTGGTATTAAAAAAGCATCACCTGTATTTTCATTACCCTGAGGTGCTTTGGGCATCTTTTGGCTTTCATCTTCAAAAGACAGCTTGGCCCGTGTGGGCTCTGAAATCTATAGACTGCTCTTTGGAACAAATTAAATTTCACCCTCCAGCAGATTAAAAAGGATGGATATAAGAATCAGAGGAATTGCTTAGCAGGGTGGGAGGTAAAGAAGATTTGACGTCCAAGAATGCAGCCGTCACCAAATGAATGGCATAAATTGAGTGTCCTTACAGAGGGAATAAAGACACCTCAAAATTAATATAATCAACGCCCCTTGCCTTGGGGAAAAGTGTTGGTTAACCCTTTGCAGAGAAGAGGAGACCTTTATTTAGGAGCAGCAGATCAGCAATAGTTAAAGAGCCAATCACGTGTTCAGTCTGATGAAATCATAATGTTTAGGATTAACTTAAATGTCAGTGACTGCCTACCCTGATGGTTATCAGGAGTAGAAATGGAGACAGAAAGGAGAGGACATGAAGGAAATAAACTCAGAGAACACTGAGCTGGATGTAGTTGGGAACTAGCTGTTAACTGGAAGGCAACATGGAGAAATTATTACTATGTTTTTAATTTACAGGTAACACCAATGATAATAGGAAAAAATATTAACTTTAGTATAGGAATACCTGCCCTGGATTAATGGCCAATAGAGCTAATTTAATTCTTGTTTAAGAGCTATTGAACAGAATGCAAGAAATACAACAGACTGAGAACAAGAACAAAAGTGGTGTTCATTAGTGGAAATGTAAATTCTCTGTGCTTTCTGTAACAGGAAAGCAATTAAATGTGGGATTAGAGGGCTGAACCACAGTAGTTATAAATAAAAATGAAGCTTTGCTGGAACATCTTTAGAACCAACAGGTTGGGAGGGGCAGGAGACAACTGACTGGTGCAGGAAGTCTCCATCTATCAAAAGTGCATTACATAATTTCTGAATTGATTTAGCAGGTGACAGCAAATCTCCTTCCCATGTGACAGATTTTATCCTAACACTTTATGTGAGGCCAGCAAAGCCAAGACAGATGAGCAGCCTGGCACTCAGCTGAGCAGCAGGGTGAACAGTTTTAGTGAGGCAATCTTAGAGAAATATCCACTTCTCAAATCAGATTGAAAAGCATGAACCTGGTTATAAAGAGACAGCAAAAGAAGGTAATCCAGAATGAAATGATATAGTAACAGAAGACTGGAAGAGGACTTTTAGATCATAAAGTCCAGTCCTTCAGTAACTGAGGCAAATTCAGTATATATCTCAGTCCATAAATTTATCAAGCTTGTCTTGAAACTGCTTTGGTTGTTTGTACCATTACTGTCATGGGAAGACTGCTCTGATAGCTGAAATCTTCCCAGTTCCAAGTGAAAATATATGTGCAGTTAATATCCATTTTTTTCTTGTGCTAATATTCTCCTTAAACTACAGTGACTGTTCTTCCTCCCTCATATTTATGCTGTGACATACTTATAGAGAACAATTGTTCTCTCCCAGCCTTTCATTTGTCTAGGTTAAACAAATCAAGCTCTTGCAGCCTTCTCTTAAAACAGGCTCTTCAGTTTCCTCATGAATCTTGCAGCTTGCTTTAAATCTCTTCCTCTTTCCATCTCTCCTTTGAAGATGAGTAATCACAGTGGTCACATCATTCCAGGTGGTGTTCCTGCAGTAGGTTTTGCAAAAGTGTCTTCTACGGGATCATGGAGTAGAGGCAGGAACCTCTTCCACTTCTGTGGTGGAAGAGCTGAGCTGTATCCAGGTCATCTCCCATTTCCAGTGATGATGTTCACCCTGGGATCAGTTCATCTGCCCCACTCTGTCCTCCTCTCCAGTTTCTGGCTGAGGAAGGCTCAGTTTGTAGGAGCTGTTTTGGGACTTGCACTCTGACATTTCAATTCTGTGCTGTTTCTTCTGTTTTCATGTTGTTTCCTCTTTCTGATCAGTTTATGCTCCTCTGTGGTAAAGCCTCTGTGCTCTCAGTAATTGTGTTTGTGCGTTTGTATTTTTAGACCAAAGGCCTTCATTGAATTGTGTTTGTTTTGAATGTGTCTGAGACATCTTTTTCTCTATCAGGTAGTTTTAGTTTTACTTCAGCAAAGCCATTTGTTGCTTGTTTACTTCACAGTGTTTATATCGTTCTTCACTTTATTGTGTGATCCCTTAAATTGGAATTATGAGTTGTTAGAAGAGGGGATGATTGTGCAGGAATCATTGATGCCCTATTTTGAGTCTTCCCCCTGTTTTAACTGTGGAGTTTTGGTTCTGAAGGTGAAGCCTAGAATAGAGGGATGGGAGTGCGCTTGTCCTTTCTTTTTCCCTGGCTGAGAGCTCTCAGTGCCTGTTGTAAACAACTACATTAAAACTGGTCCCTGCTATTCCCCACAGGGTAGGAATATAGTGAGCTCTGAGGTACACAGACAAGGTTATTTTTTTTTCTCCCTCTCTTAGCCTGGGGAATGATGAACAGCCTCAGTTGGTGTGTTGCACCTGCTGTGTTCCCTCTTGGAAAATTCATGTTCAGCACACAGAAGCGTGGCACCATCAGAAACATCTGTGGCAGGTGACTGTGGGCAGAGCAGGGAGTGTGGAGGAATCGTTGGGATCATGGTGGATGAGAGCTGCCAAACTGCTGTAAGCTGGAGAGGTGATCAGCACTACACCTCTGCACGTTCCTATCTCAATGCTCTTTTAATTAGGTGAGAAGGAGAGACTTAGTGAGTCAATTCTCCTGGTTTATCTCTGTTTTAAAAATCTAGCCGGGCACATGGGATCAAATAGCACATTCCCTTCAAATTAAAAAGAAATAAACGGTCTGTTTAAAAGTCCCATTACACAAATGAACCTGCTGTTGGATCCATTAAGGTGGAAGCTTTATGGGACACGGCAGCACTGTTTGGTTTCAGCAGGATTGTTTTCTTTTGCTCTTCTAATGTGCTAAGAGCTGACACGGGGTTAGCACTGCCAGGAGGAAGAAGTGTGGCTGCCTGCAGTGGAGAGCTGCTTTCCTGCTGCCCTTCCCTATGGGACAGGTGCTGCCAGACTGGGGGTAAATGGTCTGACCCAGACCTGGAGAGCAATTCCAGCTCAGGTGGGACTCATGGACATGGCCCTAATTCCCAGCCCAGCATTTGGGGTGGCCTCCATGCCACAGGTGTACCCCTAAAACCTGAGCTGTACTGACAGACATGATGATGACTGGAAAGAGAGAAGTGGGGAGGTTTTTTCTCTTCAATTGTTGAGCAGAGGAGAAAAGTGAGTAGTTGTCCTATTTAGAAGGTGCTGGAGCTGGAGTGATCCTGGTAAGTGTCACTGTTGTCACTAAAATCTGAGTTACACTGAGTTACTTGGTTAAATGAGAACAGGACAGGAATACTATCAGAGGCTTTATTATACTAGGCACAGCCTGGAGATGTAAAAGGGTAATTAATACACGTGCAAGAATTGTGCTTTTCCAGGCTTCATTCATCTCTACAGGAACTGTAAGAAGTTTATGGGCT
Source organism: Ammospiza nelsoni (assembly GCF_027579445.1). NCBI lineage: Eukaryota > Metazoa > Chordata > Aves > Passeriformes > Passerellidae > Ammospiza > Ammospiza nelsoni. Next base: position 4,680,411 of record NC_080649.1, read on the forward strand.
ACCTCAGGCTCACTTGGTTCAATTTAGCTAAACTAAAATTTCGTGGGAAGTGCAGGGTCTCTACATTATGTTCAGCACTTTGAGAAAACCAGGTAGAGGTCCAGGAGACCTCTAGGGTTCTATCATTTCTGCTCCTTTATTCTGCCTTCCTAAAAGGCAGCTTGGAGGAGCTGTAGAAGGAATATGAAGTGTGCCTGTGCATGTCCAGAGAGGGAAAGGAAGAATTTGGGCTGTTGAACAATCGTGTTAGAACAGGACAAAATAACAACTGATTTACAGCTTGCTTGTAACAAGGTTGGAGACCAGTTTCCTCCTGCTTTCACAGCTCTGGGAAGCTGTGCCTGCATCAGAAGAGGACCATCCTGAGAGATCTGATGCAAGAGATCCAATTCTGTAAGCACAGCTTGTTCTGAACATGCAGGGGGATGTGAAGCTCTCCAGCTCTGGGATCTAGGGGGGCACGGAGGGCATGTTCAGAGGATGTGCCTGCAGATCAAAGGTTGCTGGATACTTCTCTTCTTGCCTGGGGCTGGCTTTGTGTGTACAAAAAGGGAGATAAAGGCTTAAAAAAAAAGTTTAAGTTTCAAGACTTAGTCCTTACACTAACAGGCTAATCAGCTTGTTACATCATTTGTTTTTAGTCTTTTTGTGTCTGTGTCCTTAGAAGGGCTTGTTCCCAGTGTTTCTTGCCTTTGGCTGATGGTTGCTGGGGATAGGTAGTAGCTGTGGCAGGCTGGGGTCTGTCAGGGCAGCAGAGTCCTCCAGCAGGAGCTGTAAAACCCAGTTTATCCACGGAGACAAGGAGATCATAGAGCAGAATTTTTCCTGTGACCTCTTGGTAAATAATGAATGGCAGAGCCCTACCTCTTTGGAATTGCTTAATTGAGGCTGACAACTCTTTGTTGTATTACAGGATCTGGCTTGTCAGGAGAATTTTAACTTATTTATGAATATTTCATTAACCTCTAAAGACTGGCTGTCTAAAATCTAGCTCCTGCCAGGCCCTGTCCTGGTAATGCTGTGTTCAGTGCTAATGTCATCATTGCACATCCAGTACACCTTTCCTCTGAGCTGGGCCTCACAGTTTATTGTTGGTGGCAGCAAGAACATGTTCACCAAAGGTTAAAATGCCAGGTTTGTGCTTTGGCACAAGAGTTGAGCATATGGTATTTGAGAGGGAATTGCTGTTTGTCTTTTATTCTGTGACTGCTGCTGGCAACTGAAGGTTCCTGCAGGCATCATCCCAGAGGCTGAAATGGGCAGAGCAGTCTTGGCAGGGCCCTGTGACCTTTGGGTTTTGGCACCAGGAGAGAGATTGCTCACTTCTTATACATTAAAAGCCCATTGCTTTTTGTCACAGGCTAATCTCAGGATGGGTCATTTAGCTAGAAAATATTCAGCCTGCTCTACTTAACCTGTTCTTTGGGCAGGGTTTGGGGAACAAGGCTTCTTCAAGGCTCTGCAGCTTCCTTTAAAGCAGCTGGGAGGCCCTGTCAGGAGAGCTGCTGCTTTCACACAGCTGGGCCCCTTGCCCCATCCTCACATTTCCCAGCTCTGGGAGTTCAGAGAGCAGCTTTAGCAGGCAGCTCTGCTGGCCCCTGCCAGGATGTGCCAGCAAACAGTGCTCCCAGCTGTAGTGAACTGCAAAATTGGTCTGGAGCTGCAGAAGGAGAGAGAGGGCTGTTCCTAAAAACCCAGGCTGTGTGCTGTTCCATGTGAGCAAGAGAAAGAAGATTAAGTTCAAGCGCTCAGTGAAGGCTCCTTTGCTCTCTCTACTTTATTAAGCGGGATTGATTCCACCGTGTTTATGTTAGGAAACAAAGAAACAAAAATGGATGTTGGATTCCTCTCTCCCCTTTGATCTTCCTAGGTGCTTGGTAACTGCATAGATTCTTCTCTGACTGTTTATTATGTGATGATTTTTCAACGAGAAAACTGATGGAGGGAGTGAGAGGTGCGATTACAAGCTCCTGTTTGATAAGAATTCTTGACTGAATGCTCAGGAAACTCCTCGAGGCTATATTTTTAGGAAACAAACTGTATTCAAACTCTGCACAGAGGAGGTATGACATCTTTGCAGATTTATTTGTTGCTTTGCCTGTAAATTATAGCTGCTAGAAGACTTGATTCTAGCAAAATATGCCTGTTCCTGCATGAAAGAAGTGATCTGTGTGATGCTCTTCTCAAGAGCAGACAACTCCATTGTGCCAGCACCACAGCCACACTGGGCAGGGATGTGGCACATCCTGTCTGGCACCTTGACAGGTTCCCTAAGCAGGCTCTTATTCTGTGTTTTGCTGTTCTAACCAGGAGTAATGGGTAGGAGGTGTCAGCTAGTTAAGGCTAATTACTCCGGAGTTGCCTTCTCTCGGTGGACACCAGCTGTTTTGTTCTCCCTGGCTGGGAGGAGCTTTCGGTACTAATTAAAGGAAACAGTCATCTACACGCCTGGTGGAAGTGGTGGAGCAAGGCTGATAACAGCAGAGAGCTCTGAGCTGAATGAACATGGAAATTAGGTGATCCTTCTTCAGAATGAGCTGTTAGAGCAAAGAGAGGGGTTTGGATGTGGAGCTGTCAAAGGTGTTTTGCTGTCAAGCAGTGGCAGTGAGGTCTCAGCAGTGCCTGCGAGCGTGGGCAGGACAGGCTGAGAGGAAGAGATTCCTTGTCTGCTCCTTTCTTGGAGTGAGGGCTGAAATGTGTAATTATGCTTGAATAAACTCATAGGTTTAAATTAACATCTTCAGTTCCCCTGTTCAGTGTGTCTCTTGTACAAGATGTTTGCTCTTCTTCCCCATGAACTTTCCAGGTTTGTTAATTTTGAGCTCTGAGCCAGCTTCCATCCATCTGAAGTAGTAGTAGTGCTTATTTCCAGCCACATCCTACACCCATCCCAGATTATTAAACAGAAATAAATACAGCACCAGGGAAGGTGGGTGGGTGGGGATGGTGGGCATCTGGTGGTGTTGGGATATGAGAAGACCCTTGAGAGGGGCAGGAGTCACAGAGCAAAGGTGTGTTGTAGGTGTTTGGGGAAGAGTTTGTTGGATGGGTTGTGCAGGAGGAATTTGGGGCTTTGGGGCTGTGATGTGATGGTGATTCCTTCTTCACATGCTTGCAGCTGGACTGGCAGCTCAGGTTTGGGCCATTTTGAGACCCATGTGGCACTGGCCTCATTTTGCAGAACAGTTTCCTGCCATACCCTGTCCTGCTGTGATTAGGTATGGAAACCACAGAGTGGCTGGTTTAAATGGGCTGGCTGTGCATTTGTCCTCTTGTTCCTTTGCAGCAGGGCTGAGCCTGTCTGGAGTTTCCCCAAGTTGTGCTGGTGCCACACAATGTGGAGGGGAGGTGTTGGAAGCAAGCTGCAGGCTGCCTGAGCATTGGGAATCAGAGGGGAGAGAGGTGAATGCTCGTTAACGCTCCCTTGGGGTAGATGAATTAGTTAATGACTATGCTGTGCTTTGAAAATGCAAATGCTGTGTCAGAGCTAAGTCTGATTATAATAATCAATCTTCCTTTGGAGAGGGTGCTGGGTATGAGGAAGGGGGAGAGTGATGAGACTGGGGCTGAATTTTTAGATCACAAATCTGCATTTCTCTGCTGTTCTTAAGGAACTCAATGTTGCCTGAGAGGTCAGCAGAGCTGAGGAGGGGGCAAAAGGTGGGTTTGGGGAGGAATCATCCTGGCAAGCACCAGTGGGCCTTGGCAGGCTGAAGTGAATTTTGTCCCTTCTGATTGCCCTGGCTGGAAAGGGAGAGGTTGTCATCTGCTCCTGCGTGTGAGCTCCCCCTGCTAATGGGAAAGACAGAAACTGCCTCATAAGCAGGGTCCTCCAGGGATGGGGGAGAGGGGAGGGTGGCTGCTGCAGACGTCCAGCCCTGACAGCTCCTTCTCCCCTGGCACTCCGTTCGTTTGGAGCGAGCGTTCCCAGTAATTACACCTCTTAATTTAGGAGAGCGAGTGGGAGAAAGGAATATAAATTTGTGTATTAACTTTAGAGATTGGAAATAGGGCAAGTGAACCTTCTCTCTGGGAGATTATATTTGGAAATGAAATAGAATGACATTTGGTATAAACTTGAAAAATTGCTCTCTTTTTACTGCAACAGGAGGAGAAAAGCCACAGTCCAGACTGTATTGGAGAGAAGCAGAAGTCAGCATATGTCCATTTCCCAGTGTGTGTGTATCAACAATAATATATATGCATGAGTACATCTTTAGGAAAGCGTTTGCTGAGAGGTTGCTCCTAGCCCTGACTTCTCAGTGATAAAAGCACAGCAAGTTTGTTACAGATGGTGGAGCCCCTAGAGATCGGTGACTGTGATCCAGCCAGCCTTCATCTTCCAAGAGAAAAAAATAATACATATTCTTTTCTTCAGACAAGTGAGAGATGGGCACTTCCAAACCACTTTTTGTTGAATATCTAATTTTCTTTGGCTTTATTGCTTTTGTTTCACAATGGCATCAAGGTTTAATTTTCCCAAGAAAATGTACCAACTAATCCTGGACTGCTTAGCCTGTTTCTAAATGGCAGGCAATATTTTGTTTTACAAATACTGTCCTATTTTTTGAAGAAGTGTAAAGTTCACTAGGAAATTTGGTGAGGCTTATTTCTCCCTCTGTGTTCTTCTCTGCAGATGTTTTGGGGGATCAGCCCTTTGGAATCCCAGTGGGATGGGCATATGGAAGAGATGGTGGTGCTTTTTTTTGCTGAGCAGAATGATCTCTGAAGTGCTCAGCATGGTGTCTTACTTTGCTGTGGTATTGCTGGACACCAAATTAAACTCACTGGTGTTTCATGTACATTGGATTTTTGATGCCAGATTTATAAGCTTGCAGACAACACCAAGCTTGCTGTGCTGCCTTGTGGGAAGAGGCAGAGAAGCTCCTTAGTCTGCTACATCCAATGGAGAGAAGCACAAATGGCACCACTGCCATGTCAAGGTGCTGGTTTGCCTGTTTTCAGAGCCCAGAGCATGGATCACACCCGGGGTCCCCTTTCTCTGTTCTTGTCTATTTTAGCCTACACTCTTCCTTTCCAAGTCTGCTTGGTGTTCATACATTTTAAATATTTATGTACTGAAATAGCTCCTTGAATTGTGTTGAGACTTGTAGTCCAACACAGCCTCTCAATTCACCTTTCCACGCTGGCTCTGTGCAATTCAGTTCCCATTTATCTCTGCTGTTCAAAATCAGCTCTTTTGCTGAGGAAGGCCTTTCAAAGGATGTTGCATCAGCCCATTGTTAAATAAACCTTTAGACATTTCTAATGGATTCAGCATTTCCTGCTTTTTACAGTTCCAAAAATGCTGAATGACGTGCAGACACACTTCATCAGGATAAGATTGCTGTATCAGCCCCTCACTAAAATGCACTCATTATTCAAATAATAACTGTATGTCTCCAGCATGTGTTCTGTGAAATGTGTGTACATGATGTGGGCGAGTAAACCAGCCCCCATTTTTTTCTTTTTTCAACATGCAAATCCTACTTTGGCAGTGAGTTGAAATACTTTGGATTTTGAGTCCTTTACTACCCAAAATGAGTCACCTGAACAGAGATTTGATCATTCTTCTGGGCAGCGTGTTTAAAACTTTGAGAAGTTTGTAAATGTGGTTTTCAAGGCTGACTGATCTGACCTTTGATAAGCCTCACTCTGAAGATGGGGTGTGGACAGCAGTGGTCAGTGGGAGGCTCTGGGAAAGCTTTTCTCCATCAATGCTGGAACCTGCTGGAGTTGAGTTGAGGAACAAGAGGTCCATGGCATTGCAGAGACTCAGGGTGCTTGCTTGGAGGGGACAAATATGGGTCAGAAATGACAAATGCCAGAAACATACCAAGAAAATCAACTCTCCAAAGTTCTGTTTCTTCTAGCTGTCAGGAGATGAATTCATAATTTTGTTTTTCCTGTCATCTCATATGTCTTTAAAGAATTGCTACAGAAGAGAGTATCAGGGAGGAACATATTTCTTTCCCTGCTGTGGGTGTTTGCTATGTTATTAACACTTGGAGGAGAACCACCTTCTTGGAATCTTGTCCAGGCAGGTTTAAAAGTAAGGCTGAAAGAAGAATGATATTTCATATAATTAAATACTAGATGAAAATGAAATCTATGTTCTTCCTCTCTTTCTCCCTTGGTAAATAATGATGGCAGTACTTACTTTGGAAAAATTATTTGCACTTCTTCTTTTGGGGCGCTTGCATGTTTCTGAAAATGGACATTCTAAAATTAGTCTATATCCTGTATGTGTCCTGATCACTTTTTATTGAGAATAATAAAGCTGTGCTGGAATTCATGCTTAAGAATTGAAAGAGATAAAATAGTTCAGGATAAATGGGATTACTTTAGGTTGAGAACAAGGGGCACCATTATATTTTGAGAGGAGAACAACACATCCTCAAAATACTAAGTACCTGTTCATGTGTTTTATTCAACCATGGGCACTCATATTACTCATTATTCTGCCTTATCATAAAAACCTTAGGTAGCTTTAAAAACTATTAAAATAACAAGTTGCTAATGTGTTCTGTAGGGTGGGAATAGCACTGTGGGTCTGATCCTGGGTGATATAATCCCTGAAGCTCTTGCAGTTGAGGTAGGTCCTTAGGTCCCTCTTGTGCAGCTTTCAGGACAAGAAGTACAATGCTGTATTTTCACAACAATGTTCCCTGTCTGCTCTCAATGCCAGTTAAAAGAGCAAGGCTGACCTGGCTCGTTTGGCATGGAATGGGGGAATGCAGCAGTGAGCTGTAATTTGAGCAGCCCTTTTCCCCTCTCTGCTTGGTAATGACTTCTACTAGTTTAATGTATTCAAAGCAATAAAAGTTTAACTCAGCCAGTCACATAAAATTATTGATAAAAATTGGAAGAGTTTAGTCAGGAATAGTGAGTTGGTTCAAAAAGCATAAAATGCTTGCTGAAAGTGGCATCTGGTGAACAAGAAACCAGGACTGGAAATTAATTTAGGAGAAGGGATGTGATGGGAATTAGGCAGGGAAAGCAGCAGGAGGGGTTTGGCTCTTCCTTTCCTTATGGTTTCTTGAGTCTGTTCTTCAGCACAAGTACTGAGGACAAGCGGACAGGAAGGGACAAACTGGTGGTGAATTATTTCATGCTCATCACCCATTCCCAGAGCTATCCTGAGGCTGTGTCAAAGGGAATGATCTTGGAAAGCTCCTCACCTCTTGGGCTTTATCAACAGATTCCTTATTTTTACCCATTCTCTTAATTCTTGTTTTGTCTTGCTGCTTGCACTCTATTGCCTTCAGAAAAGCAGAATTGGGTCCCAGGAGTAATCCACTCCATCTCATCTCAATTAACTGTTTTTGTCCTGGAAAAGACATTAATAACATAATAATAAATAGCATTTTTAATATCTGAATATGTTAATGTCTTTGGTGAGATTGGCAGTAAGGGATGTTTTCCTAATGACTGCTAGAGATGAAACCTAGAAAAAACGCATTTTGAATGAAGTATTTAATACCTTAGTTGCTTTACTTTCTTATTTCATCAACAATTAGTGAGCTCTGAATGGCAATAATTTCCTGTGACACAAAATTGTGTCTTGGCCTGAACTTTAAATTCTCCAGTAGTTTTGATCCTAGTTCTGGGAAGCAGGTCTGTGTCAACATCTCTCTCCTCAAGCCAGTTTCATCTGTAGTGATATCATTGTGTCCTCCTGTCCCTTCTCACCTCAGGCACATCAGATTTTCAGCCCTGGGAGTCTTGGTGCTTGCAAATTGAGAGGACATAAAAATGAGATAAAATGCCCTCACAGCCCATGTGCCCTTTCCTCCTCATTCTCTTTCAGCAGCTTATTCTTAGAAACCCAGCAGAATCTCATCCTGAGCATACCTGGCACTAAATTTGTGTATGGAGTGAGATGCTTCTCACAGGCTCACTTGTGTTCACTCTCCCATCTCCTTTTCCTGTCACACACTCTGTTTTTTCTGTGCAGCCACCACAAGAGCCCCCAGATCCCAAGAGCAGATTCCTCACCCATCTCTGTGGAATGTCCCCCTGTCCCCTGAGAAGGTGACAGTGATTTATCTGTGTGGGTGAGCAGGTGCCGCGTGGGCTTTGAGGCTCTTGAGCCCTCTTAGCCAGTGATAAATAACTCACCAGCCCTTCCATCTTCAAGTTCTGCCCTCACTCAGCACAGAAAACATCCTCAAACTCCTAACAGCAAACACATCCAGGCTGCAGCAGACATGGGAAACAGGAGGCATAATGAGTGTTTTCCTGCTAGAAGTAGGTTGGAATTGAAGCCTACTCCTCATCCCAGTACCTTTTATTCACATTCCTGGAATTATCTGGTGTGCTTGCTTTATCCCCAGCCATCTGTGATGGGCTGAGCTGGGAGAGATAAGCTCAGTAATCAGAAAATTGAGGGAAGCATTTCTGGCTGTGATAATCTTATCAGGCAGCTAATATGCATTAACATTTGTACAGCCTGATGATGCAGGTGGGCCTTTGCTTATTTTTTATTCCTAGATGTTTCTTGACAGGCAGGGGGAGAATGCAGGGCTTTTTGGGGTGTCAGGGGGAATTAGCTTAAACCATTTTTTGGTGCTTTCTTCTGCTCTGTTCCTTTGGTGTCAGAAGGGGGTGGGAGCATAATCCAACCATCTATTATCTGCCCTTTTCCTGCCAACAGCACTGCCATGCTCTGCCTGTCTTTTCTGTTAAGTATGGAAGGGCAGAGAAGGCAGCATGTCAGAACTTCAGTTCTGTCTAAGCAGTATGACTGCCCATGACAAGATGCTGCTTTTTCTTGTAAAATTGGAGAGTTTCTGCAAAAAGCTTGCAGAAGTTTGCCCTTGCAATGGGATTTTGCTCTACAAGTCTAATCTATGCTGTTGCAGGGAATGGTGTATTAATGGATTATTTCCCTGATGCTGAGCGCTGAACTCTCTGTGGTCATAAGTTTTGCATTTATAATTAAAGCTGGATTGCTTATTTTTTTCCTCCTGGGTGAAAAAATATAATTTCTGTCAACAGATTTATTAGGGGAATTAGTCGACAGGTGGTGAAAAGACAGATGACAAAAAGAAGTCCAGAATCTCAAGGATGAGTGTGTGAAGAAGGTCTAAGCTGGGAGTAGGTGTTGGAGCAGAAGTTTGAGTATCCTCTAGGTAGTTTGTCTCTGCTTACACTTCATAATAAATCATTTTCTGAGAGGTTTAGAAAGAGGTAACATATGGAGTTTATCAATCTGTGTGTTGTCATGAACTCTGAATTAAGGATCCAGACTGCTACAAGTCAGAGAGTCTGGGAATTGTAGAATCTGGGTAAGTTCTCATGTCTGTAGAGTTTTGAAATACTTTCTTGTGAATTCCTACCCAAACAAAGCCAGAGGCAGAAAATATTCTTAATTGTTTGTTTGTTCAGCCAGAGCTACCTGAGCAGCTAGAGCTAGAAGTGTATATTGGAAAGTGCTGGAAATATTCCCCAGTCTTTTGGATTCAATGTATGTGTCTCAGAGTTGTTGTGGACAAGACAGTGTAATCCTGTGGTTCATTTCTTCTGAGGGGGAATTAAATGAAGTTGAACTACCAATGCTGAACCTCAGGTCCCAGTGAGCTCCTAATGCCACACAGAGGCTTCTGCATCCCATTATCCATGGGGGAAAATAGGGGAAATACCTGAAAGAGAAGCAGAAGCTTTGCTAGTAACATTCCATTTTCTGTGTCTCATCTGTTGTGGAGAAAATGTCAGGAAAGACAAAAGGAATTGCAAAGGGAAGGGGAGTTCTGTGAGGTTTTGACATCCAACACAAGAGAAGTTGTGCTTCACATCCGTATCACGAGAAGTCTGACCTGTGCAGAACCTGCTGATTTCCTGCTCTCTTTGCTGTTTGTGTGCCCTTAGCAGTGCTGCAGGAACTAATGCCTTTTGTCTCCTGCAGCTGGAGGTGGAGATGAAGGTCCTGAAGTCTCAGCAGTGCACGGCTGAGCAGAGCACTGTCATCACCAAGGAGGAGGTGGACACGCTCAGGTAGGCAAGGCAAGGGAAAGGCTGAGCTGATTCCTCTCTTTTTGGTGGAACTAATGAGAAGGGAAATGCCTGGGGTAGTTCCACTGCCTGCTATGGTTTTTGTCATCACCTGGTGGAGCAGCAGGTACAGGAGCTCACCATGCCATAGTGCATGAATTTTATGTGTGTAGACTGCCTGTGTCTATAGGCAGTCTATACACATAAAATTCATGCACTAAAGCATAAAGTTCAGGCAATGGGGTGATGATCAGGACATATTTTCCTTGTGTTCCTGAAGTAGGATGTTCTTTTTCTGAGCACAAGTTTTACTTTCTCACCAGTTTTTATGGACGTGAGAACCCCATGAAGCATTAGCAGAAACACTCAGCTCATGATCTGTCCTGCATTTAGATACTTTATAAGCTTTGCTATCTTTTGGGAGGCTTCAGGCTCTTTTCTTCTGATGTTTGGGGTCTTTTGCTGTCAGTTAATTCATAAGTCTGGCTCCTGCATCACTGTTCCCCCTCTTGACTGATTTCCTGTGGAAATAGCATTGCTGTTTATTTGTTATTTTGACCAAATCTTGACTGTAAATACAGGATCTGTTGGCATGTGTGTGAAGAGGTTTAGAATCCAGCTTTTGTGCTGCTGATGCCTGTGTAGCACTGGAGATAAAAGAGGGATGTTTCCCCTTGTGCATTGCTGGAGATGGCAGAGGGGTACCTGTTGTGATTCAGTGAAAGAGAAGTTACAAAACACCATTTCAGCAGAGGATACATGAGCACGTACAAAAGCTACAGTGAAGCTAAACAACCTTTCCATGTATTTATTAAAGCTTTTATAGCTTCCATTGCAAAGCAGGTGACACAATAAATACCGAGCACAAAAAAGTTCATCTGTTTCTGAATGTTTAATAAAGTTTCTTTTATTTAAGTTGGGCAAATCAGGTCCTCACAAGTACTCCTCCTGAGTATTTTATTCTCAGCTGATGTAAGACTTTGGCTGGACTTTCACTTCTTAATTCTTTTATATTTTCAGCTCCATCACAATAAAGTGTGACTGCCTCATAGGACTGAAAGCAAGGTTTTGCAGCAAGCAGAATTTGCAGAAAGCAGAAATTACTGGCCTGTATGTTATGGCTTTGCTCTTGTGCTTTGCCTCTGGAGCTTGTTTTATGGCTTTGAAAGCCCAGTTCCATAGCAGGAGGGAGGTGCTTGAAAATAACACATGTTCAGCTAAGCTATTCCAATACATTTTAGGGTTGTACACCTAATATTGGGGACTTGCTCCTGTAGTTCCCTCAAGGTGCTGTAATAGTTCTGGAGGCCCAAGGCATACATCTCCTTTTTTTATTCTATCATATGTTTGAGTTCTGCTAAAGGAGAGAATGCTATGACTTCCCTTTTTCAGGGAGATAAACCTGTCTTCATCAACTTTTGCCTTTTGTGGGGTTTTTTTTAGCTCATTCAGGCTTTTCCTGTGCTTGGACACACTGGACCCTCTGAAACCTGAGGTTTACACTGCTGCAGGAGTATTCAGCACCTCTTTGGCAACATTAAACCTGTCACTCCTGATTAATAATGTGCCTGTGTATCAGTAAAGCCAGCAGCCTGTCTGCTGTCTTCTGGGACCTGCAGGTTTGCAGAGTTTTTCTACAGTGCCTGCCCAGTCTCTCTCTCTCTGGTTGGTGTTGCTGCAGCACCCTTTCATCTGGGAGATGTTCAGGCTCGTTATTTTCCCCTCCAAGACTCATTATTTGGTGTTTAGCTTCCCTGAACAGCATTTACTGACTGTTACCTGAGCAGCTTCAGGGGCAGTGTGTGCAGGGGGGAGCAGCTGGACTGCCACTGCCACAGAGTCCAGACCACACCATGGTGGGACAGGCTTGTGGAATGGGGATGGAGATGTCTGGCTCTGCCCTGAATGAAAATCTCTTTCCTGGGCAGGGATAAGTGGAGCTCACAAAAACCTGCTTGTTATGGGATTGTGGTGTTTGATTCAGCTCAACAGCAGCCCTAAAGCTCCTGGTTCTCCCTTTTTGTTTTTAAGGAATTTCTTTGATTACTAATCTCACTCTCTCCTCCTTTCATGAAATGGTGTCAAACCTCTCAGGCAATGTCCCAAACCCAGGCCAGTTCCCAGTGGGGTGGTTGATGGTGCAGAGCTGTTTTCCAATGATGGGCCATACTCTGAGGGCTGTTTCAGCAGAGGCCAAGCTTCTGCAGTTGTCTCACATTGATATTTTGGTTTTTCATCTCTCTTGCTCCTGAAGCTGTGGGTGCATAGCAGCCACAGTTCCACGTTCTAATTCCAGACTGGCTTTTCCTGTCATTTTTTACTGAACCATTTTGGTCTCATGGCTGATTTAAATACTTGTCCCAGGCCCTGATGCTGGTTATTTAGTTACAGAGCTGTTCCACAAAGCTTGGATTTGTTTGATTTTGATCACCCTTTTCACTGCTCAGCTCTAACAGTAAATGCCTTGGTGCAAAGCATTTTCTTTCTCCTGAATCCTTCTTTGCTGGAGCACTGCAAGCCAATCCCTGCTCCTTTCTCCTTACTCTTGGCTTCTATTACTGCTTCAGACATCTCTATGCACTCTCAGGCACTCCACATCTGAGTGGAGAGAAATCTCAGAATTGACTCCATAAAGATTTTTTTTCTTATGTTTCTAGACTTAAGCAGTCAATGAATATGGTTGGACTTTATTTTGCATTTTCTGAGCATTGTTCAAGAAACTGGGCCAAGTTCTTTCTTCACAGAAGAGGCTCCTTCTCAAAGGAACACAGAATAAATCACTGTATTCTCCCAGCCCTTTGGAGCTCAGGAAGAATGTGCTGTGATTCACATCAGAACACTCCTTGTGGCTCAGCTGGATGTGTCCTCTCCATACAGCAGCAGTGAACTGGGTGGGTGTGATTAAAGAACAGAAAGGGTTTGGAGGAGAGCAGGGATCAGAATGGGAAGGGATTAGGTCTGCTGTGCTCATCCTCCTCCCGTGACCCTCAACAGCATCAGTTCACTCAATTTTCTGTAGCTGCTAAGGAGAACAACACAAACTCCACTGTCACTCCTTCCTTCTACAGCACTGCCAGAAACTAATTCTGGGAGAAAACAAGGGGAAGAGCACAAACTTCCAAACTGGAAAGTGAGGAAAGAAATGCCACAGTTTATGAGGGAGTTATTTCCATCTCTGTAGCTTGTTGTAGTCTTTGAAATCCTGTAACCTACAGGATGGCCTGTCAGCTGCTCTGGGCTGAGCCCAGCCTCCCCTGTTAACTGCTGTCATGAAGGAATGTGAAAAATAGCAGCCAGCAAGAGAACGTGCAGAACAGGAATGGACTGTAGAGCCTCCAGGCATTTCCATATAGGCCCTGTGGCTAGGAGCTCATTTCTGAAAACAAAAGCAGGGGAGACATAAAGGAGGGGAAAAAAAATCCATATTAATCCTTTGAATCTGTATTTACCTCCTGTGAGTGAACGAGAGCTTTTAAGAAAAATACCTTTTGTCTCATTTTTCTTTAGTATGGAAAGTAAATTTTCAAGCCAGAAACTTGAAAGACTTTATCAGTTTTTCCTCCTTCTCTTGAGAACAAAGTGCTATTTCGTCAGACCTTTCATAACTTTAAATGTGAAACTCTCTCCCAGCACCATCGTTTCTGGAGAGACAATAAAAGCAGTGCTAATGCTGTCATTTCTCACACTTTTTGCTGCTCCCTCTGAAATAATATTTGTTTATATTCTGCAGATCCTATGAAAAGAAACAGTGGTCAACCCATTGAGTTCCTGCTCTGTAGGGTACAGCATTTGGGCATTAGCACCTTTTAGAGGGAAGGTGATAACTGAGCAGAAGCTGGTATTTCAGAATCTATAAATAAAAGGAATATATTTTAAAAGGACTTCACTGAAGACTTAAGTGGCAACAGCTGAAGGACCTTTTCATCTGGAACAAATCTGAACTTTTTCTTTCTCCTGTCAAGCTGCAACCCCAGTAAATCCTAAATGTTTTCTGTGGATTTAGTGACTGGGTAGAGTTACAGTAATTCAAAAGAAATTCATGTCCTTGCCAATGCCCATTAGTCACACTTGCTGAAATTCTGTCTGCTCTGCTCCTAACACCATCTCAATGCCATCTGGATCCCTTAATAGCATCTTCCCAACACATACGTTTTGTGCTCCATTCAGTATTTTCCTGTTCTGCAGTGGCTTTTCCACATGGCCTTGTCCCCTTGGCAGATGGGGCCTCTGTGAGACATGTCCTCATTGGTGATCTCCACAGGCAGCCACATAACACAGCTGAGAACATTAAAAACCAATAATACCGGGATAAAAGGGTGATGGTGGGGGGAGTTTCCACTGGTTAATTCCTCTGAAAAGCTCTGGATTCAGAGAGACTTTTTGGAGTGCCTGGCTGCCGTTGAAAATCCAACAGATTGCCCCCGTTTTTCCTCTCTGAGCTAGGAGCAGCCTTGTCTCACGATCTCAGGTTTTCAGACAGACTGAAGACACACAGTGGGATGTCTCCTGATTCTCACAAGTGTCATTTTAGGAGACCTGAGGCTGTAGGTGGGTTTTTTTTTCCTCCTTCTCCCTTCTGATTTGAGATAATGAAACATGCAGTAAAAGCAATATAAAGCTCAGTTTTTAAAAGAGGGAAAATCCATGAGGCTGAGCAAATGCCAACGAATCTGTATTCTTGAACTAAATTTGATCTTGTGAAAGGTTGTGGAGGTGGCATCAATTTACCTTATGCGTGTGGAGCCTTCAGCTCTTGGTTGAGCTGTCTGATACAGGAAAATCTTCGAGACAGGTGAAGAGATTGTTGCCAGAGATTAAATATTTTCATGTTTTCAAACCCCTGTATGGAGAAGTGAATGAATTCCTCAGAAATTAATTCAAATAGTTTCTTCCTGTATTATGAAACTTGACAATGGTGTTGGTATTTCAGAAAATAATTGATGTTCTTCCTTCCTTGTGGCACAGGGCTGGTTTTAGAATATACACCAGCTTTTAAGGCCAGGTTGGATGGGGCTTCGAGGAATCTGGTTTAGTGGAAAGTGTCCCTGCCCATGGTGGGGAGGCTGGAACTGAATGATCTTTAAGGTCCCTTTTAACCATTCTGGGCCAAAAATTGAGCTGGTAGATGATTGTGCTGTACCCAGGTCTTTCTGAACCCTGCTTTTCATGGTGCTCACACGGATTTGTCTTGGGTTGTTATCCCTACCTGCAGGTAACTCCAGTATGTAAAAAGTGGAGGATTGCAAACTGGTGATAAAATAGCATCACCTCTCTTGTGCAGGTATTCCTGGAGGCAAAAGGCACAAGGAGTGTGCACCAAGGCTGCCTTTGTGTCTGCTGGCACATCCCAAAGCAGTGCACAACCATCCCTGTATGTGAACTTCATGAAAAAAAATCCATAAATGAAAAAAAATCCAAGTGCCAAACCAGTAAATATTTTTCAATATTTGACTTCCATATTTTAACCACCAGCTGCAAATGCTTTGCTGTGTTTATATATAGATAGGATTTCCCTTGCTTCTCTCTCTTTGCCATTGGGAAGGGTTTCCCAGGGGGCTGGGAAGCAAAGCTGGAATAGCACAAACTGTTTGCTAATGGCTCTGAATGTTTTCCCACTGGAGATCCAGGACACTTAACAGTGTTAAAAATAAGATAGGAGAGGGATGAATGGTGAGAGCACTAGTCAGTCCCAAAATCCTCTTGGCACAAAAGTTGCAGAAATGTTCTTGTTCCTTAGTGCAGAGGAAGCAGCAGGTTTTGTCTCTGAAGGAGAGCCAGGGAGTGCCCCTGGTTCAATGCCCAGAGCATGGGACAAGCCCTACAGCCCTATATTGTGCCAGGAAAGGAGGATGCCCCCAAAGCTGGGACACTGGGAAGGAGCAGACACCTGGGGGATGAGCCCAAGGCCATGCTCAGGGAGGAGATGCTGTGGCCCCCAGCTCAGGAGTGCTCCTCAGCCTGTTGCAGGTGGTTCTGGAGAAGAGAATACTCCAAAATGACCCTAAGGGGCTACAAGAGAGTTGAAGAGGGACTTTTGATATGGCATGCAGTGGTAGCACAAAGAGAAATGGCTTCAAACTGACACAGGCCAGGGCTAAAGGGGAAATAAGGAAGAAATTCTTCCCTGTGAGAGTGAGGAGAGAGTTGCCCAGAGAGGCTGAGGCTGCCCCATCCCTGGAAAAGTCCAAGGCTGGATGGGGCTTGGATCAAACTGGGATAGGGGAAGGTGTCCCTGCCATGGCAGAGTGGGGAACTAAATGTTTTTTACTGTCCCTTCCACCACAAACCAGCATTTCAGGATTCCGTGATATCTGCTGCCTGACTGGGAGTGCCCCGGGCTTTAAATCACCGTGTGCTCAGCAGCGAGGCACAAAGGGCACAAACAGATTATTGAATCCTAAAATTGCAGGTGAAATAGCACAAAAATGTAATGGCTTGAATCTACCCTCATTACAGCTGTGTCTCAGGTCCTTGGGAAGAGTTTTCTGGCTGCTGCTGTGAGTGATTTTCAAAGGGCAACTGAGAGGCCTGATCTTAAACCTCCCCACCGAGACAAGTTCTGTAGGCAGATAAAGGCAGCATCAGAGTATTTGTGAGTCTGGATGGGGAGAAATTTGTTCCCAATTAAAATTCAGCATGTCAAGGATGGAGAAAGCACTGATGAGAGTCCTGTGTCTGGCTCTGACCTTTCAGGAGCTGCTGCACTGTTGTTCCTCAGAGAAGAGTGTTGCTCTCCTCACGGCCTGGTCTGCAATCCATTTAGAAATGCATCGTTAAAAGCATTAATTCCACTTTGAATTTCCATTTTTCCTGACCTTTTCAGTCTCCTGCTGCAGCATCCTCCTTCCCCACTAGCTTGGTGTCTCTTTTGAAAGTTATTGATGATATTTTTTAATGGTCTGGACAGCGCTAAAGCTGTTCCTCGGCATTTTAGAGGCTTCCAAGAGCAGGAAAAATGAGACTTTATAATATTTGAAAATTGCCAGCAGGGGTCAGGCTTACAAATAATTTAGGCAATCCAAACTGCATATTTATAAAGGAGACATTTCTGTGTTGAACATGATGTAGATCAACCTGCTTCTGTGGAAAAGTTTGGAACTGTTGCCAAATGAATAGGAGAGATTACTTCTTCCTCGTACCTGAAATTGCTGTTGCATAATTTTGGGATGTTGGCAGATGGTTGCATACTTTATTATATGGTGCAAGGATTTTCAGCTTAATTTAGATAATTTAAAAGTATTAAGCAAGTTAATTAATTTTTAAGAATATTCTGAGAAAAGGCTCCTGCGAAAATTGAATCCAAAGATCAGTGTTGTTCTGTATTAGTTGCACAATTAATCCCAAGAAGTTAATAAGTGGAAGGGGAGAGTCTTGAAGGAGCATCAGGATTTTGTTCTCTGTACTTAAATGCAAGCTAAACTTTTGTATCCAATCTTTTATACATATATCTCCTGGCTAACAACTTTGATAGAGTTCTCTGGAGGATTCACCAATCATTTGTCTAAGGCTGGTATGGTTGATCTAGTGTATTTGACCTTTCAAAAAGCTTTGAGCCAAAGGTGATAACGAAGCTTTGATGGAATAAAAAAGGAGATTCTTTGTTGGATTGATAAGAATGTATAAACCCTGGAGGTCTGGCTGTCCCAGTGTACTTTCTGTGGGGGTGACCAGTGGTGGGTGCCCATGTGAACAGCACAGAACATCTGGATACCTTGCCAGGAGGCTCTCCTGGATTCCCTGTGCCCTGTCTCCAGGATTTCCTGAGCCACAGATAAGGCAAGATATTTTTTACTTTGTAAAACTTAATGCATTTTTCTTCCGTTAATTTGCTTATGTAATACAAAGTTAAAATATGGAAAATCAAAGAATAAATGTTTTCACAATGCTGAAGGTTTTTCCACTAGTTCCTAGAATGGTTTTGATTGGGAATTAGGAACTTGTCCAACACAGAAAAGGGGTTTGTGAGTAGTGAGGTGGCAGAGTTTGAGATAATATGATATTTTTCAGCTTATCAGAGCATTCAGAATTTCAGAAGAAATCTCAGGATGCTGCTTGAGATGGGAGATGAAGTTGCATGTCAATAATTGCCAAACCCATGCACATAAGAGAAAACACCTTTACTTTTACTCCCACAACAGAGAGCTCTAAATGAGCTGTTGTCATTCAAGTAAGAGATCTGACATTATTGTGAAGAGCTTTCTGAAAATATCAGGTAAGTGCTCCATAGTTAAAAATACAAATAGAATACTAGAAGCTGTTGGAAAGAAAGTTGAGAATAAAGCAGAAATCCTCACTGTATCACTGAATATGTCTGAGTAGCTCTTTGTAGTTCCAGCTTATTTCATGTCAAAAACTCTATATAAAACTTGAAGGAACAAGGAAGAAAAATAAAAATATGGAAAATCCTTGGTGTGAAGGAAGACTAAACTGAGATTGTCCAGGAAATAATAGAGGAGATCTGTACTGTGGTGTGGAGACAGAAGTGTGGTACAATTATTCACAACTTTTCACAGCAGAACTAACGGGCACTCAGTGAAATAATCACATGTGAAGTATAAAATAAACCGAACTAATTTTTCATACAGCACATAATTAAATTGTGGAACTTACTGCCAAGGAGTATTGTGAAGGCCAAAAGTATAAATCAGATCAAAAAGAGATTTGATGCCACATGGAGGTTTTAGCTGCTGTTGGTTATTAAACATGATGGTCTAGACTCAGTCTGTGGTTCAGAAGGTATCCAAGCTGAACTTCCTTTATGTTCAAATTGTGTATTTTTAATATACTTTTACAAATTACAGTTTCATCGTATAAGCATGTCACTTCTAACCATATGTTTTTGCTACCTCAGTACTGAAGTTTTGTGGTGCTGAATGCAGGAATAATCTGGTACCGTTTTTGGTTTCATGCTTTACTAGATTATTTGTGGTGGGACTGTGCAGGGACACCCAAAGTCAATTAATTTTCCCTTCTTCTGCAGGTTGAAAATTGAGGAGCTGGAAGCTGAGCGCAGCAAGCTGGCAGAGGAGAACAGATCTCTGGGAATGCAGCTGGAGAAGCTCACTCTGCAGGTAGGAGTGTGGAGGTCCGGAGCAGCTGGAGAGCCTGGCGTGGTCCATGAGTGCTCCCAGCATGGAGCTTCCCTCCCCTCCACCTGGGCAAGGCACCTGTGGCAGCTGCACTGCCACACCTGTGTTCTGGCCATGCCATCAGAGAGGTTTGAGCTCAGGTGTGATCACACAGATTCAGTTGTCCTGTTGGATGACTCTCTGTAGGACTTCTCTTCTTGGAGCCTTAAAAATTGGTCCATGTGAAGTAGCTCCACCACTTGAAGTTGTCTGTTCCCAAATTCATTCATGACAAAGTGGGAGTATAGACAGGGCTGGACAGCATGGAGTGGATGGGAAATTTTGAGCTTTGTTTGTGTTGAAGTCTCCTCTCTGCTGGTGTCAGTGGTGAAAGCAGAGGCCACCTCAGCAGGCAGGAGTTTCCAAGCCAGGAACCCTCAGTGCTGTTGAGGGGATGAACTTGCAGCATCCACAGCTGTGGAGTCAGGAGGATGGGAGCTGTGTTCCCTTTGCTGTGCCTCTCTGTGTGGTTTGCCTTTTCCTGGTGCTGTCCTCTGTGACAGAAGGTGTTCAGCTTTTCACTTGGGATAGGTCTGTGAAATCTCACACAAGGGCACCTGCAGCAGAGAAATGGACTTGGTGTTCAGCTTGTTGTCACCCTAGGAACAGCTTTCCTGTGCAGAGGAAGGGCAGGGGAGTTGCTTCAAGCTTTTGTGGTGTTTCCTGTTTGAAAGATGCTGGAACAAACAAGAACCTGATCCTGTTGGTTCAATCAAAGCCCACCCACCCTTCTTGAAGAAGAGTGTTATCTCTTCCTTCTTTTCTCTCTGATGTGCTGAACAATTTGTCATTGTAGCATTCTATTAATTTTTTTCCTTTTTATCTCTATTTTTCCAATTTTTGTTTTGCAAATAGCTTCATGGTAGAAAACCTGCATGAAACCTGGTTTGAAATTACCCAGATTCCAGCCAGACCATTGATTTTTATCTTGACACCTATTAGACGTGAATCAAAATTTCTATTTTTTATAACCCATTCCTGGAGACAGGGGAAGTGACAGCTTTGATAAAGAAGAGCTAAGAGCTGCTGAGCATCTCTGCTGAGCCATGTTTAGTGTGAAACCTGTCACCCTGCTCTCCTTTAATTGGGTTTCAGTCATCAGAAGGAGATGAAAGCTTTGGGCTGGTGTTTGGATGCTTAGGTCTCCAACAAACACACAAGCAGCTTTGGTTTCAGACCAGATTACAGCTCAGGTCATGGTTAATCTGCCTACATGGTCTTAGAGTTGCTGGCTTTCCAAGAAGCCTAACCAGAGGAATTCCCTATTTTAGTTGTGGTGTCCCGAAATATCGCAAAGATCTGCTTTATTTGTTCATACAAAGATGAACCAAGTGATTTGAGATGCCAAGTCTTGAACAGCAGGTCTAGGAAAGAGAAATCTTGGAGTTAGTGAGCTGAATTCAGGTAATGATGCCCTTCCATCTCTCTTGCCAAGGCTGAGGACATGGCTTTAACTCCTTATTTAACAGGAGGGAGCTCCTCCTGTCCCTAAAGTCTCACTTTGCTTATGTCTTAGAGACCTTGATGCCTAAAGTAGTTTTTTCGAAAGAGGGGGAGTAGAGAGGAAAGCACAAGAACAGGAATATGTCAGCTGAATGCAAAAGTGTCAGTATTGATCAGTGTGTGCCCACCTGAATGGCCAAGAGCTCCTCAGAGGGAAAAACATCAGCCTTCCCAATTTTTACTCACCCTGTGAATCAAACACCTCGACAGGCCAAGCTTAAAATGACTCTTTTTATAAACACATTGAAAGAAGGTTTGTTAGAGTGAGAAGCCACAAAGTTAAGGATAAGCTTAGAAATTCACCTCTTCTATTGGTGCTGAGCAAATATGCTGAAAATGTCATTATACACTCAGATAAGGTCACTGAAGTGTTGCTAGTTTGACATGTTATTTATTCCCACCTCTGAAAGAAATCATTGGGAAATGATGGGTTAAAATAAAGTCTGTATCATGAAGGGAAAAAAATCGAGACAAACTGCATACAGAAGTCACAAGGAAGTTTTACTGAACAAGAAGATGACTAAAACTACAAAAATGGGAGAAGCATGGCTTCAAATCAAATAAAGATGTAAGAGAAGGGGCTGACATTAAACTAGGTAGAATGAGGGTGATTTCTGACAAATCCTTATCTGCAGTTCTTTCTTGTAAAATAAAATCTCTGACTCCTGGAATTTTATCTACTAAAGGAAAGAAATGTAGAAGGGACATATTAAAGTTGGGAATTTTGAAGAGACAGGTTGTAGAATTAAGGCTCTGAGTGCTTTACACTGAACTGAATCTGTTGAGTTCACAAAGTTGTGTTTGGTGCGTGAAATCTAGGGAGATACAGCTAATAATTCATAATTAAAAATGTCAGTTTGAATGTATTGAGGCGTGGAGTTTCAAAAGTGTTTGTCTCCAAATCACAGAATCATGTAGGTTGAAAAAGACCTCAGATCACTGAATCCAACCTATGACCCAACATCACCACACCATGGCACTGAGCCATGTCCAGGCTTTCCTTAAACACCTCCAGGAATGGCAAATCCACCACTTCCCTGGGCAGCCCATTCCAATATCTGATCTCCATTTCTCTGAAGAACTTCCTCCTCTTACATCCTTTTGTATCTGAATATTGGCACAGGAATTTTGCTGATTTTTCACAAAAGCCCACTTTGTGAGCAAGGGGACCCTGATGGACTGGGCAGGGGCAAAGGAGCACCTGGAAAGGTGCTTTTGGTGTGTGACTCGGACTCCTTGAGCTCAGTATTAGCAAATGAACTAAGGTGCTGATACCTCACCTCTCCACAGCCATATAACATCTGACATCTTTTTGTATTCTGTGCTTGTGTGGGGACAGCTTGAATTATGCCTGAAGGTGTTTTCCACCTCCACACACCCTGTCTTCCAAAACCCCTTGCCTCTTGACACCTAGCTGCAGGCTGCATTGATTTTCCTTCACTGGTATAAAGACTTTAGCATGGATATCACTCACTGGCCAGGTCTTTACTGCTAATGAAAACCTCAGATTACAAAAACACAGGAGATGTAGAGCTGTAGAGAAATGACACCCGGTTGAGACTGCCTCCCTGGTGCCCAGGATATTATCTTAAGGAAAACATTTGAAACCCTGGCTCAGGAGAGGGATTCAAATACTATGAAAAGAGTGGGCTTAAACACACAATTTTATCTCATCTTCTCTACCCTCCTTCCTTTTGATGAAGCAAAAAAACATTTCCAGGAAACCTGAGCTGCTACTCCTTGGCCCATGGTGGGCAGCCTGAGATTTCAGAGAAAGGCTTGGTTTGTTTGTTATCTGAAATGATCTGGACCATCTTCCAGAGGTGCTGGTGGAAAAGTGCAGCTTGATGCCAGGAACAAAAGAGACTGATCAAATCAGTGCTTTTTGGATAAAGTGGGAGGAAGGAGTTGTGAGGAGTGTTCAATTAGCATTTCTTACTGCTAGGAGCCCTGTGTTTACAGGCAACCAAGCGGATGTGAAGTGTTCCTTATGCAAATACTACTCTCCTGCTTTTCCTGCTCTCCCCTACTCTTCCAGCTGAAGAAGAGATTCTTCAAGGTTGGCTGCTTCAAGGAAGATTGATTAAAATCAGCTGCAGTTTTACTTAATTGGATCCATATGCTTGGAGAGGGAGCAGGACTAGTTAAAGTCCTCGTAATTAGTTCACAGCTGGTTGGTGAGAAAAATGAAACTCCAGTTAGAGTTCAGATAAGTGGATCTGTATGGATAAAAGGCAAGTAGATGGGTGGTTTTTTTTTACATTGAGATGTGTTTGGGTTTGAGAATCACCTCTAGTCCCATAGCCAAGCTGGCAGCTTAATCCCTTTGAGCATGTGCATGTGTATTTATGAGGCTAAATGGAAAGCATCTGTATTTTCAGGCTTGTTTCTGAGTAAAAAGAATCACCTGTGCATGCTGGCAGTCAAGAAAACCTAACAGAAAACTGGGAGAGGATCTCAGGATTGACAAAATACAACAAGGGCAGTTTGTCTATGGGAAAGGGTCATGACTTGGCACAAGCTCTGGACTGTCCAGCTTTGACTGCCATGTCCCTGCTCACAGTAGTAACTGGTTGTGTTCAGCCTCTCTGTGAGTCAGCAATAAGACAACAACACTCTCAAAAATGCAGTTTTATTCATACATATTGAAATTATTGATTTTTGCCTATTATATCAAAGCTCTGAAAGAGCTGACTGACTACATAGTGTGGGGACAGTCATCAGAAAGTTTCCCCCAGACAGAAGCTGGAATTTATGTTAAACTTTGTTGTTGGACTGGAAGGGACTGCATTGCCTGTTATGGTGTCCTTGAGGGAAGTGCCTGCTGAGTTTAGTTCTCCAGGAGTGAGATGCCCATGAATGATAGAAGTGCTGGACACCCAGAGCATTCCCGTGTTTCTCTTTCCCCTGATCTCTGCAACCCTTGTGGCTGGGCTGGCCTCCTCCTTCTTTTATTGCTGTATTTTGAGGCAATAACAAAACATCTGGGAGCTGTACCCCAGGGGAAGGTGGACAGAGAACGTTTCTCCTCTTTAAGCATTAATGACTCATTTTATGGTTAGGGCTTTGGCAGCCAGGCAGTGACTAGTTTGGAGTTAAGAGCCCAAGGGAAAGCTGAGGTCATTTAACAGTCTAACTGTTCATTTTGTGACCAGTAAAGAATGATGAATGAATCATTTACACTGTTATAAAACTTAAAAGGACATAGTCAACCTTTCAAGGTTCTCTAATTGGCCTCCCAAATGCTCACATTTTTCCTGGATTATCTCCATACCTTCCCTTTTCACAAACTTCCTGCCCTTTTTTTCTTCATCTGTGCATGCAGAGGTCTGTGTTAGCCTCTGTGGCACAGCTGGTCCCTGTAGAAAACCTCACCTATCTAAGTTCCTTTTTTTATTTTCTTTTTTTTTCTAGGAGGGTTCTTTAGCTGGTTCTGGGCAACTCACTTGGCTTCTCTTCAGTCAGGTACTGCTTGTGGGAAGGTGCAGGAACAAATTTGTGTGTACTCCAGAGGGACTTAATTATGAGATAGAATAACTGAGAGCATACAGGAGGAGATCTGTAAAGAGAAGATGAAGAGAGGTGCAGGTCCAGGAGTGCAGAAGGTTGGATCATATTGTGCTGACCCACTCATCCGGTGCATCGAGTTCATGGGAGCATGTGGGAGTGGATGGGGAACAGAGTGATTTGTGGTCCATTCCACAGATTCCTGGATTTAAACAGCAATAAGCTCA
Source organism: Ammospiza nelsoni (assembly GCF_027579445.1). NCBI lineage: Eukaryota > Metazoa > Chordata > Aves > Passeriformes > Passerellidae > Ammospiza > Ammospiza nelsoni. Next base: position 4,704,769 of record NC_080649.1, read on the forward strand.
TCTTTTACAGGCAAAGCTTATCCTCTATATTTCACAGGCAGCAGCAGGTCTGCACTGACCTAAGGAAGTGTATCTGCTCAAGTGTGTATAGGCAGAGAGCACTCTGGGGATCACTCCACAGTTTTGCTCAAAACAGCGATGGAAAACGTGATAAACAGACATCATGGGTATTAATTTATGACAGCTCAGAGGTGTGCAATGCTTGCATAAAACAGGGGAGAATATTCACACAGGAAGCTGGCTTTGATTGAAGAAGAGGCCAATGAGTCTGGTTCTGGGGATGGCACAGGCAGCTGGGGATGACAGCTGCAGTGGAGATGGGGTGGCACAGTGTGCCAGGGGCAGAGGGGCACCATGGAGTCACCCAGCATGTCCTGGTGGTTGGTCTGGGCAACACCTGTGCTGTTACACCACCTTCACTTCAATTATCTCTAGAGCTGGGCAGGAGAAGCTAAGTCTGAGCTGCTCTGCTGTGTGGGTGTCCCTGTTGTTCTCAGGGAACTGCTGAAGGAGATGTGCTGAAATTTCACCCAAATCAATGGGAGGGAAAAGAGCTTCCCATGTAGTGCACCCATAAATGGTGCTGAAAGGATTATACATGTTGTTTGGGAAAAACCACTGTGTATCTCATGCCACGTGGAATAGGTACTGCAGGAAATCCTAGAACTGGTGTGAAATGGAAGGAGCGTAGAACCTGCTGTGATCCAGCCCCTGGGGATTACGTGACACTGAATTAGCTGGGGCTATGCAAATATTTGTACATGTTAATTCTGAATACATTGCTGTTCTTAGAATTAACAGAAATTAGAAACATTCCACAGGAGCAGAGAGGAGAAGCATAAACATGCCATTTACTTGTAGGTTTGTCATTAGGTGGTTCAAGGAGAAGCTGTTTGATGGCCTTGGTGGCCCTGATAAATGTGATGTGCAATGTGGATGTCAAATGAAACAAGGACAGGCACAGAACAGACTTGCTAATGTTTGTTAACATCAGAGACCACGAGTGCACAGGTTCACATTTGTGCAGGAAAATTTTACCAACATGCCCTTTAAAAAATTTTTTTAAAGGGATTCACACATTGAATATTAAACACCTGAAGCTCTATAAATTCTACTGCCAGAGCTGCCGCCGTATTGTTTATTTCATGCAGCACCTTTCTCAAAGTTCTGCAGAAACTGATTAACATTTGCATAATACATTTAACACGAAAATCCAGAATAAATTCATTAATGTTCTCCTGCCACTACCCTTGAAAATATCAGCAGCTGTGTGGCATCACAAAGCTCATTAGATGAGCAGAGGGGGAGGAAGGGTGAGCGCTGGATTTCCTGAACAGCTCTGAAGCAGGAAAGGTCAGTGCACTGAGTGTCAGCACCTGAGCAGCAGCACGGGGAGCTCAGAGCAGGGAGGGAGAGCTGGGCCATGGGAAATGTCCTGCAGGAAAAGGTCTCTGTTCCACTACACAGGAAGCATGAACTTCAGGAGGTGCCGTCCGTGCTGGAGCAGGAAAATTGAGCACAAAATACAGATGAGGATGCTGCTACACTAAGGAGGTATATGTGTTATGCAGGGGCATAACACGCAGCTGGAAATTGTTCCAGTCCTTCCTTCTGTGGTATAAGAAAGCTGGCTTGGAACAAACCTTGGTTTTGTGAACAGGTGTTGCAGAATAAATGGTGATGTTTTAAAAGTCGTGCAAGGCTTGGCTGTGTGGCACCAGAGCACTAAATCTGGGGTGAGTGCACTGCCTTCATGGGAGTGAGGGGACAGGGACACCATTGGTACTCTTGTATGGTAAAAAGAGCAACAATATACAAAAATTAGGCATTTCAGCTACAACTGCACATTCAAACTCTCAGTTGTGTATTTAAATCCCCACCCAAAACCTTACAATGTGTGCCAGTCAAGTAGTAGTTAAGTGGCAACTCCAGAAGGCTTCTGTGCGTTTCACTGATCCTCAGAATCAGCCTGTGGGTGAATGCCAAGGCTGATGAGACAGAAACAACCATTTTAAAATGAGACTTCACTTTTAAACTCCTCTAATCGTACTTCTCTCACAAAGAAAAAGCAAAGTTTCAGGAAGCAATAAGAGTGACTGTCCCTTTATAGTTTTCTTGTTTTTCTCTGTAGTCATTCAGTGGCACAAATTAGTTTTCAATTGTTCTTTCTTCGTTTTCTATTATTTTTCTGCTGCTTTGAATTCTGCTTCCATGTCACAGAGACAAAACAAAAATGTCATTTAGACCTGTGTAAGGCAAATAACGCTTCACAAGGTTTGTTTACTGAAGCTTTGTGCTTTCTCTCAGACTTTTATGAGTACCATGTCCATGAGTTGCAGCTCTCTCCACATTAGGCTTTGAGCTTTTCATTACTCATTTCCATTTCAGCCTTTTGTTGATGACCCAATTATTTCTGAGTTTTTGATTAAAACAAAGTAATAGGTCACAGTTTCGTGCTGGCCTTGTCTTTGTCATTTCTGTTGTGATCTGGCTTTGTAAAGTCCAAGTTTTCAGTAATATTCCTCAGCAATTTTATTCTTTTGATACTCTGGTCATGGTGCCATATTTTTCCTCTACTTCTTGGTACATGTAAAACTTGACACCATCTCTAGGAGACAAAAGGCCAGGATGTGTCACCCAGATTACAGAAAATAAATAAATTGGAATTTAATAATGTTTTCTCTGAGTGTATGATGAGGGAAAGAGGAGATGTTTCATGTCACAGTGAAGAGTGGGCAGTGTTTGTAATGTTAAAATACACATGAGGAAATGGGGAGATGCTCTGAGCTGAAGCACTGGTGGGGGTGGCAGTGTGCATCAGAAAAACAGGTTTTTGTGAGACCTCTGTCAGGGGGATTCAGCATGTGAGATGTTGATATCTTATCTTACACGTCCCAGAACTCCTCCCTTTGATCAGCCTGACCTACCACCTCTGTGACACTTGGAGGCAGAGATTTACATTATAAAAATGGGTTTTCTCTGAAGAATTTCTTCAGATAGTAGGAAGGAAACTCAACATGCCTCTGTCACTGGGATGTGTGGCATTGCCATTCATCTGGCAGTGCAGGCTCTTGTTGTGCCTGGGAGTAAATGGGGAGAAGTTACACCCCAATAACAGAGCATTTCTGTCAGCACACTCTGAACACAGATCATGACACAGGCCCTTCCAAGCCCAATTTTAGCTCAATTTCCATTTGCTGGTGTTTGATAAGACTTTAAAGAGACATGGATCCAGACAAGTCAGGAGAAAAGTAATTGTTTTTGACAGCTTTCCTAGCTATATTTGAAAGACAGGTAACAGTGGAATCGAAGATGATGCCTAATTTAGGTAGAAAGGCTGTTCTGTTTAAATGAGGATGGACAGTTGGAGTGGCAGAGTAAGTGAAGTGCTGTGAGAAGAGCATCCTATTCATATCTTTTTTTTTAAAATGAGCAGTGAGGGGGTTCTGTGTGTCCAGGAGGGTGTCTGGAAAGCCCAGCTGTGTTCCATGCAGCTGGAATGGGGATCCATCACAACCATGCTCACCCAAGCATGGGGCTCAGCTCCATGAGGAGCTCTGCTGCTTCCTCTGATCGACATTTAAACCCCACATTTCCTAAATGATGCAGCAGCTCTGTGCCTGTTCTTGGCATTTTTGGCAGGACATTTAAAACAAAATAAAAATTCCCTGGAAGCTGTTGTGCATGTTGGACATGACAGAAGATGTTCAGCTGAGATTGTGACCTTTCAGAACAAAGACTCTGCTTTTGAAAAGGGGGTTCATTGTGCTTCTGGCTCTAGTAAGATGAAAAACTTGAAAAACCAGTAACATGAAGGCTGTGCAGCAAGGATGAGCTCTCCAGAGGTCCTCTTGTGTATTTTTGGTTGTCTTCCAGTGGATGCATTCTTTCTCTCTGTGTAGTGCTACCACAGTTCCAATCAGTAGTAATTACAGAAATTTTCTCATTTCTATGAGTAGAGGGATGTGAAAAGCTGTTGACAGCAGTCTGCAAGGGAGCTCAGCTGTGGAGCTGCTTTCCCTCTAGATCCATCACAGCCAGAGCTGCTGACCTTAAGGTGATTTCCCAAGGAGTCAGGGCTTGCTCAGAGGTCAATCTGTCAGTGTGCAAGGAAAAGTGTGATTAGATATGTGTGAGCTCTTATGATTAATATTAACATGGTGGAGCTGCCTGAACATTTAAATGCAACACTGGGGAATTTAATTTTTTTATATATGTATATATATATGTATTTGCAAATGATTATTAGAATGCATGTCAATGTATTTAAATGTAGACATGACTTGATGTAGCTGGGTGTAAAATAGGACTATCACCTACATTGGCTCAACAGCATCCAGCTGGAGTGTGGTCAGAGGGATGGCAGGGGGGGAAATGCCTGCTCAGGAGGGAGAACAGACACTGGGTGTGGGCTTGGGCATTTTCCTTGGATATAATACAACCAGCATGTCAGACTGTGCCCATCGGGCTCACAGAAGCTGAAATGAAGGAGGGGGAAGTATTGGAAACAATCCTTAGGATCCTCTTCAGGTGATGGAGGGAAGGAATAGTGGTTGTATGACATGAAATGGTTTCCCCAAAGCTGCCAAGTGGCTGTGCCATGGTGGCACACAGACAGTAATTTCTACAGTCAGTTTGAGTGTTGAATATCAGTGTCTTTTGACTTTCCTGCTTTCCCAAGGTCTCTGACATCTTCTGAGTGTGATGCTTCTGTTTGACACTGCTTAGAAGACAGATTTGTGTCTGGAGATTTTTGTGTGGTCCATTCTCTCAAGCATCCTAGAGGAAAAAAACCACTGGACATGCTGCAAACAGACCTGTACGTCAATTTACCAAGTGGATTCCTCCTAAGCCTACCCTCTCATCCTTCCCATTTTAGTTCCTTGGCTGTTTCGTTCAACTTAATGCTCATTACTGATGTTTTCTGCTTCCAGGGGATCAAAAAGATAGTCTGAGTCCTTTAGATATGTGTGAAAGTTAGAGATGATGCCCTTCTACCAGTTTACTCAATGATAACTTGAAAACTTGTGTCTGGGCAAGGCTGCTTCTGAAGTATTTATTTCTTCAGGCAGGCAGCTCAGGATAATGTTGAATTTGCTGGTTGGAGCAGTTAACTCAAAGCTCTTCAGAATCCAATAGATTGCCCCATAGCCATTCCTCTTATTGTTTCAGTTTATCCACAAATCTCTCTTACTCTTGTAAAATTGAAATGAAGATGAGACGACTGTCCCCATCTGAAAAGATGTCAGTGCTGCTTGAAGTCTCCTTGCACTGGCAGAAAAAACAATTGAGCTTTGAGCTTGAACTGAGAGACAGATAAGATCACCAGGAGATTTCCACAGCAAATGCAGAATATATTCTTCTCTAATGGATTCTTAGTGCTATCTGGCAAGTAATTGAATTGCTTGGGTTTGAAGGGAGAGGGGACTGGGTTGGGGTTTTTGATGTTTGAAGGGAGAGGGGCCTGGGTTGGGCTTTTTTGATGTTTGCTGGGTTTTTTTAAAGCTCCCAAATTTTGTGAAGATAGGGAGTAAACCGTGTTTTCTCTGCATGACACAGGATGTCTGTCAGACATGGGGGAAGCTAATTAAAATGTCACAATATGTACATGAGGGTGATGAGGCAGAAAAGACCGATCACTTCCTTGGTTCTAGGAATCTGTCTGTGTCCCTGCTACTTTCTACTCACTGTGAAATCCGTAAGTAATTCATGCTCTGGGGGTAGGAATGAGGCCACTGGGTAAATCTGGCCTCTCTCCCTCTCTCTCTCACACTGGAATAAAGCAGAAAATAAATTAAATCCATTCTTGCTCTGCTGCAATTACCAAGGCAGTCTCACTCCAGCTGGGTGACAGCAAAGATGCTGGTTCCTGCTGGCCCATTATAGCCAACACTGGTGTGCTCTGCCAGAGGACCAGGGCTAGCAGAGGTTAGCACTGGGGCAAACTGGGGGGGTTCCACAGCCAATCTGTTTCAGTGCACAGCATCTGAGGGGACAGAAGCAAAGCAGCATTCGCCTCTTTCCCATCCTTTTGTTTAAAAGTATGTCCTGGAAAGCCAAGGGAATGATGGAGAGAGATAATAACACACCCTTTGGTGTATTCTTTGGAAACACTCAAATGGCCAAGAGGTGGTCCAAGCCTTACAGCCTGCAGCATTGAAAACCACTGAACAACCGCAAAATGGGAAAAAAGGAAAAAAAAAAAAAGAAGGATGATCATCAGGGAAATTGCTATAATGGTAAGATAATTAGAACGCAGAATGATTAACATTAGTCAGTCTGCTGCATTGGCAAGGACTGTGCAAGTTGACATAATGGGCCTCTTCCATATCAAACATGCAGTTTTCAGCATTCAGTTTAACACTTTCATGTGACTTTAATAGAGTTCACAGCTGAAACAAGCATTTGGTGCTCATGTAACGTTGCGCAGTACCTTTCCTCTCCTGTGGCTACTAGAAGAACCTTCTTTTTTTCCCTTTTGTGCCTACTAGTACTGAAGGATAAAAGCCACTCTCACCATAGAATTCTTCTACATTGTTTTGAATGACAGCTTGACATGAATTCCTAGGCATTTTCTTCCTGTTGTGCCTGATGGAAATGAACTTCCCTAGAAAAAAACAAATTCTGAAATTTCAGAACATGGTTTTCCTCTTCTCAAGGAGAAAATACAGGAACTCAGGATATCGTATACTGATATTAAAAACAAATATTTTATAAAGTCTACTTTATAGGGTCAATAGGGTCAGAAGACTCTCTCTGCTTATCATCTTTAATATTTGCAGATTCCTCTTGCCAGCCCTTGTGTGTGGGCAGTTGGATTTGCCAAAACTAAGCTGGTGCAAGAAATGAGATTTAGCACCACATTGAATAGCTGTTTGGAGTTGAGTTTGGAGCAAAACTTGGAATGCAGAATGACCTCAGTGGTCCCCATCTCTAGTAATCACTGCTGACCAGTAAACATTTGTTCTCCTGTGATTACCAACTGACTCATGTATGGACCAGGGCACTGGATGTTTTCTCTCCCTCCATTTTCCCAGGATCTGCTATGGCTTTCCACTTGCTGTGCTTAGACATGGGCTGCTGTCTGTGTTTGTGCTGGGGCACTTCTGGACACTACAAGCTTTCCCCCACCTTTGCTCATTCTGAGATCAGGCACATCCTTCATTGCAGCTGTTAAAATCTGCTGCTGTGCGGTGGCAGAAAATCCCTTGATCTCAGTACTGTGTTTATTTTTCCTTGTACCCCTTTACTATGAAAATAAACCATCTTTTTTTCTGTAAATGTTGGAGAGCACGGTGCTCCCCTCTCTGCTCGGTGCAGGGCCCTCAGAAAGGAATTGCAGTCACGCAGCTGTGCAGTGATATGGAGAGCCTGTTTGGGGTGGTTGGTATTTTGTGGATTATTTTCTCGCTCCTTCTGACCCTTCCTCAAATGAAATTCCTGCACTTCATCCTTGCTCTGGGCTGGGCAATCAGCAGCCACGATCGAGGGCTGTAAGGAGCCAGTGGTCAGGCATACAAAGCAGCTGGATTAGGGCTGAGCAACCAGGACTAATGGGGAGCAAGGCCAGGAGCAGAGACAGAAATATGGCAGAATAAGATTCATTAGGGATCAGATGCAATAACTGTAAAATGATGAGAAGTTTATGATCAAAGGCTTACTTCGAGCATTTTAATGACATAGTCATTTAATCCGTTTAAAGCAGATAGATAAGGAGTTAAGTGAAATCTACAGCAGCTGCCTTTCTGAGCTGTTTATGAACCTGTTCCAGGCTACAGATCACTGTGAAAGGCACAGGATGGATGCTTGCTGTAGTAATTGAATAGTATATAATGGGCTACCAGCCTTTATGGGCTGATTTACATATAAGGTTGGTAAAACTTAATGCAAACACTTGTGGTTTGTGTTATTAGTGTGCGTGGCTCCTCTGCTATTTTTAAATGTGTGCTACTAGCAAGAGTATGGGAGGAAGGAAAGAGCAGAGTTGTTTAAAAACCTTTCTGTGCCAGGGTATTTAACTCCCAGTGGGTGTATCATCCACCACAGACTGTTGTGGTGACAAGATTCAGATGGGCTCTGACACTCAAACCACCTGGTCATCAACCACAGGAATTATGCATCTGAGAAAACCCAGGAGGGTCAAGGGGGCACACAAATTCTTTCCCATCTGTTCCTTCTACTGTTGCACTTTTGCCACCCTCTGTCTCTCTCTTGGGAACCCTCACCGGTTACTTAACTTCATTCCCAGTTTCTCTTGACAAACACTTAAAAACTCTGATGGGACGGTTGGTGGCATTTTGCCACCTGTGCCCACAGAGTAAAGCTCAGCTCAGTCCCTCATTCCCACAAGCTTTTAGTCTCCTGGACACCACAAATTACAGCTGAAGAGCTGCATATGCCTGTGGACTGCACCTTTTTCTATTTCTCAGGTATTCACTCTCCCCTTCAAAACTCTCCAGACACACACATATGGGTTTATAACAGCACTTACAGCTCCTGCATCCCACCTGCTCCTTCCTTTCCCTTTGATTAAACCCTTGGTCCTGTGCACACACTGCTGTGGAGAAGCAAGCAGAGGGGGCTCTTTCTCTACTCACAGCTCAAGGCTTGTTGAGCTGCTGGAAGCAAAGGAGTTGCTGCTGCTGCATTGTTTAAGGCCATGTTACAGCCCTGGCTGTGCGTGATGCAGACACAGGATCAGAGCTGCGATCAGCTGGTGGGGAGCAGGGAGAATTTCCCAGGGCTCCAGGCCATCTTGTTTTCTGCTTATACAGAAAGTTGCTGTCCTGCAGTGGTATCGATTAGTTTTAAAATAGGAAGGTGATAAATGGAGATTTCAGGTGGTTCTGGTCAATGTGACTGCAAGGGATGGAGCCATTTAAATCGAGTCTGGAATATCTTACCTTACCTCATGCTGCTTTTCCTAGGAGGGATCTGCTTATGGCTAAGAGGAACAGTGTGCTCCCATGGAGGGGCCTTCTTAGCTTTCTTTGCTTGTGCTTGTGCACAGGAACCACCTGCATCCTCTTCCTCCAGCCACACCAACTCCCTTTTTTCTGCAGTGTTTGGGATGCCTGTCACAGCTGCTCAAAGGCTGCTGCATGTCTGAGAGACCAGCCAAGGCTGAAGGTTACAAATCCCTTGCAGCATCCCCTGGCAGCCAGGTTATAGATCAGGGTTTAAGCAACCTTGGGTCTGCTGTCAATCTGCATGTTCCCATTTCCTCAAAGAGAATTGGAAAATACTTGTCTGGTTTGAAAATAAGTGAAATTTGTCTTTTGAAATAGCAGACAAATCTCTCATTACTCCACTCCCCTGTTGCTCCCCTGTGTCCCTGTGTTTTTTCAGCTACCGTTCCTTCTCAAGAGCTTAGAGACTGAGCACTTGAGAGTTCACTCGTAGAAAATAATATACAAAAAACTGGATTTTAATTCATCTTCTGCCTTCAAGTACCTTGTTCTTTGAGGGTGCTTGTTGCACTCTATTTACACATGACTGTTTCAGAGGTGATAATGCTTTGGACTGGCAGCAGCTGCCCAGATGAGAACTGGCAGTGCAGCACAATGACTTACCCGCAATAAGAGTAGTTCTCCACCCCCAACCCTCTGTCAGGAACACTGGAACAAGTTTTTAATCTCTTGAATGCAAAGGTTGTCTGGTCTCTGTGGTATCACACAACCCATCCCTGACAGAAGCCCAAATTAGCAATAAGGTTGTTGCAAGCAAAAAAGTCAGAACTCAGGCTCTCTTCTTCAGTTATTTATAAATATTTGTTATGTCTGGAAAAGTAAAACCTCCATGTAATGTTCATGAGGGGAGAGGCAGGAGAAAAAGCTCAGCAGCAGCAAGAGGAAGATGGTGCCAAAGCAGAGCTGGGGATGTGGCTGGGTGGTTGGCAGGGCACAGGTCTGGCAGGCAGGAGGTGATGCCATGTCCAGCTCTGGTGTGGGTGTGACTGAGTGTAAGTGGCTTCTGTGCAATCTGTAGATAATATCCCTGAAATGTGGTCACTTGTGCTGTGAAGGAGATGCTCAGGCCCTTGGCCACAGCAGTCCTTGTGTTGGCACAGTCTGGTTTGGATATCACAGAGGGAGGGAAACAATTCTGAAAAAAAAAAGGTTTTTCAGTATCACAGTTCCTTTGAGCATCTATTACATCTGTCCAAATCTACCAGGTTTGATCCATTGTCAGATTCTGGCACAGTTAAATTTGCCTGGAGCAGCTCTGGACTTCTTTGGGCACAGCTGGCTGATCTTCACAGAGGTTACATGGACTGCCCAGCCTGGCAACCCAAAATTTGCTGACCATCTCACCTGGCAGAGCAGCACTCCTTGTTCTTTGCCAGGTGGTATTCCATTCTTTTTCCATAGGAGGCTATCTCATTTAACAGCTTTTGAGAGAGGCAAGCACATTTGTGTGTGGCTTAACTTAATATACAGGCGGCAGAGCTGAAGTGAAGGCACTGATCAGTTCTTACAGTTGAGATAACATTCAGAAAACAAATTAGAGTTTGCGGTTGGTACGGATCCAGGCAGAATTCATAAAATTGAATAGTATTTCCAAGTTGAATGTGGACAGGCTTATTATGGATGCAGAGAAACCAGGCATGTATTGAGGAACTAGAGATATTTGTGATTTTTTTTTTTCTTTTTAGTATAGAGAGGCAACCATGTTATGGTCTCCTGTATTTGTAATTTGGGTTAGAATTACTGGCAGTAGTAAGGAGGTAGTTGGGGGGAACAAAGCCTGAGAGCAGTGGGCTGGGTTTTGTCTGTTGCAGAAGACCAGTGTGTAGCTGGCTGGTGAAGCTGGCTTTCCCAGTGTGGCAGCTCATGATGTTCCAGGTCTTTCCTGAGGGCAGAACCATAATTTTTTATCTGTCTGAAACTGTGCTTGAGGCACATGAAGAACCACAATCATGTTGTTACTGTGGCTTGTGCATGCTGGAGCAGAAATAATATGGGATTACAGGGAGAAATTATGCTTTTTCAAGGTGTTTGCTTTTCTGCTCCCCTTCCACTCTGCAATCTTTCAGGTGCCCCCCAAAAGTGCTCAAGACTTGATGTCAGGTGCTGCCTTCACAGGGCAGCTGTGGGAGGTGGGAGACTGGCAGCAGGATGTTGGGTGGAAATGGGAGAGATAGTTTGTTAAAGCTCATTTAATGAGAGCGAGCACGTGTGCAGAATGGTTATTTTACAAAGAATGTGTACACGCGGTCAGGGGTGTTGTAGACAGAGATATGTTCGTGTTTTTTGTGACTTGTAGAGCTTTTACATCTTAGTCCATCTTTATTTCTCTCTCCATCATCTCCCAGAAAAGTAGTTCTTAAATTGGCTTTACTCCCATTAAATCTGGATGGACACTCCCTAATGTAAAGCCTAGAGATCAGAAAAGATTGCAGGTGACAAATCTGTTTCCATTCTCTGTTTTTTTTGCACTCTTAAACACCAAATAAGCCTTGTAATTTTCCGATGAGCCGGATTACATCTGTATGGATCAGCATCCACATGTTCAAGTTGTCATTATGGCTGTTAGAAAGACATTTCCTTCAGGGAACAAAGCACAATCTCAGTGGCTGGGTCTTAAGCATCATTCTGATTTTCCATCACCTGAGGATTTGAGCAGCCCTGCCGCTCTGGAATATTGAAATGAACATAGATTTGAAAGTATTTTTATATTTAGAGGCATTGATTCTAATAAAATTTCTCTACAAATTAAAACTCTCCTTGAAAAAGATTAAACTGTCAGTGATAACATCTAAGTTCTTGTTATGTCTAAGAGGAATAAATGCTGAAGTTACAGAATTGTCTGGAGGCTTATAAAGTAAGAGGGGGAATTAATGATATGAGAGAGAATGGATAAAAGTATTGGATAACACTTTTTTTTTGAACTGGGGGAAGTGGAATGAGTTGAATTAAGAAGTTTATGACCAAAAAGAATACCCATTAGTCTGATATAACACAAAAATACAGTTTTAAGAGAAATCTGCCCAGTGACTTGTGGTTGCTCCATAGACTCTTTTTAATAAGATATCAAATATTGATTTAAAGACACTAAGTAACAGACAATGTATTGGTTTCCCTGGTTAGCCATCCCTATTAAAAATATATATTATTTCCATTTCATTGGCTTCACCATGAAGTGAAGCTATCAGGTTCTCTCTATGCTTTTGTTTGCTACATTAAAGAACCATTTAGTGTCAGATTTCCACCGAAAACCCAGATCAAATTGCTTCTGCCTTCTCCATAGCAGATAAAATAGTTTGATTTCCATTAATTTCTCAGTGGAGGATGTGTTTTTTTCAGACCATGAATCATTCATGGAAATCTTCTCACCACTTTCCTTAATTTTCAACAACACTCTCAGGCCTGCACACCTCACCTGGGTGTGTTATCACTGTAGGGGTCTCATCAGTGCTGCCTTCAGGGACACTATTGTTTCTTTAGCCCTTCCTGCTCAATGATACATAAAGATTCTGGCTGTTCCTTGTTTTTTTTCTCCACACAGCATTAAATTAGAGGTAACCTTTAGTTATTAACTGTGGCCTCCTGACAGACAGTGTCTCCCAGAAAGTACCTGCTGTGTTTTGTGCCTGTGTTCTGCTCCCTGGGATCTCTCACGGTGTGTTTGAATTCATAGGGAATGATTGTGCCTGGCACAATCAGATTTCTAAGCTATCTTTGTGGGCTTTATTGTTTGCTACAATTCTGCCTTTGTGTTATCTGCGTATTTTAGTAGGGTTTTATTATTTTCTTATATATCTTAGAGAATGTGTGCTGCATACCATTGGCCAAAGGAGCAATTCTTGTTGGGAAAGTAACAGGGAAATGTCACTATTATTTCATCATCTTTTGGGCCATTTAAAAACTGCCATAGTCTGATTTTGCATCATGCTGGTTTTAAAAGAAAATGCGATTTTGATACCGAGGCAAATATATTACAGAATTCCTATTCTGTTGTGTCAACACAGTTATCTTAGTTAACTGGACTTGAAATCTCTTCAAGTCTGTTTGACAAGACCTGTTTTCCATGAAATTGTGTTACTTGCTTTTTCCGATATTTCCTTCTAATGGACTTACGTATCAGCCCTGTCTTGTGAGTTAAGGAGATTCAGTTTGCTGCATTCTGGAAGCTTCATGAAAAGCGAACAAGGCAGCAGATAACTCGATCTGTATGAGGCGAGCTGGTTAATCTCATTTTTCAGTCTTCACAGTCTATTCACCAGCCTGTGCTGTCTCATTCTGACTGCAGTAAAACGTGCAGATCAATACTGCCAATGGGTGATTAGCAATTTGCAAACTCCAGTAAGTGAATACATCCGAGTCGAGGTTTAAAGTTGGAGAAGAAAGTGGAGGAGGAGTGATTGAGTGGGCTGAAATAATGAAAACAGATATTTCCTCTCAAGTGAAATGTAAGCATTGTTGAGCTCTGTTAAGCAAGACGATGGCAGAGATTTGTACTCCTTTCACAGTGATTACAGAAAATAATATTTTTTTCTGAAATTGCTAACATCAAATATGCTTTTCCTTTATCACCCCTCTTGATCTTTTTTTTCTCTGCTGTTGACCTGCTGGAGGATAAAAATGTCTAAATGTATGCAACTGAGATGTTTATCGTTGTTCTTGAGGCCACTTTTTGCTTCAGTCAAATGAATTCCAAGGTGCTTGTCTACTTCTCAGTTTCAGGCAGAAAATCCCTGCTTTCTGTCAGTATATTCCATACCAAAGACAATTTTGGGGCTCTGCTCATGGAAACAACTCAATAAATACCTTTAGCTCACTTGGAGACCTCGTACCACCAAAGAGTGCAGCTGAAGTAGCAGTAATTTTAAGGTATTAAAACTGCATTAAAAACAAAACAGTTAACTGAAATATAGAAAATTACCAGGTAGTTCCTACATAGAAGGAAAATTGCATTCTCCCTAGCAAAAGTGGTCTGACCCCTGAAGTTCAGGGTGACTGTGTGCTTAAAGATGCCATCTGAAAATCTGTGGTAAGAGAAGAACAGGAGGGCTCTCTTTCAGGTTTGCTCAAATGAAGTTGAAAAGATTCCTTCTCATCTGCAGCCAGGCTGTCTTTCCAAGTCATGCATGTGTTGTCTAATTAAAACTTAATGGGAAGGAAGCAACTACCACAGTGCAGGAGCTTGTTGTGGTAGCTGTAGTGTAAGGCTGAGCTCTCCTCTCCTCCCTGGATTGTTGTACAAAGCCTGGAGAACTGGGTTCTCACTGAGAAACACCAGAAAAGTAGAATTTCCCCTCATCCACCATTTTGTTTCATAAAAATGCTGTGATGTATGTTGGCAATGAGGAAAGTGATGATAAAATCAAAGCCTGAGTTTTATACAGCAGGAAGTATTGTGTTTTGAAGGAGGTTTTGTAGGGTCTTAACAGTTTAAAGATTGACCTGGCAGTCATAATTCTGGAAAAACCTGACAGTGAAATTTAAAATCATTGCCCCTTCACATCTCTTTGCAAAATGTGCTGGTTGCTGTCCAGTCCATTAGCACAGTGACGTAAAACTGGTGAAATAAAATCCAACTGGAGGCAGGACAGTTGTATTTCAGACCATTAAGTCATGCACTGAGGATTGGACAGTTGTACCTACTAAATATATTTCAAGGTAGATTCAAATTGGGTTTGGCTCAATTTCACAGCAGTCTAAGCCTGAATAAGGAAAATGTGTTGTTGGAGTTGAAGTGATGTAAGTCAGGTTTAGCATGTTTGACAGAGACATTTTGCTAATGGCTTGGTGATCCCAGTGTGACTTCTTAAAGCATTTTCCCATATCTTTGGTTCAAACTGCATTTACTTGAAAAGATATGAATAGCAATTGAAGCATTGGAGGCAACCAAGAAGTATTTTCCCCCAGGGAAAGCCAAGAAGGGATGTTTCAGCAGATGGTTGTGCTGATGGAAGTCGCCATGTGAACAGTCTCACCCAGCACACTGGGTATGAAATGTTTGGAGGTGTAGTTTGTCACCTACAGAGAAATGCAGCTGAAATGCACCTATGCAGCTGAAATTGTGAAACCTGTTCTCTTGCCAGAGGTGGATTTCTCTTTGTCATAGGAATAGAAGAGTTTAAACTGAAATTGTGCTCCATTGCCAAGGCTCAGGTGAATTCCTTGTGCCATCTGTGGATGGCTGCTCCTTCTCTCCCCTCTGCTTCATCTTACCCTGTGATGTTACAGCTTGAAATTCCCCCCTCACAGCCCAGGAATTTCCTCCTGTGGAGGCTTTCTGGGTCTTGTCCTGGTTGGGCAAAGCACAACCAAGTTACCAGCTCTTGCTTTCTCAGGCCATATGTAACTAGTGAGGGTATTGATTTAGTTTTGATGTGATGTAGTTTATAAATATGCATGAGGATTTAGGGTTATTTAACTGTGCTTGTTAATTCTCCTTGCATTGCTGACTCTTCTTGTTGAGGGTTTCTTTGTATGCACAGCAACCTCCTCCATGACAGCCCTGTTCTCACTGCCTGGGACATCTTGAATGTTTGTTAATCCCAAGTCTGGAGAAACTTTTAATATTCAAGGAATGAAAGGAGACAAAGTGATGCCCTTCTGCATAGGGACCAAGGGAGAAGAGTCCAGCTCTCCAGGGAGTTGGGTGAGGAAACCTGGGGCAAAAAGGTAATCATCACAAGGTGAGGAGGAGGAAGGAGATGGAGATCTTTTTCATGCTCCTAGAGAAGGGGAAAATAGCTCTTTTCATCAGGGATGCTACAACTTGCTTAAATTTAAAAAACAATTAATAAAATGGTGAAAAGGAAGGGAAAGCCAAACATTTGTCTATTTGCCCTGAGGAGACAGAAGAGAATGTACCACTGAATCGATATTTGGATGTCTTAGACACTCAGGTCTCTTACTTGAGAAAGAGCAGAGCAAACAGAAGAGGGTTCTGCCTGCTCAACGCAGCTGAGGGAACCTGCAGTGACTCCTCATGGTGAGTAATGTAGGTGACTGCATGGATAAAAGAATGATATGTACATGAGTACATGTTTTTCCGAGATGTTGGAAGCTTTCTCATTTTCCCTCTATGCAGTTACCCATTACTAGAGGAATTCCTACCTGTACCTGGTTGGACTTTGTGGTGATATTGGGGGATATGAGCTCTCCCCAGGGGCAAGACAACCACCACATCACTGTGAAGAGACGGTGACAAAATGAATGAAACCTGGCAGTTGTGCTGTAGCTGCTCTTCCCCTGGGTGTGTGGCAGGGCCATGTTTTGTTTCCCTCCTTTCCCCTGTCAGCCTGGCCACAGCAGAAGGTGTGTGGGAGGCGGTAACCTGCACAGGGAGAGGCTGCACTGCAGCTTGTTTAACCTGCAACACATTTGCTGTGAATCCCACTCAGACCCTGCCCAGCTGCCCCAGGAGACTGTCAGAAATGAGTCCTCCAAAGCACTTGTGTCTGTCATGTTTCTGTGTGATGGGAAAAGGAATTTGACTTGCTTTTTGAGTGGAAATGCTTCCAGCTTGAGGCAGGAATCTGGTAATGGTGGTGGGTTAGCTCAGGGGGCAGCCAAGGCTGAGGGTGCTCATTCATTCACTCAAACACAGTGGGTTTGCCTTGTACCCTGCCAGGTTAGAATTAGATATGCAAGGACATATAATAGTACTTTATATACATTAAATTACAGGATCAAAATGTCCTGGTGCACTTAAAGCCTTTAGGAGATTCAGCATTGCTGTTGAGGTTGACCTCAGCATCCAGCCTGTGCCATGTGTTTGCTGTACAAATACATAATGTGATTGACAGCGCTTCTTGTCACTTGTTTTTCAGGCTTTTATATGCTCAGATGAACTTTGATGCTTCCATGAAGGCTTTTACATAATTTTTAATTATGCATCTTTCTTTTTATACCAGATAGTATCTTAAAAAAATACCCGTAGAGGTTTTGCTTTTTGCTAATGAGATCCATTAACTGGAAAATCCTATTACATTGCAGTTTCACTTTGCTTTATAAAGTCTTGAAAGCAGGACCTCTGCTGTCATACTTCACTCTGACTCCTCCCTTCCTATCTGGATACTGAGGGTCCTGGTCTAGCACAGCCAATTTGTGTTGCTTTTCTCCTCTAGGATATCTCCTTTAAGTCAATCTGAATTCATTCCAAAGTAGAGCTTTACCAGGAAACACAGAATTATGGAGGATTAAAGCAAGATTTAAAGAGCATTGTCAGGAAGGAAAGCTTTGAGTGGCTGAATATCTGAATTGGAGTGAATACTACAAAAAAAACCTCAAGTGTCTCTTGTCTTTCTGGTCTACTGAACAGTAACTGTATGTGCATGTTGCAGAATAAAAAAGAGAGCAGCTAAGAAATAGTTAAACTTTTTGGTAAACTGTGTGTACTTCTCTTGAAAACCTAGATTTGGTCTGACATCTCTCAACAATATTCTCAACCAAAGTTACTTGATTTGTATGGGAAAGTTGATAGAATGTTTTTTTGAAATTCAGATCTGTGAGAGCCAGCATTTCTCACATATAAAGTTAAGACTTATCTCTGAAAAGGAATTTTTATAACTCACACTATAAGCTCTTTGGGGCTGTTTTCAGAACCTATGTGCTTTTTATTTTCAGTGTCTTTATCACAGGTTTTTGAACCAGCACAGGTCTCCTCTGCACGCTACTAGACTGTAAATAATAGCAACTTTTTATGGACTTTGTTCTCAGGAAAGACAGGAATCCTTGACTTGAAAAAACTAGTGTAGAAACCCTGGAATTCAAGTCTCTAGGTGGTAACAAACCATCCTAGAGCAGACTATGATTTTCCTCCATTTCAATAAAAGGAAGAGCAGCAATTGAAAAGGACAGTGAACATTTGGATGCATTTTTTCTTTTAGATTATCTCAGCTTCATGCCATTCCATGTCTCTCTGTCCTGACTCTTAACCTTCTTGTCACGTTTGTTTGCATCCCAGACCTCATCTGAATGCCTCACTCAATGCAAATTACAGTCTTGCATCCTCCAGGGAAGAACACGTTTGAAAGAGATACAGAAAACAGATCTCCTTTTAAAACTGTACCTGAAGGGCTTCCACACCACTGCTAAGGCGTTTTATTTTATTACTCCCATTGTAGCAGTGTCCAAAATGTGTTACATGTTGTACCCAAAGATATGGTCTGGTGTTAGAGCAGTGTGATTAGGGTGATTAGAGCTTTTTTGCCTGTGATACAGCCTAACTCCAACCACCTCCCTGTCTCACTGCTAATTTGCTGTAGATGCTGCAGTGAAAGAGGCCATAGGGAGGAATATCAATGAGTGTGGATGGTGTGGAAGATCTGCTCAGGAAGGAACAGAAAAACCCCTGTAGAAGCCTTTGTAGGAGGAGCAGCTGTTCCAGGTGGCCTTGCTGATGGGGAGGGGAAGGTGATGTGGGATTACTCACTGCTCCTAAGAGCAGGGATGTGGAATTTGTTGTTCTGGTGGAGGAGAAGAGGCATAACTCAGGCTAACACAGAGTGTCTTCACTGTTGTGGAAGTGACTGACGTGGGTGTTCAGGAGGCCTGAGGTGAAAGGTTTCCTGAATCAAGGTGTATGAGCAAGAGGTAGCACCACCTGGGCAAGGAGAAAGATCTTCCTGTTTTGCAGAAGAAGTAGCAGGTGTTGTGCTAAGAACTGGCTAAGATAACGATGGAAAGGTTGCCCAAGTGAATTTCTGCTGCCAGGTTTCAGTGTTGTGTGTGTGCAGATGCACACAAAAAAAACCACATGGAGAGAGAAAAAGGGTAGGGAAGCGCCATGAGACCTGGTGGGAACAAATGAGCCTTTTCCCAACATCCAGCACCTTCTGTTTTTCATTTTTTTTCCCCCCCAACTGTTTCTGATGTCAAGGAGGCACATACTGGCAAAGCTACAAGGAGCAGGTGGTGGTTGTTGCTTATTTGTTAGTTAGCTTTGTCTCATCTTTGCAATCCATTTTTGTTAATACAGCTCCTGTTCCACAGGCTTTAAAGATCCCTTGGTGTGGTTATCTTGTGTGACAGAGGGAGCTGAGGCTGGTGAGCGTGCTGTGCTTTGTGCACTGGGTACACAGGGAATTCTTTGGGATGCAGTTTACTTTGGGTATTACTCTAATCACTTTAATGAGCCTGAGCAAAGAAACAAAAAGAACAAAACCAAGAAACAGAATTTCCATTAAAATGGCATTTCCTGAGGTGGGATTAAGCTTTCTCAGGCTGCCTTGTACTGGGTACAGAAATGCCTCCAATAGCCTTTTGTATGAGAGAGTTGAGTAACCAATTTTTTTTTTCTTTAAGCTGTTAAAGTTAAAATTTAGGAAGATCAGGAGAAGCTGCCCACCTGAATAGCCAGGCAGACTCTAGTTAATAAGCTACTACAACAAGAGCTGTAGTTGTGTAGTTGTTGGGGACCTTGCATGTGCCTTTCATGTGATAAATTCCAATTTTGCCTTCCCGCTGTTTTTTTCTTCTCCATTTTTGAGTGAAATTTCTGATGGGTATTGATGCAGGACTAACAGCAGACAATTCTTGACATAAATGCTGAGCCATTAACTGTAAGCTGAAGATAAACACATTCAAAGACAACTTCTAATGATATGTGACTTGTCTGCTTTCATAATTCGGTGGAAGCAACGGGGTGTTCATTAGCTGTGTGCAAAGCCTGTGTGGCTGTGTTTACCCACAAATACCACATGTTTGCAGTGAAGCCAGACAGTCATTCCAGAAACCACCAGCCTTGGGAAAGGCATGCTTGAGCTGTGTAAAGGATCCATAGTCAGGAGGAGGAACTGAATCCCAAGAATAAACCTGCAGGTTCCCAAAAGCAGTGTCAGCTCTTCTAGCATCAGAAACCTGGATTTTGCAAGAATTCTGTAGCTGGAGCCTGACACAGTGAAAGACCAGCCAGAAACCTTGAGTAACATTTTGTCCCATTTTGTCCTGTCTTTGGGGGATTCAAGATGTGCCCCCTCTGTTTTAGTCCAGGATTTACCCAAGTGTACCACCAGGCTGTGCCAGCAGTGGAGTCCCATCCTCTGCTCAAGAGTTCAAAAGTTCAGTTTTGGACATTGACCACCTGCATATACCCAATTACCTGCTGTGTGTTAGTGTTTACAGTTTAAGCTACTCTTGTGCCTACAAGAGGTAGTAAATGGAAGCAAGAGCATTCCCTGGCCAGCTGGATGCTTTTCAAACACGTGTCTTCCACCATTCCCCCAACTGATGTTTTATGTTTTATATCTGTACATAAGAAACTTTCCCATGTGTCTCCTACAGCTAGATGCAGTCTTTATTTCAACAATTCTTCCAAGGTAACTACTGACCCATTTAAAGCTGATATAATCTACTAAGCTCCTTATATGATTTCTATTTAAGTTCTCCAGTACTGAATAACCTGTCCCAGCCCAGAAACCTTGGAGATTTCTCTCTTAAGAAGTCATCATGGGAAGAAATTCCTTAGCTCAGGAGGCAGCAGTGTTTGGGTGGCTCTCTGAGAGTCGTGTGAGAAGGAAATTGTCCTTTCCTTGAAGAGCTTCCAATCCCCAGCCTTTTCTCAGCAGGGCCAAGTACAAGCTGTTGTTTTTGCCAGCCAGCAGTGATTAAGCTCAGCTGTCCATATGCTCCACCAGAATTTATTGTGCTGCTCAGAAATCACAATCTTTTAAGGCTGATAGATACCAAGACTGAAAAAATGAGGTACTTAAGTGCGTGTCAGCCCCATCTATGGGTTTTGATGATTTTGCTTGCCAAACTGTTTAACAGAAGGAGCTTGTGAGGATGTGAAGTCAGCTGAAAATCCTTTACAGTGCCTGCTGACATTGTATCCTGACAGTCAGTACCATTTTTTGGGATGTATGGATTTCTTTAATTTTATTAGTGATGTTAGATGAACATATTCACACCAGTGGAGACTATTCCCTTTGCTAGCAGCTCTACCTTCTGATCAGAAATACCTGCAGCAGATGAAGAGACCTTAAATGGAGTTGTTAAGCACTGAATGTTTCATCAAATGTAAAATGGTCCACATGGTTTTAAGTACTTTATTCTTACCTGTGTGCCTGTGAAAGTGAGTGGAGTAGAGAGAAAAGCTTTTATAGCTCCTGGAGAAAGACATCTCTGAATTGGGACTGTGCAGTTTTCAAACAACCAGGAGGAGAGATGCCAAAATAAGTTCATCCCTTTTCAAGGTGCTGTCACTGGCAGCTTTCATTGTTCCTCTAAACAACTCCTCTTCTAAAGGAAAAGTTTCTGTTTTTCAGAGATTAAAGCAGTCCTGTCTTCATTCATTGCCTTGGCACTTGACTGATTCTTCCCTAATGGGCAGATTACTTAGGAAGTTTTTGAGCTGTAATTTCAACACGTAGACCAACATGCTGACTGTTTGGTGATAATATAGTTTTTAAAAATGACACATAGCATCAGCACAATTATCTCCCTGGGGTGGTTTTTTTTCAAGCTGGAAGATGGAAGTGAGAGGGGAGGCAGCAGCATCTGACTTGAGCTCGTACCTCAGTTCTAGATGACAAATTGGCCCTGTTGCAAATTCTTTTTTCCATCGTCTTTTGTCAGAAAGTTTATTGATAGCCAGAGTCTTACTAAATAGTTCTGCCAGAGTGTGTTTGGAACATACTGCACTAAGCCAATATTTGAGTGTGGCATCTGCAGTGTTCGTCTCACACAGCGACTCCACAGTTGGGACAGCAGCAATGGAGTGGTCCATGAGAGAGGTTCTCATGTGGAAACCCTGGGGCAGATGTCTGGATAACACATCAAAACAGCATTATTTCACAAATTGTGGAGCATATTGACAAGTGAAATCAAAAAATCATCTCTATAAAATGTCCAGTGCCCTTCTGAGAGCTAAAAAACCAAGGTTTTGCTGCCTTAAACACCAAATCAGCTAGTTAACATGTTGCTTTCCAGGAATGAGTAATTCACTTTAAGTGCCAACCAGGTTTGGTTGCAATCAATCAAGGTATTTATTGCTTCCCCCTAAATTGAAGCTCTCTGTACATTTTTTCTGACAAATCTGAATTACTTGTTCAATGTTATTTCTGAAAAGAAGAATCAATGAATGCCAGCAGTTCTCTCTAGTCCAAGTAATTTACTCTTCAGAATCTCTGCAATTTCTGGTTTTTAAGGTAAAATTTCTGGTATTTTAAGGTTTTTAAGGTATTGGAAAACAGGGGTAAAGAGAGGATTCTGCTGAGAAACTGGCAGTAATGTGTTATCTTTGCTCTCTGAGACACTGGCTATGATGTGCTGATGAGCAAAACAAGCTACCAAGTTACTGCTGAATGAGCCAGGGATGGGATGGCTTTCCAGCAGAGCTCTGTAGGTCACACGTGGATTGCATTGCCCAAATTTCCATCTGAAGGCACCATGAGCTTAAGTGGATCTGGTCAAACCTCACATTCAGGCCAAGTTTCCAAACCTGCAGCACGATTTTCACACTTCTTGGAGAAACCAGGGCTACATTACCATTTGTTACAAGATGCTTTTAAACTCTGCTAAGCAATACCTCCTTGCATGTGTTGGTTCAGCACAGAAGCAGCATCTGGAGCTGTGCCTGGGCAGCTGTTTGGGGAGTCCCAGCTCCTGTTCAAGGAACGTGGCTGTCTCTTCTGTGCCTGCCTTTCAAATGCCACTGTTTGGTCTTCCTCTTCAGTCACCCAAGATTAGAAATTATTTTCTAAATGGGAAAATCTGTTTTAGGTCTTCTCTCCCAGTGCCTGAAACAATTCTCCAGGCTTCTGCTGCACAAATGAAAGGATAAAATTATGATCAGTAAGACTAATTTATTGTAGGTGGAAGTGCAGTTGACAGAGAAAAACAGCAATTTACATTTTCCAGAACGAAAGGGATTCCAGGAGGATGTTGTTTGCTTTCTTCAATCCCTGCTTTCCTACCAGTATTAGGGTTTCATGTCCATCAAATGCTAGTGAGATTTTAATGCTACTTTGCTGTCTCTTATATTTAGCAGTTTCCAGCTGTGGGTCTTCATAGAGCCAGTCCTAAACCACTCTTTTTCACGACCCAAAGTCACCCTCAACCTTCAGAAATTTGGGAAAAACACTCCAAATGTCCCAAGCTGTGATAGTGTTTTGACCTTCTATATTACCTACACATGAGACCCATCCCTTTCATCAGACACTGCCTCTGGTCTGCACCATTTCCATGGAAAGCTTCCTGCATTTATTTGAAACCCCAGAGATTGCCAGTAAATTTCCTGGAAGCTGCTTGGTACGGCTGTGAGGTGGCAGCATGGTCTGGTGGTGAGGAGGAGCAGCTCTGAAGATGTGTTTTCTTTTCTGCCATGCTGCTGAGGAACCTGGAACCAGAGGCTGCATCTTTCCATACCTGCACTCCCCTCACATATTGCACCTTCAGGATTTGTTGTTTGCTTTTTGAGCTTTTGGTTTTCTGTGGGGTTTGTACAGGACCTGGCATGCTGGGATCCCTGTCTCACTTGGTTTCTTTTAGGCATTGCTGTAATATAAACCAGCTGCACTAATATTTTAGCTGTAGGGAGAAATGTACTGGTTTGATGTGTGCTGTGTAGAAGAAAGAGAAAGCTACTGCCCCTAGCCCAAAAATGTGAGTAGCATAGCAAATATGTTAGTGATCTCCCAGAAATGTTAAATGAGATGGATTCTGCCACTGCCTTCGTTGCACTGTGGGCTTTAAAGAGATTCTCTTGTCTCAGTGAAGCTTCAGACTGATGTGCTGAGGAGAGCTGGTGAACCCTGAAAATAAGGCTGAGTCCTGGTGATGAGTTTTACAGCAAGATTTTTCAAGGGGGGCACGTTATGAAAGGAGAGGATAAATGGTCTGAAAGATCTGTAAGAGCCAAAGCACTGCAGCTTCATGGCAGGGCTTTGTAGAAAGGCCAGATAGATGATGGAAAAGGGTAAATAACCTGCAGAATAAAAAGATTGGTGCAGTGTGGGTTACAGCAGCCCTAGCAGGGAGGGAGCAGCAGTCTCCAGGTGTGCAGGGCTTTCCTCACACAGGGATCCTGCTGCTGTGGATCCCTGCACTGCAGCTGGAATGGTGCTGGCAGCCAGGATGAGGGGCTGGGAGCTCTGCCTGACCTTGGCAGAGGGGACAGGGCCAGAGCCCTTCCCAGCTGGTCAGAAGCACCAGCAGCTGCCCAAGGAAAGCTGGGATCCACAGCTGACCCTGGAGCATCCTCCTAGCCAGAGTAAGCCCTGTTGCAAACTTTGGAGTTAAATCTCTTCCCTTGATAGACAAACACGAGAGTGAGGAGTGCCCTGACCTGTCTGGAGGAGTCCTGGAGTGCAAGTAGCAGGAGAAGGTAACGAGCTGGCCAAAGCAGGTTTGTAAATGCCAGTCTGTGCTGGGGAAAATATATCTAATGAGCTGGTGTTGCAGCTGTCTTCCTTCTCCCTCTGTTTGATATCTCCAACATGCTGCTTGTGTCCTTCAGGTCTCACCTGAATTTCTTTTGATCAAGGCTGATGGTGGGATAATTTCTTATTTTGGCCTGAGCTGCTTGATTGGCAATTAAGGGAGATTTGTCTCAGCCTGGCTGTGGAAATGGGGTCACAGAGCCCTGTTGCTGTGGGGCTGCAGGGCAGTGCTGCCCTCCCAGGTGTTCCTGAGGTCACTCAGGGCAGTAGGAGAACGTGCATCCCCTGCTCAGAGTGTGGCCAAGGGTTGGGAGACCACATAGTCCTGACTGTGGGGTCTGCAAACACCAGGGAAGGGGACCTGAGGTTTCTGTACCTGACTCTTCCCAGCTCCCTGGAGGGAGCTCTTGAACCAGGGCAGATCTCTGGGAGTTCCTCCCACCTCTTCATGGCCTGGGACACACACATGTGGTCTCCTTTCTCTGTAACTTGCACTTTTTCTGTGGAACAGTGACTCTCTCCTAGCCACATGCACAGCTGTGGTCAAACTGGTTTCTCAAAGCAGTTATGAGGAACCACCACATCCCTCTTTTTTTTATCTCTGGGAAGAAAATCCCAGAAGAGCATCTTTGACCACAATGGTAGAAGCTGTTATTCTGTGAAAGCTCACAGATTTATCCATGCTCTCCAGCACTCTGCCAGCAACCAGAGGTGCTGGAAGATTCTCACATGTCCTGCCCTGGCATGGCCCAGTCGTGGAGCTGCTGTCCTTGAATTTGTCAAACCCATTTTTGATGCTGTTGTGTGTCTGTTGCCAGGCTCTGGAGCAGTGAGTTTCAGCAGTTCAGTGCCTGATGAAGAGCTTCACACTATGAGAATATAGACTATTTTCAATAAAGGATATTTGGGAGTGGGATCTTCTGGGGTCTCTTACCAGCAGTGCAGGATGAAGTCACTCAGCCTCTGCTCTGGTTTGCATGGAAAAAAACCCCACATAAAGTTCTATCATGTCTTTAATGGAAATGAAATTATAAAATTGGGATAATACCTACCTCATGCTGCTCTTGAGGGTTAATTAATGTTTACAAAATCACTTTAGGTCCCGAGATTTAATTGAAGGAAAAATATTACCATATAAAATAGCTTTTTATGCAGGCACTGCTATAGGATTTCAGCTGGGCAGAGTGCCGTGGCAGCCAGCGTTAGCACATGTTTTACTACATTTATGGTCGTGAGGCTTCCTGTAGTTTATATGAAAATTGTCTCTCTGAAATCACAAATGAAACATCAGTGTTTTCCTCTCGCTTTGAAAGAATATTAATTTGCCATCTTAGGGCTTGACTGACTATTTAAGCTGCTGTAAATACAACTCTCCTTTGAGAAAAAAGGAATGGAATATCTGTTCCCTTGCTTGGGATAAGCTGATACAACTTGCTAATGACTCCGCCTTTGGATGCCATGGATGTTGCTGGCTCATATGAGCAATAAATCAGGCTGGCACTGGGTGTCCTGCTGTAGTTTAAGGGTGTGTTTGGGTGTTCATTATAATCTCCTGCTATCAAGAGATTTTAAATACAGCTATAAAACTTCATTTCTGGAGTTAAATCTGTGGAAGTATCAGCCAGGGAATGAGTTCTGTTATAAGTGGGGTGTTTCGGTGGGTTTTTCTGGTTTGGTTATTTTTTGTTGGTTTGTTGTTTCTTTGCCTGTTGTTTCAGGGGTTTTTTAAAGATGGAATAGCAAGAGAAGGAGAAACAACACTGGGCTTGGCTGCCTTCAACCGTTGTAATAAAACCTTGTCACTGCATAAATGTCACCTTATTTCTGCTGTAACATTTTTTTATTTCACCCAGCAATACAGACCGGGTGAACTTGCAGGTTGGATGGGTTACTCAATGTGCTTTTGTTTTGCTTTTTTTCCTGCCCCCCAGGGCGACTACGACCCCAGCAGAACCAAGGTTGTCCATTTCAGCATGAACCCCATGAGCCTGGCCAAGCAGCAGCGCAAGGAGGAGCAGCAGCAGCTGCAGGAGGAGTGCGAGCGGCTGCGGGAGCTTGTGCGGGTGCTCAAAGGAGGCGGCTCCATCTCTGGCAGTCTGGAAGGAGTTGGGGCTTTTCAGTCCCCACAAGAAGTTGCAGGTAGGCTGCTGGCTTCTGCTCCTGGGGATGCATTTATTCATTTGTGTTGCCAGAGTGCAGAAGCAGATGGAGGCATTGCAGACAGTGTGCTTGATGGAGTGGTTGTATGGGAAATGAAAAAAGCTGGGTTGATGCAGGAGAGAGGGGATGTGAGGTGGCAATCCTGTGGCAGTGTGGTAGAGGGTGGGTGGTAAGGCTAAATAGTAATAATTCATATCATTTGCTCATGATGAATGAAATACCAATACAACAGCCTTCATAGGCTGGTGCTGCCGACAGAGTGAAAGGAAATATTTCCTTCCTTTCAGGGCTGGTTTAGCCCTTGAGGTAGTACAGACAGCAGGAAATAACTTTCATAGCTGCAGGGAAGCAAGTGGTTGAAATCTTTTCAGACCTGGCTTAAAACAAATTAATATTGTTTATCAGTGTATATGTGCCCCATTAATCACAGCTGCATTCAATACTCCATGAAAGCAGAGTACATCTTTCACTGAGCTAAATACATTTCACAGAATCTGTGGCACTCCAGTCTGTCTTCCTTTCACATACCTGAGTGAGACTTTTTAGTATACAGCAACCCCAAAAATCAGCACCTCCAGACATGCTCTCAGACTCTGAAAATCAAGGTAAGGATATCAATAAAGCCTAAGCCATCGCCTGTAACACTGTGAGGGACCAGACAGAACCAAGTTATGCTGAAAAGCCCTGGAGAAGTTACTGCTGTAATTCTCTCATGGCCTCAAAACAATTTGTTAGAGAAGAGAAAAATGAAGGAGAACTGGAGGTCTGTGTGGAGCAAACCTGGTGTGTCCCAGCTGCACCTACATGGTCAATGTCTGGAGGTCAGGATCCTCCCTCAGATGAGTCTGAAAGAGCAGAGCTTTTCCCAAAAGTCACAAGTGCTGTAGGGTTCAGACCCACAAAAGGGCAGAGCCCTGGTTTAAAGAAAATCCACAGAAGAAAACATTTTTCTCTGTTATGAAACAGAAATTCTCAGAAAGTAGCTTGTCTATGTTCCCATCGCTCAAACAATGGCACTTTATTACTGCTGAGATTGTGTTTGTTCCAGCATCTCATACTGGATTATGGTACGATATAGCCTTAAAAATAGGATGGTGAGAAGTGCAGATGGGGTGGTTTATAAAGTGAAGAGCTCACTGCATGTTACAAGTAAGTGACAGTTCTGTCACTCCTGTTAGTGGCTGCTCTAACAGATGCATAAGCATGAAACACTTGGCAAACATTTTAGAAAAAACTATTGTCTGTAGGAGCTTCCAGTCTCAGACCCCCAGTGGGCAGTTCCTGGGGATAGCTCTTGCATTGCAATTTGAGATGCAGTGTGTTTTAGGTGTTTAAATTGCAGCAGATGCAGCTGCCCAGTGCCCTTGTCTGTCCTTATGCCCTCAGTGCCAGGCACATCTGATGCTGCAGCGCCCAGGGAGGGCAGGGGTAGGGAGGCTGCAGAGGTGGGGTCAGCCCCTGCCTCTGTCACTGATGGATGAACCTCTGGGGTGTCATCTGCAGTAATTAGACCATCTCTTCTGGGGGAATGTGCTCCTCACGTGTGCCTCCTGTCATGTGTTAGAATTATTATTCTGCTGCCTTTCTCTGTGCAGCTGCTTTTAGCTGTTTGTGAGGTGCCTCTGTGCTGGGATGTTACCAGGTTTGGCGTTAGCTCAGAAGGGATGCATTTTTAAAGCTGTTTTCTCTTCTGCCTTTGATTCCAACAGGAAAACAAACAGCTCGCTGGGTTTCAGGGTATTTCCAGCCTCATGTATGTCATGTGTTTTTTTTTCCTTTTACCCCAGTACCAAGCTACTTCATTCTGACTTCTGGTAACCAGCTCAGATGGAAGAGAGCAGCAGGTTCAGAACTTAGAAGGGTGGGAAGTACTTCAGTGAATTTACCAAAGTCACAGGAGGGCCCTTTGGATTCTCAGAGTGCCTATAAGTGCATCTGGAAGTGATTCTTGTAAACAAAATGGGAAAAAGCTGTTGAAGGCTGGAGCAGCCCTGTGGATGACTCTCTTTGAGGACAGGGTGAAGGTATAGGAAGCCAGGTTATGTGATAAGATCTTGGGCATTTTTTCTTGTGGCTCATGTGCTTGTGTGCATCACTGTCATGCACAGGGCACATTCCCATAAATGCACCTAAACTCTCATTTCTGCTGTGGGAGCATTCAGCAGCATAGTCAGATGCAAATGTTGGGATGTGAAGAGATGCTGAGGGTGTCACAGTGCTGACCACAAGGTTATTCTGAGCTGGCTTTAAATTAGCAAGGTGAATGCCAGATTTGGGCTCCTTGCTGGAGCAGGGAGAGCTTCCAGTGGTCTTGGGGCAGCTGATCAAGCGTGCTGTGCAAGCTGCATCCATTTCTGCACTGACTCCATCCTGCACCCACAGTGTGGATACAGCAGCTGTTCAGCAGTGGCTCAACAACATGGATCCTTGTGGCCAGAAAATCACACTGTCTCCTTCTGGATAAGACATGGAAGATCCAGCTTTTGCTGTTTTCTTACCTCTGCCCACAGCAACAGCTGCCACATGCCTTCTGCTTCAGTGTATTTTCAAGGTGTGAAGTGGGGAGCGTGTGGCAGAAACTCCCTCTGCTTTGTTTGTCACTGTCCAATTGGCTGCCCCAGGGAGGGAGGTTTGTTGTGCATGATAAGGGAGCGGATTTCTGTGAGCTTTGTGAAGCTGTTTCTGTACAAAAATAACAAGAATTGGAGTTTTTCTTGCACCCCTCTCTGTCAGCTGTAGTCCCCATCTGTTTATCTTGCTCGTTCGTGTGGTACACACAGGAGGCAAATTCACTTCTCTGAGCTTTTCAGGTGGGAGGTCCCTGGTGTCAGAGCAGAATGAGGTGAAGAGAGAGCAAGGACAGAGTAGGAAGAGTGTGGATAAAAGCTGGGAGGACAACAGAGGTCATATGTAAGTTTGCATTTTGCCTTTAGACAGATAGAGGTAAATGTAAGATTTTGTTGTCCTTTTTGCTATATAACCTGACTGACTGCTTGGCAAGGTGAGGGATTTGGGTGGCCTCCAGCCAGCCAGGTCTGATGCATCCAGCAAGCTTATGTGGTATGCAACAGCTATGCTTATGGTTCACAGAATTATAATTATACCAACCAAAAAAAGGCATTAAGGACAATAATGTTGATGGTTTTGATAATAATGTGTTGGCCATTGTTAAATCCCTTCATTGGACTGGAGTGCAGCACATTTCTTCTGATTGTATTTCCGACTCCTGCGTAGGTAATAAGAAAATTATTACTGTGGACGTTAAAGCTCATTAAATGTGACTCTATTAAAAATCAAGGTTATGCTGGACTTTAAATCTCTTTGAGCACAACTGCTGGAGGCTGCAGCACAGCCTGGCACCTTGCCACGTGGTTCAGTGGCCCTTTCCTCTCATTTATGCCATAATAGTCACTGTTCAGATGGGGACCTATGGAGAGCTATAACAACATCCTGTCCCTTTCCAAAATACAGATTGGCAGTGCAGGGTGTTGGGGGGCTCCTGTGGGTGCTGTGCTCGGGGTGTGGGCTGGAGCTGTGTCAGTGTAGTGCTGCTCTGCTGGGCTGTGTAAGAGCAGGGAGCACCAAGGTCAGACAGCCATCTGGGGAGAGGCTCCGAGTCCTCCTGCCTCAGAAACAGGGATGCAGATTGTGACAGCTTTGGAAAGGTGGCACAGGGCATTGCTGCACAGATCTGAAATCTGTTCCAGTTCTGCATTTCCCTTTCCCATGCTCTTCACACCTTCCCTCTACGGCCCCTTCTGTATTTCAGTCTGCATCTTCTACTTTTTTTTCTTCCATCTCATAGCTTTTCCTATTTTTTTCCCCATTTCTCTCCAGGCCATTTCTGTTTAGATCTTTTGTTTTTTTGCCCTGTGAGGTCCTGGTAGACCTCTTGGAGATGGATTTGGGTCTTAGTTGCAAGCAAGTATGTAGGTGGCAGCTAATAGAGAGCTGGAGAAGTAATGACTTGTAACAAAGCATGGGTAGAAATGAGAGAGAATGGTTCAGGTGCTCCTTATCTCTGTTTGTGTTTTTATCTTAAAGGTAACGTATCTGGAGGTAGGAATGAATGATCCATGGAAGCTGGTTCCTGACTAAAAGAATGCAGTAATGTGAATTTTCCATGAGGTCTCATGATTTATTGCTATCCCACAGCTGCACCAGAGTGTTCCTTTCTTCATGCAGCTTCTCCCTGTGAGAAAGAGGAAAAGTGCTTTTAATATTCTTTCTGGTGAGAGAGAGGCTGGCACCCCTACCAGGAAGGAAGATGGGGAAATCAACTCTGATTTCAACCATCGGTGGAGAACTTTGAAACTATTTTCCTAAGCATAATCCCATCAAAAAGAAAAGCTGTTCATCCATCTCAATGGTTTCAGTGTCCTTTTCCCCTTGATAGGGAAAAAGTGGGAAAAGGGGGAAATCTCACTCTGAGGCAGGTGTTTGGCCCTAACACAGATGCTACACCTGGCATTCAGCAGGGGCTGTCCCCAGCATCACAGCCATGCCAGGGCCTTGTAAAATCTATTTAATTGGATTTAAATTGGGTAATGAATTAATATTAAAATAATCTAATCTTGTTGAAGTGACAAGCCAGAGATGGTAAAATTTGTCACTGTCCCACTGTGCTTGTGCTTCTGATGAATGTGTTTCTGAGTACAGAAGGTGACAAAAAAGGAGCAGATGGAATTTAGAAGTTGCTGTTCTCCATCCACAGTTGTCTGAGCTGTTGGTGCTTGGAAGCCTTGGTGCTTCCTGCCATCTGTGTAGGGAATCCACACACGATGGGGGCTGCACCTGTGAGTGAGAACCAAGTCCAGCTGATGGAGGATCCTGCCCTGACCTCAGCTGCTGCTGGCTGCACATGTGGCAGAGCAGCCTCCATTCCTCACTTTGTGCCAGTGCTCTCAGCATCCCTCTGGTCAGATGGGCTCGGGCCAGGTGAGTGCACAGAGGGCAGCTCTCCTTCAGTCTCATGCTGAAGCACAGAAAGGATTCATTAGGTGACCCCTCTGTCACTTAATCTTTAACCTGCCAGTTCCCCTTCACTCTTACTGGAGGAATTGCCTTTGTTCTAAAGAGACACAAAGGTCCAGGGCATTTGCTGCCTTCAGATGTTAAGGGACTTGTGTTAAAAGCAGGATGTTAGCCTTTGTGCCCTGCCTGTATCTCAGTAAATTGCTTTCTGCATATCCCAATTTCATCTGAAGTTAATAAAGAGCTTGACTTTGCCTCTGGTGCTTTGCTGTGCACTGATGAAGGTCTGTCCTCTTTCACTCCAGAGATGGCCACATATCCTTGATGGGGGAGGAAATCATCCCCTACTGCTACCTGCATCTGAGATGCTGCATAGCATCAGTGTGCAAACCACAAATGGCATGGCCAGCAGCACAAGGATGAGTTATTAGCAGCAGTCCTGACCCACTGGGAGCTGCCTGCCCTCCTGTGCTGACTCCACAGCCTCTGTGGGGCAATCCCTCCAGCTCCCAGCTAATTCTCACTATTATTGTTTTTATGGTGCTACTTTCTCTTCTGCAAGACATTTAGACCAGTCTGGGACCTGAATTGTATATTAAGACTGGGAATAAGCTGATAGTTTAAATAGAGCTTACTTTGATTCCCTTCATTATTGTCCATATCCCTTTGTCTCAGCCCAGCACTAGAGATAGCCAGGTGGTGCTGCTAAATATACCTGTTTTCATAAATAACTCTAGCTGAGTTTGATCTCCTGTACTTCATATTGACAGGGTTACAGTGGTCAGGGGAGAGTCCCTAAATGGTGTCAATGGATTTGGGCAGTGCAGCTGTAAGGGGAAAATACCTTGAAGCTTTTGTGTGTTCTGATTCAGCAACCAGTGCCTTTGATGGTGAATGTTCTGCACTACTGAAGTCACTGCAGGCACCTATAAAGGTCCTGGCTTGGATGAAAGTCCAGTATCTCAAAAGGGCTGGAAGAATTTGAATTTGAATTAGTTTTCTGGTCTTAAAAGAAAATTGCTTTAATCTTATATAGTATTCATCATCCAGAAAGATTCCCAAGGTTGTTTTTTTTTTGGAGATAACACAGATATGAAGTCATGCAGCACTGAGGATATTGCAAACAGTGTGCCCTGCCCGTGGCAAGATGCCATGAGTCTGTTGAACAAGCAGAGGCTTGCCCTGAGCTCAGTGTAATCTGTGTGCTGCGAGAGGGCCAAAGGTTGCTGACCCAACAAACCCCCAAGGATGCCTGAAGCCGGCAGCTTCCTGTGAAACTGGGATGGGAGGTGCCACTGAGGCATTGTTAGAACTTTCAGGCTCTGTCTGCTGTCCAGGGAGCCAGAGGTTTGTAATAAATTCTGTAAAGTAGTTCTGTTGTAGCTGGTGAATGTGTAAAACTTGGTGTCAGTCAGAGGTTACTATCCAGACTATACTTAGCCTTCACAAAGAGCAAAAAAAGCTGCAGGATTTCTTTCTGCCCTCCTTTTCTACCAATTTCACATCTAAAGTTCTTGGAGAACTCAATATTTCTGTTTTTCTAAGAGGCAGCCTGTGAACACACATAATACTTCCACACAGCTCCAGCAAGTCCTACAAGGGTTTTTTTTAAAGCATCTTCTGCCCTCTTCCTAGGCACTGTGTAGAAATGGATTACAAAATAATTAGTAGAAGTAGAAGCTTTGTTCCATAAAAAACTCCCATTTTTGCAAAGAAAAAATAGTAAAATAAGTTGTGAGAGAGAAGGAAATGGAAAAGAAAATAAAAATGTATATGTGATGAGGAGCACCAAATTTAAACACAACTGCAGCAACATCTGCAATGGTTTCTGTAGCAATATGAGGAAGGAGGCTCCCAAGGGAAGATTCTCTGGGCTTATTGATCCTGACTTGAATCTGGGTGTAATGGAAATAGTAGCAGTGCAAGAAAATACAGCTGAGGAGAAAGCTGCTGTTTTCCTGGGCAAATGCATTTTCCCTACTCAGTCCTGACACCGTAAAGGTGTAGTGTTACATCTCGGGAAGAAGAGGCTGCTGTGCTGAGGGAGGTGGGAAGGTTAGAGGTAGCTGAAACCATTACAGATGGGCAGAGAGCAAGGTTAGAGGTGACTTCAGGGAGCAGATAAACCAAGAGAAAATGTGTAGAGAAACCTGGGCTGACAAGGAGTATTCTGTCTCCTTCTGTACATGGCTGTGAAGGAAAAACTGGTAATTGAAACAGTATTGTTGAGCCTGGTTACTTGGGATTCCAGTTCCCAGTCCATCAGTAGCTGAGTGAAATACAAAGTGAGCATGTGGAAGAGTTGCTCTCACTACCAGAAGTAACCCCCAGAAGTAGCTGTGCTCCTCCTTTTACTCAGGGGATGTTCAGAGCCTTTGCAAGGAGAAAAGTCAATGAGCTGCTGAAGGATCCCAAACCCTTCTATGTGTGTTTTAAATCCTTCCCATCCCCACAATCCTTGTAAAACACCAAATTTGTACTGTACAGAAACTGCCACATGAAAGGTAACACCCTTTGTGGCCACAATCCTTCTCCATCCCTCAGGTTCTTCAATGTCCCTCTGTGCTGATGGTTTCTTCATCAACCAGTGACAGGCCAGCAGCCTGTTGAGCTTTGTGGCTGGTAAATTTTGGCATTTCTGTTTTGGGATATTTGAGTTGATCTCTCATTTCTTGGTTGTGGCCTCCTTGGTGGCTGGGATGCTCCAGCCCTGAAGGGGAGGAAATGCAGCATTATCTGCAGCTGCCCTTTGGCTCCTGCGGGGCTGTGCTGGGAGCTGCCTCTGACAGCACTTGGCATCATGGAGCAGCTTTTGATTAGTCCTGATGTGCCACAAGGCCTCTGGATGTACACAATTGAAAATGCTCTTTCATTCATCAGCAGGATTGAGAAGAAAGGCTTGTGCTGATGTCTCAAATTCGGGCCGACACGATTTCCCTGACATCAGAAAATCCAGCCTGCCAGCGTGGCGGGGCGCTCCGGCAGCAGAGAGCCTCAGATCTCTGCTCTGCATCTTGTCAGTGCATTGTTTCTCCTGGAAATTAAAGCCTGATGCCTCTGTGAGCCAGTAGAGTGGTAGAAATCCGGTGGAGGAACTTTGCAAGGGGTGTCAAGGATACTGGGAAGTCTTAAAAAGCCTTGTGCTGGCAAGGTGAACGTCCCTTTGGTTGGGGTTGTTTATTGGATTCAGGATAGATTACAGCAGTGTGAAAATACTGAACCTATTTACACTTTCCCACTCCATACTGTCCAAGATGGCTTTCCTCTTGTGATCAGCTCATAATAAGAAAAAAAAAGACTGAGTTTGCTGCTTTTCTCTGTAGTCCTTGTATCAATTTACAGGTGGCCACGAGCTGACATCTGACTGTCTCCACAGGATAAATCAGGGCTCCTTAACACTGACTCCTAGATGAGGTGGGGTGAATATGTGGAGACTGAGAAATAAAGTTTGTCTCCTCGTACCACATATTAAAGGGACAAAATGCAACTAAAATTTGGAAGCCAAAGGATATCTTTGGCATGGGCTGTTTTTCTGCTTCATTTCCCTGACTGTGGGAAGCTGGTTTTTTCTGAGAAATACTGTTGTGCAGTTGAATTTCCAGTTTTTCTTTTCACTTAGGCTGATTATTTAGGAGCTGTAAATGAAGTAAAATAAGGTTCAGTATTTTAGAGCGGCGGCTGTATTTAAGAAGTTTGTATTTGATGAGTAAGTTGATGACATTGCATTATGTGAATTTGATGTGCAAAGTTGTCACTAGAGTGTAAACATAGTGACAGCAGGACCAGCAATTCCCAGCCTAATCAAGTAAGCAGAGTCAGACATTCTTTGAGCTATAGCGTAATAGAGACTGATTTACATATTAAAATGAGAGAAGCTACACAGATCCAACAATTAAGTTGATATTTTAATTGCCTAAAAGTCAGGAAATTCAAAGTTATGTTGCCTGCATCAGTTAATTTGTCACCCACATCTATTTGTGGTATTTCCAATGACTTTATTTGGTACAAAACTAATGTGGATTTAAATACATTAAATGTTAGCTGTGGATGAAAGGAGAGCTTTGGATTTGCTGCTTTAGAAAGCAGACTAAGAGAATTGAGGATTCAGTTCTTGGTCTGTTTAAAAGTAGTACAAACAAATTTCAGGTAATTTCTTTCTTAATATTCTGGTAGACACGTTGGGAGGGAGGGAAAGGGAGCTATATTCAAATGCAATGAAAAAAAATTCTCATTGATCTCAATAGACCTTGAATTGTATCCTTAACTTCTTGTTTTCTTTGTAAGGAATAAGCTTTATTTAATTGCAAATTCACACAAATGCACTAGTAGCACTAAGAATTACATCAATATATGGATTCTGTCCTTGATGTTTATGCTGGTTTCACAGGGCTGATCTTGCATTCAGATAAGCTCTCAGTATACAGCTCCCTTATCTCCCCATGCTGATGTTCTGATATATGAATGCTTGTTCCCTGTGCTCACAAAAAGCCATTCACATGCCGAGTCTGACGAGTTTTTTATAATCCTTCTTTGAATTAGACTACAAAAAGAATGTGTTTGAAAAGGTTAACTAATGGATACATTTTTCTCCCTGATGAGGAAAAGAAAAATGGTGAAGTGCTGAAAAATGGTCAAGCAGAGTTTTGATCACGCTTTTCTAATCAAATACATTCTAGGTAGTGAACAAGTAGGAGAAATGTTAATCCATAGTGGATTTATTTGGAATGAAGAAGATCTGTTTGGAAAGCAATCAGCATACAAAAGCAGACACTTGTAATTACTTTGCTGTCTTAATCATGGCACTGACATCAGTACCATGATGTGGTAGAGTTGTGATATCCTTTAGAATGTGGTGCTGACATAAGGATGTCAGAAGGAGGGGAGAAAAGCCTGTCTTAGCATCTTCACCCCTATCCACCTGGCTTGCTAACATCCCTCTGTTAGGTCAGTAAGTAATGCAGTGCTCTCTGTGCTGCTGGCTGTGTTCTGGGCACCTCGTGCTGCTGGTGCTGTTTCATGCCAGGGAGGCAAAGGCATTGTTAAATCATAGCAAGTCCTAAAATGCAGGAAACTCTCATCTGCCCATCAGGGATTTCTGAGCAGCCCATTCTTTACAGTAAAGCTACTAGGTGTGCTTTGTGTGTCACAGCACTGATGCATCTTCCCTTGCTATTGCAGTGTTTCCATGTTTTCTCCATTTCAGTGCCAGCTTTTCTGGCATCTCCACTTAAAGAGGAGCAGGTCAATCCAGCTTCCATTAGGGAACAGCATATTCATTCTTACATACAACCAGCTCCAGCTCAATGGATGAAAATCAAACAGATGAAAAGCTGGAGATGAGATTAGATTCACAAATTGCCTTTTCTCTCTCTGGCTTTTCTGTCTCTGTTGAATAGCAGAATCTCAATGGGTCCTGTTGGAGGGCTGTGGCATGGTGAGTTGTTGGGCGGGTATGCAATGTTGTAAAGTTACCTTCTGCCATGATCATGGATGTGCAGCAAAAGTGCCTAAATTAGATAGATCAGAGGTTTCTGTAAGGAAGAGCCAGAGGCAGCAGCAGCAGCAGCACCTTCGCTGGAGATGGGGATGTGTCATCAGAAATCTCTCCGCTGGTGGCATCAAAGTGCCCCTGCAGATCTGAGGGATTCAGCAAAGGCTTTCTGAATAGGCTGGTAATGACGATGGTGTGTGATTCCCCTTTTAGACTGCCATGCTGCCTTCCCTGAAGTGAGGCAGGATTCGGGCAAGGGGAGGTTTCTGTCTCGTTTTAGCAAAGCGATAAAAATAAATCCCGCGTTGAGCCGGTGATGTTAGAGCCGGTTGCAGATGTGGGCTAAAGGCATCTCCATCATCAGCCACCATGAGGAGAATTCCAGGTCAGGTTGCTTCCACAATGAGTCCCTTCCTTGCTACGTGGGCAGGAGGCTGATGCCTTTGCAAGCTCCCTGCAGAACATGTTTGTACTCCCATGGTGCTACAAGGAGTAGCAGAGATTACTCTTTGCTCCCCTTCCAAAGCACTTCATTCTACTAGAGGATCCTTCACATTTTACAATTAAAAGTCCCAGGAAAGAGGAGGGGAGCATTACTTTGTGCTTTTATTCCAGAGTCCCTAGGAAGTTTTTGGTGAAGAGAGAATGTTCCCACATATTCAAAGGCTTCATCTGCAAGGTGATGTCCTAAGCCAAATGGAGAGGCTGCTTGCAGCACTTGGGAACAGATTTAAAGCTAATGGCGTCTTAGTTACGCCTCAGGTAGCTCAGAGTCCTCAGCTGCTAACCCCGACAGAAATAAATAAGGATAAAAATTAGAACCAGGCATATCACACCTCCTGCAGCATGTTAAACACTGCTGTTCTCCTCTGTCAAAGCTGGAGTGAGCCAGGCTCTTCCATACAACCAGGGCAAATAAGCAATTAGCAAGAGGTACAGAAATAGTGTTTAGGAAGGTATAAAGTTGCTCTGAGAGCTATTAAACACCTCTCCTTGTTTTGCTCATTGTTTAGAGAGGCTATGTTTGACACTTAACAAAAGCTGACTAATGCTTTGGGGTTTTTTTTCCTTTTAATGATCAGAATTCAGGGGAGGGCTGACTGTGACAGGCAGGAGAAAGAGCTGCCATCCAAGTGAAGCTCTTTTTAATTAGAAAGCCCCTTGGATTATTTAGTTTGCAGTGATTTGAGTGCTGGCTGGTTTGAATGTGTCAGTGGTACTGACCAGCAGGATGCAGTCCTGTTCTGCAGGTTCTGGTTTGCTCTTCAGGCATCAAGAAGGGAAGCTGCTCCAACAAGGAGGCTGTGATGAGGGAAATTATAACCAAAGCCAGCCCTGCTCACAACTTCACCATCTGCTGGGAAAGCTCTCCCTTGGATGCCAGAACTGGTGGGAGCATGCATAATGATGATAATATTTTCCACTTCTGTAGCACCCTCTGTCCAAAGGGCTCTGAGCATGCCAGAGATATTAATTAAGCACTCGTGGGAGGTGGGCAGGAGTCTCCACAGAAGCTTTTTTTTGCTTGCAGAGTCTAAAAAGATTGTGGCACTAATCTTTGGGCAGGAATTCCTTCCATCAGGCAGCTCTGGAAGAATGAAAAACCTTTCATAGTGTTGTTAGTTTGAATCAAAGCTGTGTTAGGAAAGGAGTCTGGCTGACATTGACCTGCTGGACTGAGTTTATGCTCCTGAGTGGTGTTGTTGGAGGAGCAGCAGAAGCTGGGTCTGCTGTAGCTGGCTCAGAGTTTCTTGTAGCATAAGACTTGGAGTAGGTCTTGTAACTTATGTCCAGTGCTTACATATGGCCTTCTGAGGAAACTGTGCTCTTAAATCAGATGGAAGTCTCAGTGCCATGCTCTACATGTGAAAAATCATGGATTCATGTTCTAGCTTGAGTTGGAAGGACCCTTAAAAGTCATCTAGTCCAACCCTCTGCAATAAGCAGGGGCATCTTCAACTAGGTCAGGTTGCTCAGAGCC
Source organism: Ammospiza nelsoni (assembly GCF_027579445.1). Taxonomy (NCBI): domain Eukaryota; kingdom Metazoa; phylum Chordata; class Aves; order Passeriformes; family Passerellidae; genus Ammospiza; species Ammospiza nelsoni. Next base: position 4,743,712 of record NC_080649.1, read on the forward strand.
CTGTCCAGCCTGACCTCAAATGCTTCCACCCACCACCTCTTTGGGCAGCCTGTGCCAGTGTTCCACCATCCTCATTGTAAAAAACTTCTTCTTTATATCTAGTCTGAACTGACCCTCTTTTAGTTTAAAACCAATTGCAGAAATCCTGCTAAAAGGTCTCTCCATGTCTTTCTTGTAAAACACCTTTAGGAACTCAAAGGCAGCAATAAAGTCTCCCTGGAGCTTTATTTTAGATAACACAATCTTTCTTTTTCATAGCCTGTATTTCCACAGTCTTCAGGAAATACATGAATAACACTGAGTGGTCCATCAGGAAGGAAGCATGCATGTGAGAAAAGGAAAAATTTGACCACAAATCTTTAATGCATGATGCCAGCAGTCACAGTCCTGGATTTAGAAGTATGTCCCCATGAAGATCCATTTAACATGCTCTTCAGTTGGGTAGAGTTGGCACAATGAAGCTTCTCCTTCCCCTTGAGTGCAAGGCATGACATGAAATCTCCTGTCAAAGAGCAAAGATACACCTACTAGCCATGATCTATAGGAGGAAAAATACTCTTGTCAAGTATCCATTATATGGTGTTTAAGTGTATTTGAGGCTATTAAAGACAGTTATCCTCAGAGATTTATATGTAACAGGTTAGAACGGGGGAGGGTGGGGGAACAAACACTTGCTGTGTTTAATTATTGCTGGGTGCTGCATGCACTTTTCTCCATTATTTACTTAATCTTAAATGCCAGATGCTAAAGGGCACCAGCATCAATTAACTGCATAATTAGACTTGCAAAGAAATCATGTAATTTAGTTATAGGCAAATAAAAAACCCAAAAACGCACTGAACAGAAGCTCAGGGCTCTCTCTGCAATCATTTTGAAAGCTCCCTGCATACATTGTTTGCTTTCATTGCTCACTGGAAACTCTTTGGAGCACTCTCTGTGCCTCTTGCCCTGTAGGGAGCCAAATGTCTGATGCAGCATCTCTTGTTCATTCTGAGTGGATTTAGGCACAGCTTGCTTTTTTGCTTTCCAAATTCTTTTAATAGAAGTTTGGATGAAGGATTTATGGGGTGCCTCATCCTGATCCAGAGCAGAACCTGGCCCTCACCCTTTCTGTGCTCTGCATCCCCTCTGGTGCTTGCTCTGGATGCCCAGTCAGGGGAAGACCATGTGCTGCTCCCTGTTCCTCCTAGCAAGACATATTTTTGTGTTTTGCAGTGTATTTTAGTATTTTAGCATGCAACCTGAGAGCACCCTAACTTTAACAAAAAAGCCCTGCTTCCCTCTCCTCAAAATAATAAGCAGCCAGGTACTTTTATTCCATTAGTTCCCACTCTTAAGAATACGAGTGTTCCCAGGAGTGGAATGCATTTTGTTTTATCAAGGCCTACAACTCTGTCTGAGCCCTTATGTTGCAAATTGCTCTAAGAGGGTAATAATAATGGCCTGGGCTTGGGTATAAGCAAAGTTTTCCTTCTGGAGAGCCCCTGTGACTCTCTTTAGTATCAGCAGCCCACTTTGGTATTAGCAGCCCTGTCATTGCATTGCCTCTGTAGCATCCCCTGGTTCACAACTTTTGTTTCTTTCTCAGTTCCTGGATGTTGGAAGCTGCTGACATGTATTTTCTCAAATGTCCTGAAACCTTTCTGCAAACAAGGTGGTGTTGAGCTTTTGAGAGCTTTGTTCTCCCTCTGTGCCTGTGCTGTCTCAACACTGCTCTTTTCCTCTCTGAAAATGCGACCCAGCCCTTACGGAGTTCCTTATTTCTTCAAAGCACTGTATAAACATTATCTAATTAAGTATATATAACATGCCCTAAAGTATTTTAAGGGAAAACTGCAGCACAGCATTGAAGTTTCCAGCCACTTGATCCAGTGTAAAATTTGATTGAATCACTAATTATTTTTCAAAATGCTGTGCCTAATGACATGTATCAAGCCAGTAAGATCAGAGCTGCAGCCAGAAGCATTAGGAGCCAAGGAGAGAGGGGCTGTCAGGTAAGTTCTGTATTACTTCAGGAGTTAGTTTGGATCTGCACACTGAGGTAATAAACAGAACAACAACAAAAAAAGAGTTGCTGCAGCATTCAGATCTTTCCTGTTTTGATATATATAATCAGCTCTACATTTCCTGTTGAAATGTTCATTAAAATTGCAGCCCCTGTGATTATGCAGCTGCCTAATTCAAATCAATGGGGCTCCTGAAACGATTTTGGATATTTTTAAATACTGCTGTAGAACTTCCTTGTTTACAATGTTATGATTAAGTGACTTTTTCTCTAAGTCATCTAAAGCATTAATAAAAATCTCTTTAGGTTTTCTCTAACTTTTTTGTTTGTTTGTTTGTTGTTTTTTTGGGTTCTTTTTTACTCTGAGCAGCTGCAATGCAAACCTTGCTTTATGGTTTTATCTTTTACTTCTTAGTACAGAATGTCTTTTTGGATTGATAACTACATCAGAAACCAAATTACACAAGTCCTTTATAATTCCCAGTAAGCCAAAATTGACTTTTTTTTTTTGTTTTGAATCCAAAGACTAGTAAATAAAATTAAGGTAGCAGCAGAATAAACCTCACTGAGAGTCCTGTAGATGGTGAGAGGGAGTGAATGAGTGGCTGTGTGGCTCTCAGTTGCTGGCTGGGGTTAAACCATGACAAACACTCATGCTGGGCTTCCAGCTCACCAGCTTCTGAAGCAACTGTTGATAATGCTGCCAAGAAGATTATAATGTCCAAAGGGTCAAGTGCTTCAATAGGTCTCATGCTGAAAGGGAGGTAATTTCAGTTTTACTGGAAAGATGTATTCAAGGTAATTTCAGCTCAGGAAATTCTACTTTGGAATGCTTCAGAGTGATGCCAGGGCTCTTGTCAGTTTGTTTTAATGGCTTTGGGTTTATTAGCTTTTCACTTTTCTAATACCTTCAATCCCTTTTACTGTTTGTTACTGAAGCCTTGGCACAATTCTGATGTGTTGAAGTTGCAGACATTACAGGAAAATACCTAAATCAAAACATTGTGGGAGAGAGACAGCATGAACAAGCAGATGTTTACAGTCTCCGACTTCTGTGGTTAAGGAAAAGCAAACACAGTTCTATAAAAACTCAACGTGGTGAAAACATTTTAGTTGCCTGTAGTTACATGCTTCATCTGCTTGCAAAGGTATTTTTCTAGTTGTCTTTTGCTGTTATTACCTCTCTCCAGCTGTACTTATTAACTCCTTTGTTTGACTCCTCTTGGTAGTGGTCCCACGGGGGCTGCAGGAGCAGGGGAAGAGGCAGAGCTGGCACAGCTCAGGGCTGGATCTCTTGGTCACATCACTCCTTGCTGAACACATCTGCTCCAGCTGGAGCTGCCAGGTCAAGCGTGGGGGTGGCCAGATGTGGGGCACTGCAGATGTTTTGTGTGGTTGAGCCCAGATGGTCTGACACCAACCTGCCACTGTTACATCCCTGATCAGAGCAAGGGGGATGATACTGTGGGAACTGTGCTGCTCAAAATTGGTTTGCTGGCTGGAAATGGCCAACTGCCTGGTGATTGTGTTGAGAAATATGTGAATATTTTAAATGAACCCTTGTTCTGTGGTGCTGGAGAAGTAGCATGCAGGCTGTAGGATTGAGAAGTGAGAATTGTTATTTGGTATCATCCTTTGTGTCCTCTTGGTATTCAGAACCTATTCACCTATTGAAAGTTGGAGGTAAATGCTTTGGATGTGGACACAAGAAGTGAATGAGATGGAAGGGGACAAGAGAAACCAAAGCTTTTTCTTCTTTTTACAGAGAATAGATTGAATGTGATTTGGCCACTGCACCTTAATGGGTAATCCCCACTCTGAGCCTCAGATGAAAAGAAGAAATCTATAAGGCTAGAGATAATACAGGAGGATTTTTGCAGACTTTTCTCAGATGTAAAGTGAGCTACTGAATAGCACAGCCTTTAAGGATAACTTTTTCTTCGAGCACAGAGCTAATTCACTGATTTAGCCGAGTTGGGTAAATCTGTTTCTCCTTGCTTGCTCATCCCACGCGCACAGATCTTTTGTGTGTGTACCATTTTTCCTTTCCTCACTTGTTCCTCAGTGTACACTTTTCCTAAGAGTCTCTGACCTGTTTTGGCAGAGCTGCTCATGCCAGCAGCATGGTCTCCATGGCACTTGGTGTCATTGACCTCAGTGGGAAGAGTCCACAGCAGCAGCAGTGAGTAAAATATTCTCTAAACGTAAATGAAGTGAATCCTTCTTGTGGAAGGCTGCAGTGCAAGAGATCAGGACTCTGTGTGCACTGGCTCCCTGGTGTGGGGTGGATCATTGGAAGCCAAGAGTCAAGGTTACCTCAGTGCTGTGCTTTTTTTTCTCTACCAAAATAATCTCTTTGGTGACTAAGCATGGGAGATCTCAATGTTTTGACTGATCTTTTTCCAAACAGGATAGTCCTGCACTAAGCCAATGTTTGGTGCAGAGTTCTCAGGAGACAGAGAGATGGAAGAGTTCAAGCAATGTCAGAAAGCAAGAGAATCTTCCCAACAAGTAGGGCAGGAAGAAAGGAGGTAGAGGCTGTGCAGGGAAAATGCAAGATGAAGTTGGAAAAGAAAAATAGTGAAATTTTGGGGTAGGCTGTTCTCTGAGCCTGCTGCTACAGTTGATGACGTGGAGCTTGCTGCAATGAGTGTGTTGGCCCCTCAGGATTCCCAAAGTGCTCTGCAAAACTTCACAGCAAAAGGAAATCTGCACGGGGGTTGCTTCATCCTCCACTAATGTGCATCCATGGCTCGTGTGAAGTACAGCAACTGCTCAGTGCCACACAGGGGCCATCCCAATGGCACAAAGTGAGAAGTGTCTTTTTAACTTAAAAATGGAGGAGGCAGAACGTGGTTACCAAATGGCATTTGTACAGGACTGAAGCCACAGTCCTGGGTTGTGCCCTCAGCCCCAAATAAAAAATGCTCTGCCAGGAAAAATGTTTTACCTCTTCCGTAACATTCCAGGTCTGAGTCTCTTATCTCCTCTGAAAGATGGACTATCCAGAGCTCAGCGTGCTCCCTGCCATAACCTTTAGCTCATTACTGATTCAGGCAGAGAGTGCCAGCTATTGAATCACAGGGCTGGCACCCAGCTAAAGGTTGGGGTTGTGTCTACGTAGATGAAAGCAAGCACAACCTCTTCTTCCCAAAAGCACTAATACGTGGAAATGGAAAAGTTCTCGTGAGTTCTGCAGCATTCACATCAGGCTTGGAAGCAAACAGACAGGTAGGAAAAGGCAGCTTCCCAGCTGGGGAGAACCACATCAAGGGGCTGATGGAGTTTAGGAGATGTGGACACAAGCAAACAGCCATTGTTATTCTCCAGGGTGGAAGAAAATGTGTTTCTGCCAGCAGATGCAGACAGTACCTGGAAGCAATTTGAAAATCCAGGCTGACTCCCATGGCTTGCTGCCCTCCAAGATAACACTTTCACCTGTGTCCTGTATCCCACTGCAAAGGTTTCCTGCTGCTGTTTTTTCCAGCTCGTGCTTAGTTTCCACAATCTCTGCCTCCAGCAGCTTTTGAGCTAACTTTGCTCTTAAAACTTCTTGCCTTTTGTGGTTTGAGTTGTGTGATAGAGGATTGAATGCCTTGCATCTGTAGGGAAAGACAGTCTCTCCTTCAAGACATGCATGGACTTACATATCTCTGCTGCATGTTAAATTGAAGGATTTTGCCTCTGTTAGTTGGGATTTCTCAGTTGTTAAAACATTTCAATGCCTGTCATTAGCAAAGGGACATTGGGCTGACAGAACCCATTTCTCAATCTCCCACATTTACTCACTTGCATCACTTCTGCTGAGCTTAATTTTCATTATAGTCCTCTGGGTCACCTGTGCTCCATCAGCCTGTTCTCTCTAAGGTTTTGTTTCATTAGAACTTTATTATGGGGCTAATTTTATTTTTTAAAGCCATCGAATTCAAGGCTGAGCTATGAATTTTCCTGTTAAACAGGAAGATAGCCCAGGTCTGTGCTGTGATTCAGCAGATTCTGTGCTCTCAGGGCTGTCACCAGATCTGTGCTGTCGAATTAAGTAGTATCCTTGACTTTCTTTCCCTCAGCTTCTCTATCTGTAAAATGGAGACAGTGCTAATCTCTCATTTGTGTGATTCCATAGGCTTTGTCCAGCGCTTCAAAGATGCCAAAGACAATAAAACTGCCAAGCCTCCTTTCACTAACAGGATTGATGATTTACACCCAAAATGCTCATTTTTGTGCTAAAACAAGATCACCTGAAAGATACTGCGGTTGGAACCGACCCAGGGAAGGGGGGAGGAGGAAACCATCTGTTACACAACAGCAGAAATGTTTTGGGGCATTCGCCTGGGAAGCTCTGGGTGACGAGTTTGGAATATGAAAGCTTATTTATATGGATGGAGCTAATTTTCTCTAAGTTATTCCTTTTTCACTCAGGGAATTACCTAATCTTACAAGAGACTCTAGGAGGAAAGATTCATTTATTCTCTGTCTCATTCAGCCCCAGGCAAGCCTGAAGATGCTCTGCCTCTTCCAGTTCTGCTTTTTTAACTGATTCTATTAATGGAGCTTAAAGATTTTCTTCTTCTGGGTAAAAAGGGTTAATCTTTCTCATTCCCACTCACCCTTCTCCTCCTCTTTTTCTGGAGAGTTCTTTTTTTGGCAGCTCTGGCTGTTTCTATCATCTTCTCCCCCTAATCTGCCACTATCTGAAGAATTCATTACATTTCAAATCAGAGGCCTTGCTGCATACATTAGCAGGTTTTAATAGACTTGCCACGACTCAAAAAGGAGGAAAAAAAGGGAGAAGATTTAAAACTCTTGTCTTGCCGAAAGCAGACAGATTGACTCAAAAATGACTCAGTCAATAAAAGATGAGTTTTGAAAAGGCTTCCCTCTGCTCAAAGGGAGCTCGTATTCCAGAGAATTAGGTTTTTCTAAGCCCACTGTCAGAAATTAATAATACATACGGCATGTAAAATGGATTTAGCCCTCTACAGCCTTATACAAACATATCTTTGACTTGCTAAATGTGACATGACTACCAGGATTTTCCAGCCTTTATCCCAGGAGTTTGTCATCTCTCCAGAATGGTGACCTCGGTGGAATTTTTAAGCACATTAAAAAAAATTTGCTAAATGAGATTTTAATTAAGAATATGTTTCTACTTCCCCTACCCTTTTTCTCCACCCAAACCCCTGCTGTCAAAGTGTTTTATTATTATTTGCAGTCAAAATTATCCCAAAAGCTCTGGTTTAAACTCTCAAGCTATCAAGTGTCTTTGCTTGACACTTTCAGTAGAATTCCTCTGAAGAAAGATGCTGAGCCTTCTGCAGAATCTTTGATTTGGGTGTGGGTTTTGTCTATAAAAGGCTTATAGGCCAATAAAATATCTTAGGAAAAAAGACAGGGATTCTGTTTTATTAGATCTATCCACAAGTATTCTTGTGTGATTTGAGTTCTCAGATGGCCCTGCTCACCTTGCTTAAGGTAACTCAAACGTGCAGGTGTGAAATCACTCACCACCACTGTTTATTCCTCCATCACACTCCCTCAGCTGATAAGAATTAAAAGTGGGATTAATTTTATCCTCCTGGATGATTTGGCTTGGTCCTTTATTCAAACTGACCTTGTTGAAACCAGAGAAGATGTTGTCTTGAGCAGGTAGGTCCATACAGCCTTCTGGATGGCTGTGGGCTTGACTGCATTTGTCCATTTTTTCATTCTTCCAAACGCCACTATTTAATTATTTTTTTAGCTCTCAGAGTGGTTGACTCTGTCTTGAAATCTTTTCCACGTTCTCCCTCTGAAAATCTTTCCTCCACCTTTTTTTTTTTTAATTACTTATCATGAATTGCCCTTTAAGCTAACTTTTTGAAGTCACTGCATGTCCTTATCTCCTCATGGATTTCTTCTGTCCTCAGCTGTATTATTCTGCTCATTGCCTGTGGCCTTGTTGAATGTCCTGTGTGAATGTGCTGCAGCAACATGAAGTCTCACTCTGGACAATATCTCCTAGACGATGCAGAGAAACCTTTAAAAACATCAGTGAAGAAATGAGCACACTAAAGTGCTCCATTTTGGACCATTATGTGCTCTATGGTTGTTGCTTGGGCTTGAAACAAGCAGAGCTCATAATTTTTTAAAAATATTTATGGGTTCTATGAAAAGTCTGAGCTTAGAGTTGTTGACAATATGCACCCAAAAGTGCAGCAATAGTGTGTTCTTCTTTCCCACCATCAAACAGGAGACTTGCTCAGATTTTCTTGTGCTTCTTTGGCTCCAAAGAATCAGGGGTGTCAGTGTTCAGAAGAATTTCCATCAAAGTAAGAAGAGGTATTTTGCACAGAACTGGAGGTAACAAAGTGGTTCAGCAAAAGTATTTCACTGTATAAGAGGTCTTCACTTTTATCTCTGAGGTCAGACTTGCTGTTTTTGTTGGTGGTAGTTTGTTTTTTTTTGGTTTTTGAATATAAAAGTGACATCCCAAGGTTACAATCCAGGGTTACATCCCTGGTTTCTTGTGTTTTCTGGTCAGAATGTGGAATTAGCAGCTGCTGAGCATCACTTAATGAGATTTAATTCCCCCAAACTCCCCATGGCCAGGCTGGATGGGCCTCTGAGCAAGGTGGTCCAGTGAGTGGAACAAGATTATCTTTAAAGTCCCTTACAGTCCCAGCCCCTCTGTGATTCTGTGTAACTGGAAATGAGCTGTGTTCAGAGCACACCCAGTAGAACATCACCATCACCCTCTCCAGCACTGATTTCCCTGAAGAAATTTGTGTGACTAAATCTCTTTGTCTTTCTTGCACATGCAGGGACTCTAATTTCTCATTTCTGTGAAGAGCCATGAGGAATTGTTTTCTTGGAATTCCACAGGACTTCTGCTCCACTTCATTCATGAACATTACCCAAACAAATGCTGGTTCTTGGGTTGTATTATAAGATAAAACCAGGAGTTATACAACAATCCCAGGAAGAGAGCACTTGCCTGTCTTGTGTTTCTCCAGTCCTTGGTTTAAAATTCTTGGAAAATCCAAATATACAAGAGCTAGAAATCAGCTGGATTCCTGCAGCTGGAATTGGTGCTGGAGTCATTCTTCTTCTGGGCTTTTTATTATTAATATCAAGCTTCTTCCCAGGATAAGTCTCCAGAGTTAATGTCCTGTTATGTCATAATCAGGAGCTTTTCGTTTTCTTTTGAAGATGTGCTCCTAATATTGATATAGAGATGAACAAAAGTGAAGGGAACAAGCATGATTTTACCTCTAGTTTTGTGTTTGTTTCCAGTTATTTCAAATTTTCATCTCTTCCATGTTCTCTTGACTTGAGAAAGTAGTTTTCCTGGTGAATATTATATCTCTTGAGCTTCCAGCTGCTTTGCTGGGACACAGCCACCCAATAATCTCCTTGGGAATAATTGCTGGTGTCCTTTCAGATACTTCTTGTGAAAGGTGACAAACTGCTTGCCACAGTGAGATGTTAATAACACAGAGATGCCCTTTGTTTGAAAGCCGGTGCAGAAATTACCCCATGCAGTTGTTGGAAAGTCTGACTTTTGATGGTAAGAAGTGAGGAATGGATCCATTCATTTGCATATAATTCCAGGCCTTTTGTGTCATCTTTTGTGTAAACCATACAATTTCCACCCCAGTGGGGAACATGTGCTCATAATGCAGAGGGACAGGAACATGGGCTTGCTCTCAGCAGGAATCAGGGTTAAACACGTCATCTACTGAAAAGGAGGAAAACAGGGTCTGGAGGAGCAACACTGAGAGAAACAGCCATGGAAAATTAATGAATCCAAGTTATTAGACCAGCTCAGGGGAGACCATGCCTCCTGACATCCCCTCTGAGCAGGCATCAGAAAAAGGGAGGAATCTGTGTCCTTCTAGGGGTGTATTGAGCTGAACTGCCCCTGCATCTGCCCCAAATCCCAGCCAAGATTTTCTGCATATTTTTCTTGTAATAAGAGGCTTCATTTACCAACCAGATCCACTGCAGCTGTCTGAGGTGTGCATCTTCCTCTGTGGCACTGAAATGAAGCTCTTAAAAACTCTTTAGACTGCAGCTGACTAGCATGTTCCCAGTGTAGGTTTCTCAGCTTTTTCATAAAGAGGTGATGCATTTTTGGAAACAAAAGGCATAGGTGTCTCTGTCTCTGTGATCTAGAGTCAGAGAGGTGCATAAATACTTGTTTTAGCTTTTCTGTTCTTCCTTCTCTCTTTCTAGGTAGCCAGAAGGTCTCTCTGAGTAGGCAGTTGGTCCCAATGATGAACTTTACAATTAGAGCCTTAGTGCCCATCTTCCAAAATTTCTAATAAAATTGCATGAATATTTAATACCCAATTATTAAATATTTAAAAATTGAAAACGGAACTGGCTTGGAAGTTAGCACGTGATGAATAATTCAGGAGCAGGAGAGGAGACTTGGCATTTGGGCTGAGACAGATGTTACCTGCCCAGAGATGATTTTGGTGTCCTCCAGCCTTGGCATAGTTTGTGGACACTGCTTGGAGACATCAAGCCCTTATGCTTGGCCAAGAGTACCAGCACAAGGTTAAGGGACATAACCCTCCCTTATCCATAGTAACACTTCAGACTCCTGCAATGGAAATAAAAGCTCCAGAGGCTGGAGTAACATGATTGAAAGCCTGGTTATCCAGGAGATGGCTCTGTTTCCAAACATCTTTCATGCTCTAGGGAAATAAGTTTGCTTGTCTTTCCATCTGTGTCACAATCCTGCAGTTCTGTTGTTTGAAAGTCTCTTTCTCCCTCTTGCTCTGCTGCTGCTCCACGCTGAACCAACAGCATTCTCCTCCAGCATGAGCATCTTTAAAGGATTGTTTTCATAAAGTGGACACCAAACAATGAAGCAGAACATGAAAAATATGCCAATAAAAGCAGGGCAGAACCTGCTGTCCCGTGAGAGGAGGTCTGGGGCACTCAGAAGAGTGCTCAGAGGAAACATCTGATGTGATTCTTGAGCACAGTGCCTTTGGGTCCTGCTGCAGGAGCACAAGGAGCAGGGAGAAGGCTTTGGGAAAGGTTTGACTAGTTGGCATCCAGAGAGCTTTCAGGCCAAGAGCAATACATTTACAGAGCCAGCACTTCAAAACACTATTAAGGGGATAAACAGGGGAGGAAAAAAGCATTGAATAGAAGGAGCAAGTGGAGGCTTTTTAAAGCTTAATTTCCTTTGGAACAAAGCCCTAAAACAAACTCCACAATCTTGTGCCATTAAAAACACGAGTAAGGTGGCATGCTGCAGAGCCTTGCCTTTCTCTGTGGCAGTGCCATTGTGTTCTCCCAGCTGGCTGGAGCCTGTGCATTTTCCTGGCTGTGCCCTGCAGGCTGTGCTCAGCACCCCAGGGCCCTTGGCTGACCTTTCTGAGTCTCCCCACCTCGGGGCAGGGTACAGTGTCACAAAAAAGGGAGCTCTGGAGATGGGAATGGGGTTATTATGGGGCTGTAATGGCTGTGAGGAAGTTATTATGTGGGTAGAAAGGCTTGTAGACAGCCATGCTCCCAAACAGTCAGGGAGTCTGCAGGGTTTGGAGTTTGGTCTGTGCATCCCAAATTAGAATTAAAGGGTACCTGTATGGTGCCCTGCCCCATCTCAGCATCTGTCTTACACCACAGAGTTATTTAACAGCGACTTTAGACATGGGAGGAACCTCATGAGGCATTTGTTAGTTCTATATTTTGTCTGCCTGCAAAGCTACAGATTTTTTGTGTTGTGAACACAGAATGTGCAGTGCAGAAAACAGAGGAAGACAAGAAACTGTAAGTAACATAATCTTGGACACTACCACTGAGTTAAAATAGCATTTCCATGAGTCTCAGCATCCGAATTTGACTATAAAAAGTTCCATGAATAAGAGCAGAATGGTTTTGCTCCTGGGAAGGCTTGAAATCATCTCTTGCCAGGGGTGGAAATCTCCCGTTCACAGCTTCGCTGAGCATCATCAGCTAATAAACTGTGAAGCACTCTCTAATGCATGATTGAATATTGTCCACCCTGTGCTGTGAATTAGTAAAACTCCTGCAAAAAGTCTTCACTGTGAGAGAGAACAAATAGCTATTTCTGGAGCTGTTTTTCTCATTTGGTTTAATAGCAGATGCTGGGTGCTGTTGGAGAGGATTAAATGCATCCAGTGTTTTGGGGTAGTACTGATAGTAGTGATGTGCCAGTGGAAACAAAATAATGGGCCGAGTGCAAGGGAGGTGATAGGCAGAGGATAAATTAATCTATTAGATGCTTCTGCAGACCACCCTGTCTAATTAACAATGCATATTATATATGTTAATTATATAGTTCTTACGATTAATCTTTTCATTAGACACTTGAGTGGTTTCAAAGCGTTCTTTTTCTTGGAAGCAACTTAGTGGAGAAGTGATTCTCCTTCATCTGACAAGTGATACAAATTATGCCCCAATTTTTTGCTACCTGACTTCCCTGAACTACAGCCCATGAAAAGTCCCACTGACTTTTTTTTTTTTTTTTTTTGAACTCCAAAATAGATTACCTGAAAAACATGTAGGCTGGAAGACTTATACCTGAGATTTGCTGGCTAGGTCTAGAAGCAGAAGTTAAGTAATTTCCTGTAAACTGAAGTGACACAGAATATTTGTGTTGTTAAGGTGAGGCTATTTTTTGCATCCAGAGTTAATGACTTGCTGCAGCTCTGGCTGACATCACTTTGTTCTGAGAAGTGCTGTTGGGCTGTAATTGCCATATGGAAGGGAAATGTGGCTGGCAGACCTTAATCATAGTTTGGGAGGTAGAGGGAGATGTCTCCCTGTTTGGGTCACAATTTATGACCAGTGTGACCACCCTAATTTCCAAACTGTTTGTGCCATATTATGCTAATTGATGGAGTCCATCTTGGGCAATAAATAGCTCTCCTGAGGTTAATATCTGCTGTCTGGGGTGTGTGCTGCCATCCCCACTGCGTTCTGTACTGCTGCAAGCAGGCTGCTCACACCATTACAGCCACAGATTTTAGGGGTACCCAGGGTCTCTTCACACAGCCCTGTGCTGCCTCCACTGAGAGCAGCTGCAGGAACTGAGCTGAGCTTCCAAAAGCCCACTTGTTTTCCTCCTGCCCCCACTCCAACACAGCTCTGCCAACAAGGAAAGCTCCAAGCAGTGCTGAGGCTGGGATGCCCTGAGAGAACCTTTTGCTTAGGGGTGCTCCATTGGCCAACCTCAGGTGTGCTTGTGAGTTTTGCCATTTGGTGTTGTAATCTCAGTTTTGGCAGAAGGAAGAAAAGAAAATCACCCTTCACTTGATCCTGACCCAATGTTTGTGTAGGTACTGCAAGAGAGAATTCATGCTTTTCCACAGCTTCCTCTCTTTGGTCCTCAGTGTCCTGCTGCTCTCACCTTACCCTCCCAATGTCTTCTGCTACTTTCTTCAAGTTATCAGAGGCTAATTAATTATGGATTTCTTTCCAGAAAGTCCATAATTAATAATGTCCTTTGTAAAGGTACATGGGTTGTCTGAAATGGAGCCTTCAGCCAACCATCTTCAGTGAAGAGAAACATCTGGAAAATCATTTTTTTAGTGGGCAGTTCTTGGTCAGTGCAAGAGCTTCATCTGGTCATGGTGGTGGAGACCTTTACTTGTGCTGTGCTGCCTTTGGAAACTCTCCCCAGAGCTGCTGGAAGGGCAAGCAGGGGGCTGGGAGGTGCATTGAACCATATGGTACATAGACGGTTTAAAAATAAACCAATGTTGACTGATCAAATAAATACCACTTAGGTTTCAAATTGAACAGCCAGTGCAGTCTGTTGAATATAAAACTGTTTTTACCTTCAAGAAAAGTTATAATTCATGGCTGTAATGTCACGAACTTCAAGTTTTGCAGAGAGCAGTGTGAGGCTGCCAGACTGTAAGGTCGGGTAGGGGTGGTGTGGGGCTGCAGGGTCCCACTCCCCCAGGGCATAAAACATGCCTATAAAACCTAACAAAGCGAATTTTATTTCTCAAAAGCAGTGGTCATAAGCTTGCCTACATCAGAAAGTGTTCAGCTCTTCTCCTATTAGCCTTTATTTAACACGATACAATTTATTTTTATGTTGTGCCCTTCACAGAATATCACAGAACTCTTTTCAGACATTGCTCCTCATAAACTGAGGCTGGCAGAGAAAATTCCAGCTTGATGTTTGAGCAGGGGAATGACTGGAAGGGCCCCAGGTGCAGAGAGACAGATGGCAAGAACAGACTTGCAATGGATGGAATAATTCAGAATCAGTTTGGGGGTGCAGGGGGTGGTTCAGGAGTGCCCCTGCATGGCAGCACCTCCTGTAGATGGGGGAGAATAAATGTAAATGTGCCTTGCTGCTTGGATCTGAGAAAACAGTGTTTCCTCTTCCCATTGTGTGAACAAGGTGATTCTGGCATCCATCTCTGTAAGCTGGAAACAAAATTTAAGCAATCTCCTGTTTAAGTGAAGCAGGGTTGGTGAAAATGCAGCATCCTCCATAGCACTGTCTGGTGGCATCTGTCTTGAGGCCCCCTGGCAGGGTCAGCAGGGACAGGAATTGATGTGTAAATGCTTTATCCTGTGTGTGTTGGAGTGAGTGACCCCCAAACATGTCACTGAGAGAAAGTAACCTTTAATGGAGAGTTGGAAAGGACTGCAGGCCTTTCTGAGAGAGATATATAATAGCTGGGATTGCAGCTGAATTAATGCAGCTACATGGCTTGTGGCATCTTTGAGGATGGGCAGAACAAATTTGTATTTTCCTGGAAAAGACTAGTGATACATTTAATTTCATGCCACTTTTGGCATGCTCAGAGTCGCATTGTTTCCTTCTCTTTCCCTGGGGAAAAGGCAAAATGTGAGTTTGGTTTTCTTTGGTGTAGAAACTGCTATTGTTATTGATTGACCTGGCTGAACCTGGAGCAAGAGCCAAAGCTGTGGTATTTCCAGGCTGCTCTGAACAGTTTCAGATGTAAGGAGTGTCAAAGGAATGGAATAAAAAGCAGTGACATTTCCAATATGAGACCAAAAAAGCCCAACTCATATTTTATTTATTTATCCAAAATAGTTTGAATTATTCATTAAAGTCAATGTAAGTGTGTGAAAATACAAGGTGTTTCAAGAAGCAGTATCATTAGGAGGAATTAATCATTTGGCAATATTAATTTTCTAACAGATTAATGATTTTTTTTTAAAGTGAGGATTTTTTTCCCACATCAAACTCTTCAGGACAAGCAACTTTCTGTGCATACTCTCAGCCTGAATACAAAGGACATGGGACATGATTTCTACATATTTTCCTGTTCTCTATATTCTCCATTTTTTGTTTTCAGCTCAGTCATACCCCCAACCAAGGCATGGCCTGTGTAACCTCCTGCTTATTTTCTCAGTTCTTATTTGTTTCATAAACTTGGAGATGCTTTGGCATCTCTTCTCTGGGATGAAGAGAGTTTGTGATGTGACCTTCCCCATCCATGGCCTCTGCAACTTCTCTCACCTGTGTTGTTGTGCAAGTCAAACACAAATACAGGAACTGAAACAAGTTCTCTAAATAGAGAGGTTCTCATTTTCAAATATTGTCTTTTAAAGGTGTAATTAAACCTAATTCTCCAAACATTGGGGAAGATCTGAATGGATCAAGATGTTCAGGTTTCTGTAGGTGGTAGATGAAAGGGGTGGACACATCAGTGCTGTCACTGGAGCCCTGCTCTGACCATCCCAACAGGATCTCCCTCTGTTCCAGGGCCTCTGTGGCTGTGCCTTAAGCACTGCTCTGAAACAGCTGAGTTGCACTCTGACTTTTAAATCAATTTTTCCTGACTCTGCGAGAAATTTGGCGGGAATTAGCGGTATTAGGTGAGGCTTAAGAATTAGCGTTTTCACAGCTTTGAATTCAGATGCAAAGCAAACAATGAGCTGCATTTCAGCTTAACATCTTCACTTGATGGGGGACATATTAGAAGGAATAATTACTGTCCCCAAGTCTGCGCAAATGCTGCCATCCTGCTGGCTGGGTGCAGGGAATCTGTGGTGCCAGGTCTGTACTTGGACAGACCCATGGTGCAGAGAGGCTCCATAGGTACCCTAAAATTAATCAATTTTTGCCATTTTAGACACCCCAAGGTGTCTGAGACATTGGCCTGGGGCTGGCTGGTATCACACAACCTGCAGGATGCTTCTTTCCTGCAGAAGTATGATAAAAGGTATGAAAGATACCCCAGGACATCTCAAATGGCTTTGTTTCAGCAGCGGGATCCCATCTGACTTCTCTCAAGTCTCAGTGTACCTTCCTCTGATGTTACTCTTGCAAGGATCCTGCTCGTGCTGTGCTTTCTTGGTGGTGCCAGCAGATCCCTCAGTGGAAAGCAGGGCCGGTCGCAGTGCTGAGTGCTGTCCTGAGTTAAACCAGGAACAGCCCCGGGTTGAATTGCTCCCAGGGGATAAACACTGCGGGAGGGAGGCACCAGCTGCAGCTGAGCTGCTCAGCACTGCGGCTTAATTGGGCGTAAAGGAAGAGCAATCTCTGTTTTACAGTCAGGGTTCAGTGGACCTTTCACCGGGGGCAGCTGCAAACTCAGGCATTCCTCCTGTGTCCCTGCGCTTGGGTTTTTCCCTGCTCTGTCCCTAAGCTAAAGAAGCCCTGATGGAGTCACGGGAGGGATGACAAGGCTTTGTCCCACCCCTGGCACATCCAGCTGCATTTACATTAGCAGCTTCCCAGTTCAGCACCTTGTGGCAGTGGCTGACACAGGGCATCTCCAACCCGCAGAGAGGTTTTTCATGCAGATAATTCCTCCAGCCAGGACACCAGCACTGCTGCAGGCTCTGGAAAGAGGGCCAGGAGGAGCAGCCGGGAGGCAGCAAGGGCACACAGTCCATTCGGGGGTGAAAGCTCCCTGGTACTTCAGTTACACTGGAAAGCTCCAGATTTCTTGCATTAAAGAGTGATTGTAGTCAAAGTTTTTCCTTTCTTGCCCTGAGGGGAGTGGAGGGAAGCAGTTGCCATCACTCAGTTGCTGTTGCAGAGTCAGAGGGTTGTTTAACTAGGCCAGCACTGTTGGGTGGGGGTAAGGATGCTCGTGGTGGCCACTGGCAGGATCAAATCTGAGAGACAAAACAGTGGAAAAAGCACTAACTCTTCATGAATAACGAAAGCTGTTCAAGGAGTTAATGAATTAGGGTGCCATCCACCTCCGAGGTTATAAAAGTTGGGAAAAGCAACCTCTGAGATGCAGTAGGAAGAGGCAGATTTACTTTTCCAAGGCTAGGCTGCATTTATTAAGGAAAAAAATATTGCTGTTGGACATGGCAATATATTAAAGGCAGAGCTGTCTCTGACAGTGACGAAATGTTATTTACCACTGCAGTGTGGTCACTGAATTTTTACTTTCATATATACGATTTTGTCCTTAACAGTTGCATAGCTGAATGAAAACTGAGACTATCCAGGTCAGAGCCACCCATTAACCTCCCAATTTCAGAGGCTGATTACTTGATTAATCAAAGACCAGTCCCAGCTGAGATGATGGGGAAAGGGTTGTAATAATCCAGAGAAGGGTTGAATTAATTACACATTGATGAGTTGCTGTGAGTGGGAAGGTGGGTGGTCAGAAAAGAGCCTTTTTGAGCTCATGAGAAGGGACTGTGTGTAAAACACAACCCTTTGGGCCATTAAGGGTGGTTTGGATAGTCTCTACTTGCTTTACATCCCCCAACAATTAGGAGGTTCCCTATATAGCAGGGTTTTAGTGAACCAAAGATGATGTTCCCCACAACTGGTTTGCTCCCCTTCATAAAGCAAGATGCAGCTGGGGGTGCCCAGGGTAAAGGCGATCATTGCTTGCACATCAGCACCAGAAGCTGCCCAGCAAGGTGGAGCTGGATTAGCTGAAGGTAAGGAGCTGGCCAGGGTTAACTCTCCCTGAGTGGATGCTCTCACTCAGAAGTAAAGGAACATGCAGTTCTCTTTAACCATTAAAGAATTCCTGTCCTTGCCTGGGGATTAAACTGAGTTGGATTAAGGCCAAAGTACTTCTGAGCAGGGGCATCCTCGGTGGCATTGAAGGCACTTTACCTTAACACATTGAATTATCCTTTTGTTCCACCCACAGTGCCTAACCAGAGCAGTACAGGAGATGAGAGGTGGCTGTCTCTCTCCCGGTGTGCCTGCAGCTGCTCAGAGGTCAATGTCACTGGCAAGTCCATGGCCTTGCAGTCTTCATCCTCCATCCTCCCTGCACTGTGCCTGGGAGGCCAATGGAAACACTTTCCAGCAAGTACTCCAGCAAAAAAATTTCCAGCTCACTTGGGAAGCGATAATGTTTTAGTATGGGCTCTATAAACCCAGCCAAAACCATCCCTCATATTCCAGCAGTCACCTTGCTCTGAGTTCCTGCTGTCCTGCTGCTGGACCTGAAGTAGCTGAACTGAAGACATATGGGCTGCAAATGCTGCAATTATGTCTCTGATCACAGCACAAAGCCTTAAACCTCAGAATGACAAAGAGGTATTCGACTGAGGAAGTCTATTTGTTTGCTGTTAGAAAGAGTCAGGATTTTTCCTAACCCTGGGCTGCAGTGTTGATAAAACAGGCTGACTTGGGATACATCTCTAGTGTATATTCAAGTAAAGCCAATCTCTTTAATTAATGGGATGATAAATTGAGGTTTAATTACTCAGAAGGCACCTTGGGTGAAAGATTCATGGTAATTGTTGTGTATCCTCTTGAAGGATTCACAGTACTGGCAGCTCCCTTTGTAGCAATAAAACACAGGTGAGTGGCAGGCAGTCTCCCAGGGCCTCTCTGATAGGGACTAGTCCAGTTAAGGTAGCAAATGCAAAGAGGCAGAGGTGCTCTCCAGGCTTTTTATTGCAGTAAAAGCCCCTTCCCAAACCTTGAGGGATTCCCTAAGCAGTGTGTCAATTTGAGATCAAAGCACTTACCTCAAATCTCCTCCACTGGAGGAGATTTACCTCGTAGGCAGCTTCCTCCTGATGCAACCATACAGAGGCGTATTTTGGACCATTTTTCCACTTTATTGCTTTCTGTAGAGGAGCACCCTTCTCTTGGGTTCTGTGTAGAAAACAAGCCGTGTGCATGTGGGGAAATGGAAGCTATAGCTTTGAATTTTTGTAGTGTGTTGTTAAAAAACTGGCTGAGCAAAGGAAAAATCCATCCCACCAAGACATGTCTGTTTTCCTTACTCCCCAGTTTACTATCTTTTAGTCTGCTGGGACCAGGAGGAGAGGCATCCAGCTTGCTTGTTTCTTGCCTGCTTAATTCACTTTTTAATTAACCTTTTCAATTCACTCAGTTTGGCTAGCACTGCAAGTACAGCACAAGGGCTCCGTGCTGGTGACATATAAGAAAATACCCATTTTCTTCCCTTAACCAGAGCTGAAGAAGCAAGTGGAAAGTGCAGAACTGAAAAACCAGCGCCTGAAAGAAGTTTTCCAGACCAAGATCCAGGAGTTCCGCAAGGTGTGCTACACACTCACGGGCTACCAGATCGACATCACCACCGAGAACCAGTACAGGCTCAGCTCCATCTATGCTGAGCACCAGGGGGACTGCCTGCTCTTCAAGGTAGGTCTGTGCACCCCTGCCTGCTCCTGCTTCTTTGGGTTCATGGTTTTTTTCAACGTGCCAGGGTGTATTTGCTCTTTCTCAGTGGTTAGACTGGAAAATCACTGCCCCCTGTTACCTGGCAGAGTGTTGCTCGTGAGGGAAGTAAAGATCCTTTCTTCTGTTAAAAAGTAGGAGGTTTGACATCTGGTCTCTCACTTATATATCAAAGTCTGGAGTAAAGAGAAGAGACTCTCTGTGCATAATACCTCAGGCATCTGGCCTGGCACTTCACCTTTTTATATTATCAGTTACATGCCGCAGTAATAAAACCTTATGTAACCATCAAGGCTCATCATTACTTCACTATGAGATATATGTCCCTATGTTTTTTTACCATCCTGTAGCTTGTCTGCGTGCCATCATCTTGTCTTTATGTAAATTGGAATCCCTTTTGAGCAGCAACTCATGCTGGTGTGTGTGAAGTGCCATTTATGTGATGAGTAGCAATAACAGTCTGTCTTCTGTGTGTCGGCTGCTTTACTGCTGTGGCTGGGTGGGCTGGGAGCTTGTGCCTTGATACAGGGGCTGTGTTCTTCCTCTGTTACCTCCTGAGCTGATGCATTAGAGAGCTGAGGTGTGATGTTATTAGTCACCAAGATGTTAAGTCCTGTCTTTAGGTTGGTTCAAGTGCCAACAGCCCAAGTTTACAGGTCAGTGGGAGAACTTTCTTCTTCTCCATGGCAAACACAACAGCACTTAAAATCATATCTGCCTCCCACTGATTCTCCTGAGAGCAAATCTCCTTCAAGAAGGGTGTTCAGTAAAGGAGGGAACTCCACAAGCAATAAGTGGGGAAGTTCTGTTTCTGCAGACCTACAGCTGTGTGCCACATGTGGATGATTGCTAGATTGCTTCTCTATATAATAGGACAAATGTTTTCCTATTCTGCAACTTTAGTGCCTCAGGGGAAAAAATATATAACAAATAAAACCCAACAAATAGAGCAAGTGAGGATGTGTACAAGACAGCACCTAGGATCTTTAGTAAAACTAGGAGAATATCCCCCAAAACAGTCATATTGCTTGGCCTTAGGAGAGTTCTGGATTACCTGAGGCACATAGCAGCGACAAAAGCAGCTCAGTGCCCAGGGAAGAGAATAACTCTGTTGATTTTAAGGTGCTGCCATTGAATCCTGAAAACAGATCTCTGTTGAGATGGTGCAGTGCTGCTCTAACACCTCCAGAGACCTGTGCTCACACTTGTAGTGTTAAATATCCCATGGATGAAACTTCAGCAGACTCCTGGAGATGTCTGTTGGATGCCATGGCCAGACAGTACAAGTTGCAGTTTTTTCTGCACCACAAGAGTGATGGCATGCTTGGAGAAAGTTGAGAAAATGTGAGAAAATTGTATGCTGGCCACATGAACAAGAACTGGCTGGCAGCTCAGGGGCTTGCCACTGGTAGAAGGAAACTCTCCTTGGTGAAATGGCAATATAAACTATTTATATGCAGGACAGGGGATACTAAAGTACAGATTTCTCTCTCTACACATTCTTCTTGCTTTCTCTTCTTCATTTGAGTATTTATTCCGAAGTACTTCCGAAGGATGGAGGTGAGTGTCAACAGGTAAAGAAGATCTCACATTTCTTAGAGCCAAGGGTGGGTCATTTATTGATTCTTGGAATTCCTCAGGCTCTCTTACCTCACCACCTCTCCGGACAAGAAGAGCAGATTTGCTAACTTCGACATGAATTTAAAAACTCCAGACTTTTTCTCCCTGTTAAGTAAATTGCAGACAATTCCCACTGGCTGCAGCTTTGAATAGTAGTAGAATATAAACAACAAATTATTTCCTTGCTGAGTCCAGACAGCTGGTTCTCTTGTATGTATGAAGGCTTGAATCCTGACTATAGCTTCCAGCAGGGCTGTGTGTTTATGCTGTGGAATTTCTGAGCCATAGCAGACTGTGGGTGTTTGTGTGCATTTCATTAACCCAGAGAGGTCACAAAGTATGGAAGCTATTTGTATTTATTCTATTCAAGCAGTTTATGGAACAGGGTCTATATAATTAAACCAGAGAAGTCCCTTGGCACTTTACAAGCTTCTGTAGTTCGGCTGTAAACTTTAAAAGCATATTTCAGTAGCACTGCTGGTGGCATTTAATTTTAAGTGAGGGATGCAATAGGAGTTCCTGTAATGTAACCCCTTCAAAGCTAAATGAAGATGAAAGATGTTGGTTTTCCTGGCCAAGGTGTGCTGTTGCTATAGTGGAGCTTATTATCTACCTGCTGGATGTGTCCAGCCAGTTTGCATTAATTGGGATTACAGCTCCAGTGAAAGGGTTAATCACAGGGCTGTGCTGGGAATGTCAATGACTGCATCTATAAATGAGCACTGAATTCCAATGAAACCATACCAGTATTTATTGGTGATCCCTATCAGTGCAACAGATGAGCTCATCAGCTTGAAGGATGTCCCAGTGATTTTCAACCCCTCTGTGAGTGCGTGGGCACAAAGGCACATCTCAGGCTTCACAGCTCCCTCCCGTTTGTTTGCTCCTTTTTATTGTTTCAGTTAAACACTGTGGAAAGGCTGTTACAGATTCCTCACCAGGAGTTTAGATTCTGATGATTTTTTTTTGTGGGCTGTAATGCACTGTAGCTCCTGGGGCACTTGACAATTTTGTATTCCATTCCTGTTGCTGCTTCATTAGATGTGTCCAGCCGTGGCACAGACTTGTGTGTGATGCTTCACTGGTGTGTCTAGACCAGCCCACCCATCAGATATCCAGGAACTGCCTCAAGTCCCTTTGTAACAAGCCATTAAAGATGTCTGTTAAAGCAAACAAACATTGCTGGGGAAATTCTGCATCAGCTTATCTGGCTGGGAATGAGGAGGTGGCAAATCAGGCTGTCATTGCCTGGCCAGGAGTACATTGTGCTGTTTATCCTTGTCTCTGGCTGGGTCCTGAATGGGAGTAAGGAAATGAGGTCTTTAGAAAGGCAATGACAATTGTTTCAGACAAAGAAAGTCCTTCAGTAAACAGAAAGACTGGTCAAATTTGAAGAGGAGATGATTTGGAGACACTTGTACAAATGAACAAACAGTGGAAAGAAATTAAATCGCAGGCTTTTTTCTTTTTGTGTGCCTAAGGACACGGTCTCAGCCAAAGCACTTGAAGTCAATCAATTTGAAAGAAAAAGGGTAGAAATCCTTTTATTTGATAGATCCTGTGGCTTAAAGGAACTACTGAGACCAGGAGGCCACTACATTTTCTAAAATGTTAAACTATCTTTGTGGGCAAATAATAATATCTAGTTTTACATTAAATGTGTACATTTATCCAAAGTAGGGACATGCAGAGCTCTCTACTTGGAGGTGTAAAAGCAACTCCTTACTACAGAGATTAGGAAGAGAATAATAACTCCTGTGGTTAAATGTGCAGAGACACTCTGGTCTGCTGAGATTCCAGCACAGTCTGAGTACCAGTCTGGCCAGGGCACGCTGGTGAATGATGTACAGCTCAGAATAAGCAGGATGGTTAATGCAGGGATTACTTTTATTCTCCTGAGTGCTCTTGTTTCATCCTGAAGCTGACAGCAGTGATGGGAGCTGTGATTCTTGAGTCCACATTATTGGCACACCTGCAGTTTCAGTTATTCCTCCTCAAACCTAGCAGAGTGTCTTGGGGAAGCCTGTTCTAGCTGTTTGTTTCTTTTTGTATCTCTATCTTCTCCCCTCTCCTCCTCTTCACCCTTGATGAGTCTTGAGAGGAGAAGGAAATCACAGTTTTGATGGAGAGCTATTCTTCCAGCCGCCGCTTCACACTCCTGCACACACAATCAAAACTAACAATGGGGCTCATCGGTGGAGCAGGCCAGGCAGCAAGAGATTGATTAGGGACTGTAGGCCTCTCTTAACTCCTCATTCTTGTTAATTGCAAGTTATTTCATTTTCACGTTGTGTTTTGTGTGGTTGTTGGAGGCTTGATTTCAGCTCAGCTCCAGGGGCACCGGCCATGGCTGTGTGAGCGTGGTGCCTTCCTGCTGGATGATTGCTGGGATTCCTGCAAGGGTCAGCAAGCACCCATCCTGGGCTGCACTAATCAGCAGCCTCTAAAAGTAGCTGCTGAGCAGTCTGTGGTGTTACAGCATCAAATCCTGTGTTTAACCTTCCCACACGTAATTTTCTTTCATATATTGTAGCAGTCTGTTTTGTGTTAGGACCCAGCTTTAATTCTTGCTACTGGCTTCAAATTGCTCTTCATGCTTTTTTTTTCTTCCTTACACTGTTTCTCTCTTACTGCATATGCTTCTCTGAGCAACTGCCTATTCCCTAGTGCACATTAGGGCTTTTTCTTTCTTTGTTTTTAATGAAGCCAGTCATCTCGAGTATACTGGGAAAATCTAACAGGAGATTTTCCTTTTGACTGCAAAATTTCTGAGCAAAGGCCTGAAGAGGCTGGGCTGAACCTTCTTCCAGCTGAGCAGAGGGAATATTCATTGTCTGCCTCTCTTCTCCACCTGTACAAGGTGGATGATGCTCCTGCCAAGGTCCCTGGACTGTTGTGGGAATAAATGGACGGTGTTGGTGGGGAGCACAAAGCACCTTTGGGCTGGGAATGCCCATCCCTGTTACCTGCCAGTGTGGCACAGTACCCATTTCAGTGTCTTGGCACCACTTGCTCCCCTCCCTGCCATGCCTGAGAATCTGCCAAGGTAGACCGAGGCATGGAGGTAATTAATGTTGGTGATTTGGGAGCATTATTCCAGTGACAGAGTCTTTCCTGACTAGCAGGACAAGGGGATGGGTGAGGCTTTCTGAAAGGTCAGAGGTTTGTCTTGCTCCTGGGTGCTTCCTCTCTGTTGGAGTGACTGCTGTGTTACCTGGTGAGGCAGATACAAAAACTGTCACAAAAGCAGGCCTGGTTTTGGACAGGAAACATGAGGTTGGCTCTCAGATGCCATCTGAGAATCTGTCTCTGCAATTCCATTTGTTTTGCAGCCATCAGCTGCTGACCACCAAGTTGCTTTTGCACTTTCCCTTCCCTTTGCTCCTTCATTCCCCAAGGACACAGCAGTGCCACTGCAGCATTCCCAGGTTTCCCTGCCCACAGCTCCCTCCTTGTGCTGGCATCAGCTCTGCCTCTCTGTCTGCACTTCCTTTGGCAAAGCAGGAGGGCACTGGAAAAGGCAGCTTTTGAGTTATCCACACAAATTCTTCAGCCCCCATCACTATTGGAACTGCTGATGGCCTCATCCAGGCTGTGACAGGCATCAGCCATCCCAGCTGAGGGACCTCACCATCTCTCCTGGGCTTCTGGTGGCCTTGGCAGTATTAGATTTACAGTTGGACTCCATGATCATACAGGTCTTTTCCAACTGAAATGATTCTGTGATTCTGCAATAACAAGTAACAAAATTACTGGAATACACCTATTTTTTAATAAGCTTGCAATTTATCTCCGTCCAAATCCCCTTCATTGAAATAACTCCTATTTAATGAAACAGAGACAGCCTGTGCTTTCTGGGGTGAGTCATGTGCACTATCAAGGAGCACTAATCACTGATAAGAATTTAATTAAACCGGAACATCCAGGCTGGTGTGGTGTGGGATCTCAGCACCTCAGGATGGAGGTGCAGAGAGGCCGAGACCACCCTTGGGGGGCTCGGGAATCCTGGAATGTTGCCAGAAGTGTCTGGTGGCAGGATTTTGATCCTACACAGGAGATGAGACCTGTATGAGGACTGGGAGGAATTCACTGGGTGAATGGTGAAGGGATAAGTTAGCTAAAGTGTAAAACACAGGGTTTAGGATCTTGGTACAGGGGGGTCTAAAGAAGTAAGATGGAGGAATTGGGGCGTGTCCTGTCCTTCTTCTTCTTCTTCTTGGCCTCCATCTTCTGTGGTGGTGGTGGCACTTTGGGATTGGTCATTACTAAAAGTGCACCGGTTAATAAGGGTAGAAGGCATTGGGGAGAAATGATAAATATTGTACACGTAACTTCGGGTATAAAGATAAGTGACCGCCCCGGGGGCTCGCAGTGTGCCCATGGCTGACTTGCTGTGCAGACCTCTGTCGGGCTGAAAGAAAATCTTTTAGATAAACAATTAATAAACACCAAGACCGAGACAAGATCAGAAGTCTCTCCTCGTCCTTTGAAGCGTCGGCTCTTCAAGGCCATCCCTGGGCCTTTCCAGGCCACCAGAACAGCAACACAGAAAACCTTACAGTGTGGCAATGGAAGGACATGGGGTGGACATGGGGCAGGTTGTGCCAGTGCCCCAAACAGGAGCCTGTGACTCCATCCTTGTGTCATGGGGCAGGACACAGCAGGTCCTGGCTGTCTTCCCTGCTCCATGAACCCTCTCCCTGTTCTCTGCCCCCCAGCACGTCCCCAGCACCAGTGGTTGCAGTTTGCTGAAGGAAGAGTTGTTCTTGTGGCTGTTCCTGTTGCTGGCTGTGCCCGTGTCCCTGTGGGAGGATGTCTGTGTCCGCCTGCTGCTGTGTTTGAACAGCTTACAAAGGACTGTGTGGGCTGGCAGGGATGTGTTTACGCAGTGTGAGATGAAGACAGTGTTAAAAAAAGGGATCAAGCAGAGGGGACATGAGCAAAACCCCTCCTGGATTCCCATTCCCATCTCTGCTGCTAAATCGCCACGCGGCTCCGCTCTAGGTCAGCCAACCTCCTGCTTTTCTCTGTCCCTCTCACGTGGTTGCAGGATATTGCAATTCCCGGACTCACAGGGGTGTGAGGAACTTTTCAAAATGTCCTGTGGTGGGGAAGCTGCGTGTGGACGGGTTGGAGATGTAACCAGGGCAGATGGAATTGTCTTGCACAGCAGTGGATGCAGGAAATTGTCCCTCGGGCACATCCTGAGAGGGTTGAGGGCTTGTGTGCTCTTTTCTGTGGGTGCCCACCACCTCCAGCTGGCATTAAATGCCTTCAAACAATTTTATTTATTTATTTATTTATTTATTTGAGGCACTGGTACTTTCAAAAGATGTTCTACTTAGGGGTTGTGTGATCAGCATTCTTTAAGGAAAAGGCAGTGCCTCGGAGCCTGGGCAATGGGGGAATACCAAACCTCACTGCAGCACACATGAAATGGGTGTTTTGCAAAGCAGCTTTTGATGCACGCTTGTTACTGTCCCTGGCTGCTCTCTTGTGATTTTGCAGAACTTGCAGAGCCGTGACAGCGAGCCACAGCCCCCTGGTCACTTGCATATGGTCTGTTCAAAGCTGCACATGAAAAGGAGTGGAAACTGCTGGAGGTTTTTATCCTCTTGAGGGGGGAAAAGCCTGGAGTTTCTGGGTACCCTGCATCTCAGCCAGCTTCCCTGGCTGCTCCACAGTCTCTGTTTGCTGTCCTTGGACAGGAGAAGGGACAGGTCAGCTCTTGTGCCTTGGGCACCTTCTGGGCCTCTGTGCAGGTGTTGGTCTGCTCTGTTCAGCCAGAGCAGGACTGTCACAGCATCATATTCTGTGTTATCCCTGTGTGACAAATGCTGTCAGGGACTTCAGCAATCCCTGTGGACCTTTCCTCCACTTGTGATTCCACAGGAACACCCTGAAACCTCTCCAGCTGGTGGTTGGTGCTGCAGAGGGCATGCAGTGAGAGCATTGCCAAAGGACTTCAAGATGGCTTACCACTCCTCCACCTTTTCCCTGTGTGTTCCAGGAACAGGTTTGTGAGAAGACCTCTAGGAAAAGTAGTTATTTCCAGGAAACAGCTGGTAACAGCCAGCAGAGCACCCACCAGCGTGTGAGTGCCCAGGTCATGGCAGCACAGCTCAGCCTGCACAAAGGCACCAGTGGAGTGGTGGCACTCACTGCCTCTCTTCTGTCTCCAGCAAGCAGCACGTTGTTGAAATACAAATATAATTAGGACTTATCTCTTCTTTTGGGAGTTATAGCTTGACTGGGACAGAAGATTTTCTAACCTTCAGGGAGGGAGAGGGACGTGTGTTTGTGTGTATAAGAATTGTTCACAAGTATGGAAACACACCAGAAGATTCCCATGCTGGTGTGGCCCTGGAACATCTATTGCCTTCATCTGAAAGGTGTGTCTGGGCTCATATAAAGGTCTTCGCTATTTGTTGTGAATATAAATGTTTGTGTTGTGCCTTCATGTAGTATTTCAGGTGAAAGATTTCAGCCTGAATTCAGTTTGGGTGATGAGGTGGTTGCCTCTTTCTCCCCACATTTGGCAGGTGAGGGGGAGGATGGTATGAGGCACTAATGAGAAGCAGAGAATGGAGTGCTGTGGTCACAGGTCCCCTTTGGCAGCCAAAGGGTCACCACCAGGAGTGAGACAGGAGCCAGCATCTCACAGCCATGCAATTCCTCTGTTATCCTTGTATTTCTTCCACACTTCACAGTCTAAAAGCTCAATTCTTACATGGTTCTTAACCATGAAGTTGGCACAGCATAAACTAGTTAATGTGCTTTCTCTCAAACTGGCATGCCAGCTTAAGATAAGAGCTTTGTAGGCAGCTCTCCTTCATGGGATCCCAGTCTGTACCCTGCTTGGGTTTTCCCTCACCTAAACAGAGGGGTTATTTTTTATAAAACCACTTGTAGAAAAGCAAAAATAATAACTTCTGTGAGTGTACCTTCTGCTTTGCTCCAAGGCATCCTACCACTGTTTGGGGGCAGTTACTGTTGGAGAGGGCTGGGAGCACATCAGGCATCCAGCTGTGGCATTTCCTGAGGGTTTGAGGCACTTCACAGCATTGGGAGCCTTCAGCATGATGATCCATGCACAGATCATAGCATGTCCCATCAGTGGTGTCAATCCATTAATATTGCTGTGTCCATGGGGCAGTGACAGAATGCAGCAGTGCTCTGAAAATCCTCCTGGAGAGCTTTGTGCAAGGGCTGGCTGCTGGGATTCTGGTGGATTTCTACCTGACACTACAGAGCAACAGCACTTGCAGCTCAGCTCTTTATGTGCTGTATACTTAAGGAGTTAATCCTTCACATGGATACAGCTCTAATAATTTAATATTACACTAATAATTTAATATCAAGGATAATATTAAGGATTTGATAATGTATCAACTGTCTTCATTCACATTCATGGAGATGGTAGAAAAACCTCTCCTCTCCTCACATTTGCTTCAAATAGGCAAGTCCATGAATCATTGTAGCTCCACACAAAAACCATTCCTGCTGCCCCATGTGAGTGTCAGTGCTATGAGCAGGTAACTTAGTACTGTTTAAGGCCTTTGTATCTAATGTTTTTTCTATTTTGCCAATTGCATGAGAATGTCCTTTGAGGAAGAAGTTTCAAACAGTATTTTATATCAAATCTGTCTTACAAGGATTTGTAGCTAAATCACATCATGGGGGAAGCAGGGAATTTGAGAGCTGAGGATGACCTCCAGCTTTAGTAACTCCCAAGATTATCTTCTGATGGCATCTTTTGCTTCCAGAAGAAAACAAACCAGTCTACCTATATCTTGAAGGGAATATATCAAACTCAGGCTTGAAAATGTTAATTTGTCCCTAATCTGTTTCAGCTAAAGCAGGTAGCTGATAGCAGTAGATCTATCTCAGCCATGTTCTGGGGAGCTGTCATAAATTTAAACCTTTAAGCGAAGGGTT
Organism: Ammospiza nelsoni; assembly: GCF_027579445.1. Classification (NCBI taxonomy): domain Eukaryota; kingdom Metazoa; phylum Chordata; class Aves; order Passeriformes; family Passerellidae; genus Ammospiza; species Ammospiza nelsoni. The sequence goes on from NC_080649.1 coordinate 4,772,871, forward strand.
TGTCTGTTTTAATGGAAGGCTCTGGGGAGTGTTCATGTGCTGGCTGTCACTTTGCATTTCTGGGATGCTTCTGACCCCAGAGAGGCAACTGTCTGCAGATGATTTTTCTCTGAAGTGGAGAGAGAAGAGCAGCACAAGGTGGGGTTTGTAATTGTGTCGGTGCCTTTGGTGACGCCACGTGCCGTGTAGCGATGATGACTCTGCAGCAAGGGTTGCCTTCAGCTGTCAGCTTGCCAGTCCCTGTGAAGCCTCCTGTGTGTGGGGGTGTTGAAAAGGCACAGTTTCAGGGAGGCCCAGAGGTTTTGGACATGTGTGTAAACAGCTGTCTCTTGGTGTGCTGCTCAGGAGAGTGTCAGACATCTGTGCGTGTCTCTGTCAGGCAGCAATCTCACCGCCTTGTCCTGGGCAGGCACAGGAGTTGTCCTTGGCTTTTTTGGCAGTCACTGCAGCCTAAAGTTGTTTTTCTTCATATAATTCCATTAGAGTGATGACAGTTTCAAGTTGGAACAGAAAAAGACCTGATGAAAGGACCACTCTGTAAGTAGGGAAGATAGACAGAGTGGAAGCAGTAACTAGCAAGGTAATAGATGGTGATGGATCTATAATCTCTGAGGCTGCTGTGTGCAGTAAATTCCTAAATAGTGTCCTTTCAGCCCTAACCTATTTATTTGCAAAGTGCTAAATTTAATTTTCCTTAGTCTGCAGGAAAGCAGCATCCCAGGAATAAACCTTTAGCCCAGCCAAGAAGCTGTGCCAAAGTGCTTGTTCCAGCATTTCCATTTCCTCTTTGCTCTGCACTGAGCACTGGGGCTGTGCCCCCAACACTCTCGTGCTCAGGTTGGGATGGATCCTGCTCGGGAGCCTCTGCAAAAGGGAAAATTTAATAGCTGCAGGTTCAGTAAACCACCTGGACTCTTAAGAGCAAGATGAATGAACCTGACTTGAGGTGGGAAGGCTGGCACATGAAAGCCTGGGAGGGAGCTCATCCTGCATGTCCTGACTCTCTGTCTGCCCTGTGCTCACAGGGCTGAGTGCTGAAGGCTCAGCTCAGAATAACTTCAAAGGTTGAGCAGCACATAAAAGGCCACGTATTTGGAAATCTCTGCAAAGCTGCATCTTGAGGAAGAAAAGCAGCAAGTTTTCCAAGCAGCCAATGCTCTGCACGTTCACCCAGCAAAGTTTCAGCAAATGTGGTGAAAAATAGGTTTCTGTGCGTTGCTTTTTGTTCCTGCTAGCACTGTGCAGGTGAGATGCACAGCATGTGTTCTTCTGGAGCTACCAAAGACATTTGGTTTTCCCCCAAAATTCACAATTCAGTAGAATTTTAGAAACTTTGATAAAATATGTCAGGAGCAGCCACACAGCATCTGAATCCAGGAGCTGGCTTTGAGTCAGCGCTCAGTGTTCCTTCAGTTATCCTGACCCCAGTGAAGTGCAATGTGGGCTGTCACTAATCCTGTTGCTTCACAGAAAATCAGATCTCAGCTTCACAGCTTTGCTATTTTCCTGCCTGTGGAGGGTTTTGGCAGAGCTTCCTGGTTCTCTTTGTCCATTTATTTTCCCCATGATGGCAGCACAGGCAGTGCTGCTTTGGCTGGTGAGGCATGTCCTGCCAGTGCTGCCCTGAGATTCCACCAAATTCCCAAGGTTTTGCTCCCCAAGGACTCTGTTCACTTTAAGCTGTCCTTATTCCACTGAGTAAAAATCCAACTAAGCCTTGTAACAAAATGCCATTGAGAAGGCAAGGGGGATTTTGTGTATATTTGTTGTGTTTTGCTGTTTTTTAGCACCTTAGGAATGAAATTGGGATGTATAGGTTTAAATGCAGCCCTTCCCTGTCCTTCTCCAATCTCAGTCTGGAGATGGTACTGAGCTTCTTGGCTCCCTGTGCTGCTCAGAGCTCTGACATCCCTCTCACATTTATTTTAAAATAAATAAAAATAACAGTGCTGGGAGTCGAGGGTGGAGAATTATGCAGGTCTTTTGCCCACTTTTTGCTTTGACATGGAGCTGGTGGGCAGGGTGGCTCTGCTGGAGGCTGGCAAAGGACCTTCCTTGAGCTGATACTGAATTTGCTGTGGGAGTCTCTGTTTTTCTGGAATGAGGTGAAATTGCCATCCAGGGGTGGGTGCTGTGTCACCTGCCCTTCCCTCACCACTTAACAGATTCCTTGAGTCTTGCCCTTCCTGCTGATAGCCTGGGAACAGATGAGAAAAGAGATATTTTTTGTGTCTTGAGATGATGTCTTTCTCCGAGAACCTTTCTCTGCTATTCTTTCATTTTAAGCACAGTGTCACAGAAAATTTCATTAGCCACACCAAAAGTCTGTGAGCCTGCAATCAGCCTGTCAGTGAGTGATAGATGTACAGCCCTGATTAATATTTACATTCTTTGGAGATTTTCCCTTACCCAAGGGGTCATGTGGAAAGCCATGAGGACTTGAGCTTTGGAAGAACCTGGCATTCACTCTCTGCAGTGAATACAGAATTTTTAGGGTGTTAAACTGAAATGGCTTCTCCACAAAACCAGAACTTAATCACCTTAAAGCCACATTTTCCTACCATATTTTCCCCCTTGAGCCAGGTCTACAGAGGCTTCTCATGCAGGGGGTAAGTGGGCAGCACACCAAAGGCCTTCAGACTGCAAAGGGGCATCTCCAGCTTGCCTGAGCTGCTTTCATTACTCAGAGACTGAAATTTTAATCATTGAATTAATTTTTCAGAAACTGAAGTGCAAATCTGTACCCCCAGTGGCATTAATGATGAATGCAGGGAAGAGAGACATTAGGAAAAGAAGGGATGGGAAATTTGGGGTTAGGGAAGGAGTGTTTTTTGGGGGTTATTAATTTGAAGAGATAATGTATGCTTTTTGTATTTCTTTCTCCCTGGGCCTTTCTCCGTTCTTGTCCATGCTGTGTCCAACAGAGCCTGCTTCATTTCTGTCCAAGGCATTTTTCCAGCGCTTCTCTTTCACCTGGACTTTCTTTGCTGGGGTAGATCCCAACTCTGTACACTCAGGGTCCCACTCCTCATCTCCAGAGCATCCCCTGAAGCTTTGGGGTCACATCATGAGGAGAAAAGGAGCTGGGGCTCACCTGCAACTCAGTTTAAAGAAGACAAAGTCTTAACTACAGCCAAGATGCCAGAGCTTTCTGCTTTGCTTTTGTCTCCTTCCTTCCTCTCTCCAAGAGCACACAGGATTTTTTTTTCCCCTCCTAATTAAAAGTATTATATACCAGAAGATTAATTAGAAATGAAAGTGATTTTTTCTCCCCTCCCTTTTCTGCCAGTGGAAAAGGCCTGTGCCAGGCAACTGCCAGAGGGAGCTGGGATTTCTCCCTTTAATGGATTCCAGGCAATTTGCCTCTGGACAGCTATCTTATAAATAATGAATGTTTGCACAGATTCTCCCAATTCTCTGTCAGCGCAGGTGGTCTTCACTTGCAGGATCCCAAACAGTTCTGGAAACCACAGGGTGCTCCCAGCCCCACACCAAGGGGGCAATTCCTCACAATTCCCTTCCCTCCTCCTTGCAGGCATCACGAAGACCCCCTACGCTTGTATTTTTGTATATTTATTAATCTTAAATATTGTATATTTATTTATCTGCAATCCCATTGAGCCATCCCATCCACACTCTGCCATTCCTCCTCCATCACACAGCAAAACCTCCAGCAGTGGATGGGACATTTTTCCTCCTGGTCTGATGGGCTGACATTCTCAAAAGCCTGTGGGAGTGTTGCCAGCAAACAGGGCTCCAACCCAGGTGCACATTGCATGGTTGCAGGGCATTTTCAAAGCCTTTGCACTCCCTTTCCAAGGCTCTCACAGTAAGAGGATGATTCTTTGAATTGTTGTAGTAATCTTTAGAAATGAGGATTTGGTTCAATGGGTGCTCCACAGAGACCAGCCTAGAGGAGAAATCCTCTCCCAGAAGGAAAGCTATTCTTGAGTTAAAAGCACTCCAGAGTGTTTTATGCAGAGCAGGGGCTTTAAAGTGGCCCTGCTGGTGGTGCAGGGATGAATTCCAGCCCTGAGGAGGAGGACAGCATGGCCTGAGGGTTTCTCTCCATGCACTGCCACTTGCCCTGTTTATCTCCTCTCCATTCAAATGGCCGTGGTGACTGCAGGCAGATGAAGGTGAAGGTCCCCAGCTGCACAGAGCTCCTGTGGTCAGCAGCCACCTGCTTCAGAGGAAGGCTGGGGACTGCTCCAAGAACCTTTTCTGTGGCTCTAAATACAGCAGCTAATGACACCTTCCACTCAGCGGGAAGAAAACAGAATTACTAAACTTGCAATTTGGCACAGTGGGAGTGTGAGTTTGTCCTGCCAGTTTCTTGTTGCTATATATTTCCAAGACTTTTTTTTTTTTTTTTTTTTTTTTTTTTTTTTTTTGGTTTGTGTATTTTTTTTTTTATTATTCTCTGAGGCAGGTGGAATCTACATTGAGGGGTTCACTTTAAGGACTCAAATTGTGCATATGGAAGGCACAGCCCCAAAAGGGAAAGACTGATGGCTCCTTATAAGTCATCCAGCATAAAAAGGAGAACGTGCATGTTCCCTGGGAAATGCCACATGTCTTGGCCTTATGAGTAATGTGTAGTGATGTCCCCATTAGGAGCCACATTCCCAGTTTGGTGTTGAAGGAGAGATATATATTTCCATATAATTTAAATCATTTTGACTTATGGTTTAGGTTTGTGCTAGGCAGGCTGCACAGAGAGGTTCCAGGAGAATACTGTTTGAGATGGCTTCAGGGGCAAAAGAAAGAAGACAACTGGAGGCAAGGTTAGAAATAAGTGAACATTTCCAGTTGAGCAAGTTTTACGGTCATGCACTGTGGTAATTTAGAAGGTTTGCTGTTAAATGCTACAAATCTGTGCTGGAGAGGTAAACCTGGCCCCAGTTTGAGATTGCTGCAGTGTGAGGTGGGAGAGCTCTTAGGGCAAGAGGTGATGTTTGTAAAGAAATGCAGGGAGCAATAATGATAGGGTAGCAAGGCCCAGTTCTTTTGGGCGTTTTGTAGAGGAGCTCATCATCTCCAGGGGTTGTGGGGGTTCATCCTGAAAATGCATGAAAAGTCAAGAATAATTTCTCCAGCAGTGCCTGGAATGGACCTGTCGAGCTGAGCTTGTCCTGGTACTGTTTGGGGATTGTGGGGCAAAACTAGTGAATGCTGTGGAGGCAAAACTCTACATTTCCAGGTCCTCTTCTGCACCTCTGCATGTTTATTCCCAAGGCTGTATTTGAGCTGGGGGACAGACAACCATCACAGCTCAGACTGGAGAGAAGTGCTCAAAGCTGATTTCTGCAGCCAGCCCTGGAGCACTTGCAGGAAGGAGTGCCTGGTTTCTGGAGCAGGGACTTGCTTTAATGTTCTTATCAACTGTTTTGCAGTCTTTGTTAAAAGAGGTCAAGGCTCATTCCCCTGGGTGGGGACTTCTTGAGCACAGTACTTATTATTAGGGCAGTACCATATCTTGTAATTAGGGATGTAATTCCCATCTCTGTAGAGAGCCAGCCTGTAGCCTGGGTACCATTTAAGAATTTCATGAGATGAATTAAGCGAGGATGGATGGAGCAATACAATGAATTTCAGCAGAGCTCACTCGCCTCAAGTCCTGCAGGTGTTTTAGATGAGATATGAAAAGTAAACACCTCCCCTCATCTTCCTTCCCTTTCTTTTTTATAGCAGGCCAGGGGAATGGCATTGTTTTGGGGCCATGCAGTAGTGACCTCCTGGCAGCTTGCAGCCTGGTTGTTTGGAAGGTTACATCATTCCTAGACCCTGCTGGAGCAGCTGGAAGAACCTCTATTTCTTTTTCTGTCTGACACTAAAGATGTTACCTGCAAAGGACCTGTGTCTTAGAAAATTGCTGTTGCAGTACATCTGAAGAGTCAGATTTGGCAGGCTTTAAAGTGTGATGTAAGAGATTCTTACTTAATTTAGCATTTTGTTAACTTTACTTTTTTTTTCCTCCTTACCTACATGGGTAGCAGTGCTTGTGTTGTTCTGCAGGGAGCTCTACAGTTTATATGCCTTGTATAAAATAATTTACGTAAGTGCAGGATAAATCAATCAAACTTAAAAAGACAAAGGAAAGCAATCAACTTTGGGCTTGAAATAAGGAGTAGGTGAAAAGCTGAAAGAAAAGAAAGACAAAGAAGATGAATTGTGAAGAAAAATAGAAACAAAATTGTGTACAGCAGTGAGACAGAAAAAGCAAGGGAAGGCCAGACATACAAGTTAATGCAATGTATTTTCCCCTGTAATTATATTCATTTGATGTAGATTTGTGCCAGGCACTTTACAGCAGTGTTAATGAGATGAAGGAAGAGCTGATATCCATAGCAGTTTCAAAGATAGGGCTGGAAGCTGCTCTCGGTGGGCATGGCTATATTTAGCCTCACACTGGATATAGGATGCCATCACAGTCTTACACCAAGGCTTCTGAAGGAACATCTCAAAGCACATTGCATCAGTTCCTATGCAGTATTTCCCAGATTTTATTTCCCAAAATGTTGAGAGCTACAGTTGTTGCTGTGTCTGTGCTCATATTTTTGTAGAGCAGGTGCCAATATGGAATTTGAGTCAGATGCCCACTGATGATTCTAGTCTTGCCATCTTTGTGGAATTCTTGTTCTTTGTCTTCAGGAAAGGGTTTTGCTACCATGGGGTTATCTTGAGGTGTGAGGATCTCCAGAGTGTCTCAGGGGAAGGAAACACTAATTCACCTCTTGAATGAAGCATGGTTCCTCTGCAAATTTGCATTTGCCTTCCTTGTTTCACATATCATCCTCCAGAGGGATGAGAGCTTCTTACCCTCAACCCCCCAGGATTATTAACTAATCCTGTTAATAACCTCACCCTAATGATGCACAGGGTGCTGAGGAGTCATGTAGTGCACTCATGATTTTTCTGCAGTGCAACTTGCACCCCTTCATCCTGAAAAACAACAGTATATGTTTTACTGGGAAAAGGGAAAAGGAGAGGATATTCCCAGGGATTACAGAAAATTTACCTTCCCAGATATATATGGCTCAAAGATGTGTAAAGCTGGTGTGCTCATAGACAGTTATGTTAGCAACAGGTAGGAAATGCTCTGGAATTATTCACACAGGCTCCTGGCAGGAGCTCAGAGTTGTGTGGGTTATCCACCAAGGCAGAGATGAGGTGAACAATAGGGGTTTAATTTAGGGGATGCTTTCCCTGCCTTCAGCACATCTCTCCAGCTCCCATCTCTGTTCCCTGATTGCAGTGTAATCTCCCTCATTACTCTGTGACTGTAACCTCCTCTCCCCATTTCAGCAGTGAAGAACCAGCAGCCAATTTGTGTCCAGAATTAAGGTTGTGACCCTCTCCACTTCCCTCTGCACTAGGCAGCTGTGGAAGGAGGTGCATAAAGGCTCTCTACTAATTGTTAGAAGAATTTCAGACCCTGAGTTGTTTGCTGAGATTTTCTGTAGATTATTTTGCTCGGTGCAGCAACAGTTTCCAACAAAAGCAGAGGATTGATTGCTCCTGGAGTTTATTGTGCCTCCTTTTAAAGGAGCCTGAAAGGGTGTCAGATGGGAGATAGCTGGTCACTCTCACCATGGCAGAGTCCTCAGTGCACTTCACCTGCTCTTTGGGAAGCAACCACCACCCCTAGAGCTGTGTGAGACACTGCCTGTGCTCTGCTGCTGATGCTCCAGGTGAATTGCTTGTTAGGGAAGGCAGAACTGTACATTTCTTTTTGGAAAGGAGGATGGGATTATTCCCCCAGCTGAATAAAGCTGCAAGTCTGGGGAACAATTGACCCATTTGTACTCACAATTGTACAACAGCTTTGTAGGTGGTAATGACTTCTGTCAAATTCTTTTATTTGTCACTTAGAGCTATCAGATTATAGAAGAAGCACAAAGACTCCTTGTTGGTGGAAAGAAGGCTTGAAGTTGCTGAATCATTATGAGCATCTTAATGCAGAAGCAGCTAATCTTTTCATCCAGTGCTAGCTTTGGGCTCTGCTTTCCCTCAGGACCTGGAAGTTGTAGAGAACAAGAAAATTAGTGCTAAAAATATTATTTGGCTGTATGTGAAGTAATCCTCCGTGCTCCCCACATTTCAGAAGGATGCTTCTTGCTGTGCTGAAATGTTGCTGAATAGTATGGAAAATACAGGTAAGATCATGAGGAGCACCCAAGATGCCCACAAGGACACAGAGGGCACTTCCTGTTGCTTTACATTTCCTGGAATATGTTGTATGTAGTGCCCAAAGCCATGGGTAATTACATTTTGCAATGAAATCTATGAACATCTGCTCTTCTCCCTTTCTGCCAAGTCCCAACCTTTGGGAATCATGTTGTCTCCACAACAGTTAGATAGCAGTTAGATTTGCCCCCTAAACTAAGCAGAGGTTGTAAGGCAGGAGAAGAAACCTCTCAGGAAAAGCATTTTTCTTTGAAAACTTCCAGAGGCAGCTGTGCAGGGAAGAGAAGAGAGAGGGAGATGCAAGAGCAGAAAATTGAGATCCACTGTGGTGCCCACACTGAGCAATGCCCAGTGATGGATGATATTCATGAATTAACAGCTTGGTTAGAGCTGGGTGTGTGCCTGTCTGGGAGGTGCATAACTGAGTGTCTCAATAAAAAAAAAAAAAAATAGAAGTTTTTCATGCCTTCTGTTGTAGCAGAAGTTTGGAAGTCTGGTGGAATCCTCTGCTATAAATATTTATCTTCTAGCTCCCTCTGCACCCTCCCGCAGTGGGAAAGCTCTTGGGTGATGGCAGAGGTCCCACAGTCACTGCAGATTTTCTCCTCTCAGCAGTGACAGTGGTGCAGCAGGGATGGCTGGCGTGTTGCAGGAAGAAGGATGAACTCCATCTAGGCTAGACTTGCAAAGAGTAAATTGGAGTAAAAAGAGATTAAATCTTTCCATAGTTCAATGGCAAAAGTAAATCACCCATCATTTGCCTTCTGTCTCCCAGATGCATTAAAATGTGGGAAATGCTCCATCTCCAAAGCCTTCATTTCTTGACAAGCTTTATTCACTCTTTCCTCTCTGATGTTTTTATTAATTTATTCTCTAAGGCAGTTCCTGCTGTGCCAACTCCTTTGACTGCATGGTGAGGGAGATGTTGATAGGTCTTGCACAAGGAACACTGGATTCTGAACTCAGGGTTTGATGGATATTCTACAACTCCTCCATGTTTTCTTCTTCTGCCTTTTGCTTTGGGCTTTTGCAGTATCCATTCAAAGGAAACAGCAGAAACAAAAAAAAAAAAAATAAATGAAGGGTTTGAAGAGTTACCAATCTTTTCTGTGCCTTTTGTCCCATGTGATAAAGTCCCAAGTAAAGGAGACAAAAAGGTAAAAATCAAGGATGACTGCACTGTGGAAGGCTTGGAATGCTGATGGTTAGTGATAGAACAGGATGTTCAGGATAGGGTGAGTCCTGGTGTCTCACAGCTTGGACCTTAGGACTGAGTGATTTTAAAGACATCTCCTTTGAAGGCTCTGACCTTGTCCTTCCATTTTCAGGCTTCAGCTTTATTGCTCTCACAAGGAACTGAGACAGTTGATTAACTCGTAACTCACTAGTTCTTGACACATTAAGCAGCAAATTTGACTCTAATTAACAGCTTTTATTAACCCAGGTTCCCCCTTCCCTCCTCCCTTTCACTCTAGAGACTCCTCAAGCCGTTACAGGTTTTAAAGTAATTTCTAATTTCTTTTATCTTTTTTTTTTTTTTTAATCTTAAGTGAGTATGTGCAGACATTGGAATGCACAGCTCAGGGGCAGGACATGTGTCTGCCAGAGGAACATTTGGAGAGCAAATCTGGTCATCTGGAGGGAAGCAAGGGTTGGATTGTGGATGGAGCTGGTGGCTGGCCACAGGCTTGGCTTGACACCAAAGAGGAAACCATGAAGGGCAGGTTTTCCTCCCCTCCTGCTCTGCACAGGAGCCAGGTTCAGCCTCAGTGATCCACCTGGGTGTGCAACGTGCCATGGAAAATGAGAGAGGGCATTGCTGGAGCCTCCTGGCCAAATTGAATGAGAGCTTTGCTGCTCCTCCGGAGCCACAAAGGAAGATCTGCATGGAAATCACCCTGCAGGGAGCTGAGAGAATGGGGTTTGGGAAGTTATCCCATCCACAGTGTCTGTAGTTATCCCATCCATACCCAGCTCTGGTGCTGATGAAGCAGCAGCTCCCTGGGGAGTTCTCCTCTGCAGTGAGGATCTGGGATGGGTGAAGGGCTGGGAACAGCTGAGGAAGAGCCTCTTCTTCCCCACTGAGGTTGTCTGAGCTTGTTTGGTCAGCAGATACAGCAGCTTTTGGATGAGCACACAGCCAAAAAATCCAGGGATTCCCTGAGTGTAATCCAGCACTGCCACTGAGCACCTCACTCTGTCCCATTCCCCATCTGTGACTTGGGAACAGTAATGGCTCTGCCAGCTTGTCCAGGTGTTGCAGTTCTGCTGTGCAAGTTCCTAGTGAAGTGTTAATTTTTATGGCTTGGAAGGGAGAGGGAGGTTTTCACCTTTGTTCAAACGGAGAGAGATGGTTTGTTTTCAGAGGAAGAGCCTCTTCTTCCCCTTGTTTTCAGGTTTCAAAACACATAGTGGTGCAAACCTGCCCAAGAAACTACTGTGGTGTCTTTATAAAAGATGTTTTTCATAAGCTTTGGTAAATGTGTTTCACCACTTTTGCTCTGAATGTATCTAATTCAGTTTTGGACTTTCTGAACTCTTGATCTGCGAGAGAGCTTGTGACAGTGAGCTGCAGAGGTCAATGCAGGACTTGAGAAAAGAGGGTTTTTATATCTCTTTAAAATTGCCATTCTGTTCCTCTGGGTATCATTTCCCTAGCATCTTGCAAGAAAAGAGTAAATATCTTCATTATTCTGTGCTTTCTCAGGTTTCTCCTTAACTGCTAAACAGCTGTGTTTTTATATTTTCTGTAACTAAAGCGAGTGAAGCTCTCCCAAGACAGCCTGCAGTGAAGATGAAGTGTTTGAGTGCTCCTGAGAGGCAGAGCAGCCAAGGTCAGCTCAATGCCCCCCAAACCAATGGTGTCATATGCAGTCTCACCACATCTCAGCTCACTCTCCTATGCAAATAGCTGGAGAATGTGTTAGACAAAACTGGTCCTCAGGGAGCAGCCGCTGAAATCTTTCACTATGTTGAATATTGATCATGTGTTATACCTCCTTTTTTAATTTAGTTCAGTTAGTTTCTGGATTTGTAATAGCACTTTATCCCTTGCTCCATTGCTCAGACAGTTTTCTTGTAGCCTTCTTGGTGGTTCTTTGTCACAGAGGCTTTGAAAATCCAAATAATTAAACCCTAATCCTCAGGGTTTCTTTCTTTTTTATTTTTTTTCTCCTTAAGAATTTTAGGGAATTCTCCTAGATAGGAAGAGAATGTTTTATTTATTTATTAGCATAATTTTGCCTGCGGGTTTATTATTTCTTGTTTAGTTTTATTTGATACATAAATAAGTTTTAAGGCCTCATATTCTCTGGATTGTTTCTGAAAACCTGGACAAAGGCTACAGTATTGCTCCTTTCTTGTCTGCTGGTAAGAGGCTAATATTTTTTTAACAATTTCAGTACTTTTAAGTCCTCAAATATTATCCTGCTTTGATGATTCATGATCCTTTGAGGATAAGAGATGTGTTATGGGAGCTTGCAGATGATTTTGTGAGTTGAGCAAACTCTCCAAGTCACAGGAAAGCCTAAATGCAGGTGTGACACCCAGGATGGCTTTAACAGCCAGCAGGTAAATAAATATGTGTCCCCATCATGGGGCACCTGTGGGATCCATCAGGAGAAGACTGAACTCCCTTCAGCATGTCCCTTTGCTGACTTCAAAAAGGAGGATGAAACTAGGCTTCATTTTAATGTTTCAATTTATTATGTTTGAGTAGAGACAGACCAGAGGTCTGTTTTTATTTGGACTGTGTGGAAGATAAATCAGGTGTGATCCTTGCATTATGGCTCTGTGATGCTCATCAAGAGCAGTGATGGATGGGTGTCTTTGTCACTTCTTCTCTGCCAAGAAGAATAAGAAAAATAAGGTTTCCCTTTTGCAATCCAAACAACTCCCAGTCTATGCATTAAGGGGAAGGCAAGGCTAGGAAGGAAGTTACCTTGAGGGGTTCCCTCCAGATCTGACACAGCAGGTAGGAGGAAATTCATTAGAGATACTTTGGTGAGTGGGTGTAGTGAGCACACAACTCCCAGGATGTGTTTTCAAAGGGTCTGTCTGAGGTTAATGCTGCACTACATCTCCTCTTTTGTGCTAAATTAGGCTAATATTTAAACAATCTTCTTATTAATTTTTCTGATAATTCCAGTGTTTATCATCTACCAGTGATGTGTCTAAATCACTGTGTGTTTTATTCTTGGAGTTTCTCTGGTGCAGGGGCTGGCAATGTTCCTATGCCATCATGTGTCTCAGCATAACCTCTGTTGTTGAATTCTAGAGATGAACATAAGGATTAAGATCTCAGGAGGTTAAACAGAATAGGTAATCCTCTGTTGCCCCTTCTCTGATCCTCAGTTCCTTTCCCAAGCCACTTGTAGTGAGATTGCCTTCTCCTGTTGAGATCTTGGATGATGCTGCTTTGTTTGGGCTGCTGGTTTTCTAGGCTGTCTGATTTTGCTGTCTCTTCAGTATTTCTCATCTCTTCAGGACCTGTTTGCTTCTCCATCTCCTTTCCCCACCAGGTACCACAGGGTTTCACAGAGCAGCTGCATTGCTCCAGCATCTGAGAGTAATTTAAATGGAACTGCACTTAACAGTGATGCTGCCAGCACTCATTTTGATCCCTGCATCTGGGGATATTTTGTTATATTCATGGTGTTCTCATCATGACTTAAATCAAAAATAAGCAGGTGTAGGGCAGGAGGGGATGCCTTGCTCCACTGCACTGCTTGGGCTAGAAGACAACACCTCCAAAGTCCAAGTGTGCAGGGTTATCATGTTTTCTTCTCTTAAGGTACCATGTTGGCTTCCAAAGTTAGGTAATTTCTAAGGGCTTCTAATACTTTTTTTATGAACAGCTTTAAATAGAAGCCATTAAACACTGTTGTTCAAACGTAATTAACTTTTCTCCTTACTGTATTACAGCACAGCAAAGGGTGACAGCACTGTAGGACAGAGAAACATCTTACTAGATTTAAGAAAAAAAACAGACTAGATTTAACATTTCATGAGAACACAGGACCTTTGGCAGCCCAGGTATCAGGATGCCTTCTGGGAGATCAGGAGGAGAGATGTCTCACTTCCCAGATTGCTGCAGTTAAACCTTGTGTGCTTCAGGCATCATTGGAGCACAGGCCCTTGCTTTGTGTCCACAGGGATGGACAAAGGCAAAATGTAACTGCAACTTGTGCAGTTTCTTTTATGTTCTGTCTCACAGGTGCCTGTGGCAGCAGTGAATAAGACAGTGCTCAAGGTTTCAGCCTGTGCTGACAGCCCAGTGCAGGCTGTGCTTGCTGGACAGCCCTTGCTGTGGTTGCCAGTACAGTTTCCATCATCCTGAGCCATCCCAGCAGCAAGGGAAGGCAGCACAGGATTCGATTCACAGCCTTGCAGGGAGAGGTCTTTTCTGTGCCTGAGCAGAGGGTCTCAGTTGTGTCTGCATAAGGAGGTGGTGTAAAACCCTCAGTGTTTTAACCAAGAGCAGTAGGCAGTGTTGATGTTCTAGAGTGTGGTTATGTTGAAGGGAAACAGTTAAATATCATTTCATAGGGTCACAGAATGGTTTGGGTTGGAAGGGACCTTACGGACCATGCAGTTCCACACCCCTGCCATGGGCAAGGACACCTTCCACTAGACCAGGCTCTTCCAAGCCTCATCCAGCCTGGCCTTGGACACTTCCAGGGCTGGCCTTGGACACTTCCACAGCTTCTCTGGGCAGTCTGTGCTAGGGCCTCCCCACCCTCACAGGGAACAATGTTATTGTTATATTTAATCTATAGATACTGGAGAAAACATGATCAGAAAATGGATTTAGAAGTTGTTGACCTGCACAGTTACCTAGAATTGGTTTGTAGGCCAAGCGAAGTTGCCTGGAAGCCTTTGCAGGATTAAATCAGGCATGTACTGTTTTTGACTTTTGATATTTAGAACAAAACTTCTGGAAGCAGCTAAACCTTCCCATCACATCCAAAATGCTGGTGATGTTTTGACACCTAATGCCTTGTAGCACCTTGTGAGGCCTCACTGAAGTGTGGAGGAGCAGCCTGGGGAGATTGTGTGACCAGGTCCCACTGGGAAAAGGCTTTCTTTTCAAAGAGCTTGCAGAGATGTCTGCTGTGTCTCCATCCTGCTGAGAGGCTGAAGGAAATACTGCAGGGTGAACATTTGTGCAAAAACCAGGATTGAGTCATATTAATGTCAACTGTTGGCAGTGTCAGCAGCACTCGCTTTGGCCATGTGCTGGATCCACCTCTCCTTCATCCTGTGCCTTTGTCTGACCATCACAAAACAATCTGGTTTCTTTAGCTTGGTTTTGGAGCTACAGCCAGAGCTTACTGCAGCTCTTTGGAGTAATTTTCACCTCCATTCCAGCCAACTAGATTAGACTGCAGATAATGCTAGGAGTGAATAAGAGCTCTGGCTCCAAGGGAGCTCCAAGGGAGCTGGAACATAATTACAGTAGATGAAGGGTACTCTCCTCAGCTCCTCCAAGAGTGCTGAGATTAGACTGTAATCATTGTTTGTAAGCAGACAGGAATGAGGGGTAATCAGCCAGGCAGCCCTTGCACAATATTCCAGGAATTAATATTAGCTTCCTGAAGTAGCTCATCAATTCACACTTACATGAAACCACAGAAATCAACAGGTCTTGGCTTCCACCATGGAAGCTGCTGAGCGTGCTGGGTCCTGTGAGCTCAGGTTTGGGGTTCTGTGGGCCAGGCAGGGTGGGCAGCAAGGCTGATATGGCTCAACAAGAGGGAATTGTTGTTCCTGGGAAGGACTGGGGGTCTCAGCTCCATGGGGAGAGAGGCAGGACCAGGAGAGCTCAGGAGCTGCTGCCCATGGAGAGGCAGCCAGGTTCAATATGCTGAGAAGGGGAAGGTGCTGCTTTTTTTCTTCAGTCATCTCCTTTAGCCTGCAGAGCTCTGGAGAGAGGGACAGCACTGGGAAGGAGTGGGGAAGTTTGGGTTTGAGGAAAATCTTTGCAAGTGTGCTTGGTGCTGCTTGAATCTGGCCCTAATTATGGAGCCTGCAGGTCCCAGTGAGCACAGTGAGAACATCGTGTACAGACACAAAGTTAACACCAGGCAGCAAAAGTCTTGACACCCCTCTGATGTGAAATGAGAAGAGAAGGAAAAAAAGAGCTTGCAAATCCAGGCAGAATTCATTAGGAGAGTGAGTCCACAGACCATGAAGGGTCATTTGAGTTTCAAAAAACACCTGTACTGCTTTCAGCAGAGCTTGCTGCTGCAAGCCAGGTGGTAGGACTGTGTCAGTGTGAGTGTTAGCCTGCCCTGCTTCCCTCCCTTCAGCAGTTCTCACTGCCAAGCCCTTTGCTTCCATCAGTTTTGGAATAAATCACCAACCAACCAAATGATAATCTCTTGCAGTGTTTTACATACATTAGTTATGTGCTTGGGCTTTTTAATGATGCTGCTGCTCTGACAGCTCACTAAATATGACACAGGTTTATGGGTGGCATTGCTAATACTTCAGCAGCCAAAGGTTAGCTGCTATTATTAACCACATTAGTACTGGCTCTTGTAGGAAAAATAAGTGGAGATAGATGCTTTCTCCAGAAAAAGGAAAAATAAGTGGAGATAGATGCTTTCTTCACAGCCTAAAAGCCAAACCTGAAGAAATATTGAAGGAAGGAGGAGCCCATGAGGGAATGAGCTGGTGGTGGCTGGCACAATGTCATGAGTTTGCACTTGTGGCTGTTGGTTCATTTGGTTTGTTAATTGCAATAGAGGCAGGTCGGAGGGCACAGCAGGAGCCTGGCAGCCTGTGAGGGGAAGAGGGACAGAGCTGGAGTGTCACCTGCCTGTCCTGATCCACTGCCAGGGCTCTGGAGCTCTCGCTGCAGGAGGACGTCTGGAAAAATTTGCAGGAAGAATGTGTTCATGTCTGCATGGATTGCTCCCAAAATTCTCTTCCAGGCTCTTTTTTAGCACGGGGAAAAGCATGGGAGGGCACCTGGGTGGAACAGTCTGGGCTTCAAAGCTGCAAACCTTCCTTGGCAAAGCAAGGTGTGTGCGTGGCTGCCGAGGAGCACCTGTGTTAGGGGAGAGCCATGGAATGGGAAGCGGGGATGGTGAAGAGAAATGAGTGAGTTGGACACCTGGAAAAGTGAGTGAGGAGAGAGAGGAGCCTCTGGAAGAGGATCTTGAAGTTGTTGGGTAAAATGAGCTATGCTGAGGATGCGCAGCCATGAGTTCAGTTGACGAGGGCATAATTATTGTAGCCCAGATCAGAGAGGAGGAGCTGTCTGAACTCATTTCTTTCTGCTGCATTTCTCATTTAGATATGTTTTTTTTATCTAATGGATCTTTGTGCAGTCGAGCTGGGGAATGAGAAAGGCCCTGTTTGCTGTGGTGGAGCAGAGCAGAGAGGTGGGGTTTGCTGATGAATATCAGCTTCTAGAAAAGAATTGTTTTCTTGCTGCTTTGCTGAGGGACTGGGGCATAGATCTCATTTCAGAAATCTCACGGTGTGACTGCTGTGTTTCTTAGAAAGGGCAGTAGGGAGATAAATCCATGGCATGGAGGGGGATGATGTCTGTGGGTGACACTCTGGTTGTGCTTTTGCCCTGTGCTCATCACCAGCCCCATCACACTGAGATGTTCTGCCTTGGCTACCTGGAGATCAGTGTCAGTGCCTCCTCTGATGGACTATTAATACTTCCCAAAGCCCTAGAAGCCTGTCTAATAAAAGCCATGAGTGCCTTGGTGCCTTGCTGCATGACTGGAAGATTTATTGCTACAAGCAGCAGAAAAGCATCTGGGGAAGCAGAGGGGTTGGTTGCTTAAGGAAATTTTAATATCACAGGTCCTCACATTCCAGTTCATCTTTACCAAAGGAGTTATCAAGTTAGAAGGTCCATTGGGAACAGAGAGAACGTGTTATCAATGCTGTTATAGTGAGGGCTGTGCCAGCACTTTTCATGGAAACCTTCTGTTTTCAAATGGCTATAAATAGTTGGTTAAATGCACATAAATAGATCCTACCTGGGGGTAAATGCTTGACTTTGAAGTGAGCAGACGGCTGCTTCTCACTTTTAACCTACATAAAATGAGGGACAGCAGTGTTGCCAAATATGAGTGTTGGAAATTGTAAATGCAATGTGAAAAAAAAAACAATATGCTTTGAGATAATTTTATTTGCCATCTGGTTTTGAGCTGTCAGTTATACTTGCAGCATGTTTTCTCTGCAACTGTGAAGTTTCTTTATTTTGAAACAAAAACAAAGATTGCCATCTAGTACCTTGACTTCAGGATATCGAAATTGAAGTAAAGTTTTTAATCAAACAAGTCTTGCAAAGCTTTTCAGAAAGGGAAGAATGCTGGCAATGGTGGGGCATTTAGGGAAGTTTAATAATCTCTTTTAGTTTTGTGTAAAAGCAGATTAACCAAACAGACATAATGAATGCATCAGACATCTCCATGCATTCACAATGAATGTTTGCAGGTAGGAATTTGGAAATTAGAGAGCATTAAGTTAAAACACGTATTTTCCCTCTATGTTTGTACCCTAAAGAATTAACTTTCCTCACCCTTAGAGGCATTTGCTACACTCTTACAGCCACATGTAGCCTAAATAATCTGTGTGTTTGTGATTAAAGCTTTTTTAATATTTATATTCCTTGGGGTTTTAATATTTGATATTCTTTTCTCTGTCTTGTTTTCATGGGAAAAAGAAAAAAAAAAGGCAAACAGAAGCTGACATGTACAAGACTGCTGCCATTGTAAACTGGCATAAAGACCGGAGCTCTTTTTTTTTTTTGCTTCAGCTTGTGGACATGAAGTAGGTTTGTGCAGTTTTTGGAGATGTGAAGCAGCTGTATGAATCATTGGGATGAAATGGTTACCTTGCTGTATAAAAATGTCTGGAGTGCAGGTCACATTCCCTAGATAGATGTGGCACCTGGGGACAAGGTTTAGTGGTGGGCTTGGCAGTTGGGCTCAAATGATCCTCAAGGTCCTTTCTAACCAAAACACTTTTGTGATTCTGTGACTGAAGTGGGGTCTCACCACAGAAGGAGGAGAGATGCTTAGAGCTGAACCTCTTTAAAATTGTTTCCCAAATAAGACAGGAGTTATTGTTCTTGAATGGCAGCAGAGCATCACTGTTGCAGGCTGAAGGCAGATGGGAGAAAATTGTCATTTCTCACTGGGCTGAGTTATCCTGCTCCTCTGGTTTTATTTAAAGTAAACTTGGTGAAGAGGTGTTTTGGGGCAAGTTGGAGACATTGAGCTGGGCTAGGCTGGCACAAGGACAGCATCCACCTGCCAGCCTTCCCTGGTGAGGACCCAGCACACTCAGCCATGGCAGGCAGGGATTTTGGAGGGGCTTTACTGTATTTGCAGGGAGGCTGCAGAGCCTGGCTGTGCCCAGGGCACTGCCTTGGCACCTGCAGAGCCTGGCTGTGCCCAGGGCACTGCCTTGGCACCTGCAGAGCCTGGCTGTGCCCAGGGCACTGCCTTGGCACCTGCAGGCAGGCTGTGCCCTGCAATGGGCAATGTCTTTTCCCCCCAGCCCAGCAGAGGCAGATCCCAGCTCTGCCAGGCAGCCAGTCTGTGTGTGTGGAGCTGGTGCCCACGCAGTGACTGCTCTGGGTTATTCATCTCCTGTGGCAGGCTCTGCTGCCTCCTCCCACCCCGAGCTAATCGCTTTGCAAAGCTTCCAAGGTACACCAACTTTGTGTGGCAGCTAACAAGCTTAGCTGATGAGTTCTGCCATCATCCTTCTCCAGAGCTAATCAGCTTACCAGTGCTCCAGAGCTAATGGGCCTGTGGGTCACAGCAGCACAGTGAACTGCTCACACACACATTTCCCACATCCATCTTTAATTGCATGGCTGCTGCTTTAATGGAGTTTCCTCCTGCATATGCTTTGCCTTTTTTTCCAATGGTTATCACTTGTTATTTTGCAGCCAGTTCTTTTTTTTTCCCCTCAAATGCACAGTTCATTAAAGACTGTTTTCATGCTATGGTTGAGATTTCAAATATCAGCTGCTTCCCAGTCATCCCACCCAGACTGGGTGGTGGCCAAAATATATTTACAAACGGAAAATTACACTTGGGATGGCGCATCTCATGAGCACTGTGTGCTTTTTACCAGTGCATCTCTTGAAAAAAAAAAAAATCAGTTCCAGGAGAAAAAATAATTGAGTGATGTCAGCTCTGTAAAGTAAGGATTTCAGAGAGTTGGGAGTGGAAGGGCTGGGAGTGCTGCAGTGGAGGTTCTGCAGCCCAAGAGCGACGCTGCCAGCCTGTAGCCCCGTCATCTTCAAGTGCAGCAGCTGAGAGCTGCACCTGCAGCCCTCCCCTCATTTGAAGTGGCTTCACAATCATTCTGCTAGAAAAGGTATTTTATCCTTTTCACTCACTACGTGAAAGCGAGTGGAGAAAAGCGACTGACAAAGAAATGCTGATGGTGATGTATGAAAAACGCCGACTCTGCATTTGGCGAGCAACCCAGCGATAAAAAGAATTTTTTTTCCCCGTTGTATTTTTTCAGCTTTTATAGTGGCAGGGGATGGGAGCAGGTAAGGCATCTGCCTGAAACTTTGTGTGAAGTTGCAGCGTGTCTGTGGCCTGGCAGTGTCCCAACGTGATGGGAAGGGTTTGGTGCTGATGATGGACAGTGAGCACACATTTCCAGCTGTGCTCCATCCCCATACACAGCAGCACTTGGCAGGGAGCACAGGACACCCATCCTGGTCCTCACCTGCCCCTGGAGCAGAGCAGGGGCAGAGCAGGCAGGACCTTTTCCAGGAAAAGTCACTCAGAAGGGTTTTGCCATCTGAGCTCCCAGCTGTGAGCGCGCCGTGACTTAGGAAAATATAATTAAATGCTGCTCAGTGACTGCATTGTTAATGACATGATTAAAAAGAGGTTCCTCCTGACCATATCTCATTCGCAGAAGCAAAATGGAAATGGCAGAAATACCATTTAGAAAATAGGATGTTGTTGTCTGTTCCAATTTTCATTAAATTCTGTGCTTCTGCTCCCCTACAACCGTGGTTGCACAGGTTAATTAACACATGTTGTATGAAAATTAAAGTCCTTACATTGTATTTTTTTCCGCTGAGTTCTCTCCTGTTTTTCTCTTCTGAACAAAGAGCAGTGCTCTTTCTTCCCTTATTATAATCTTGGTATTTTATAGACCTCTTTTATGAGCCTCTTGTTTTCTGTCCCTTCATGTAGTTTTTCCAGAATTTCTGAGAGATTTATAAAAACCTCTTTCCTTGCTTTCTCTAGTACTTGTCAGTACTCTCCTGGGCCTATCTTAAAGAAAGTGCACAATGTTTCAGATAAATATAAGCCACCAATTAAAAAGTTGCATTACTGTATAATCCAGACTGTTCCCTATTTTCTGTTCATTACTGTCCGGTACTTTATCCAAATTTTGCTAACTCTTGGAAAAAGCACTACCAAAACAGAGGCCTGGTTGTCCTCTGCCCTGAGCGACATCAAATTATTTCTCTTCCCATATTATACTACCACAGAGGATTTGCACATAATTTTTCCTCACTCTTTGTGCTGGCATGGGATCATAGTTTGCCAGTCCAAATTGGTAAGCTCCTTCCCAAACCTTGATTTAAAAACTGGGTTTGACAAGAGCTCAGTGTTTTGTACTGCCTGAGGAATCTTTGGTTTCCAGGCAAATTCCACACATTTAGGAAGGAGTCCTTCATGATACCTAACAAAATTAATTGTGGAAAAAAAGCTCTTTGGGACACTTTTAGTCAATTCAGATGGAGTTTCTGTTGGAATCTCAGTGAATATGTTTGATGAGGGGAGAGACAAAGCCATGTTGCCCTTAGGACACTGTCCCAGACCATGGAACCCAGAGCCTCATGTTTCTTTTCTCTCTTAAAAATCTGACCTAACTTCTGCCTCCCCATAGGAATGTGCCAGAACTGGGGTGTCCCAGCTGGGGAATATTGGGAACTGTTCCTCCTGCTTACTCTGATATCTGGAAATACAGATTTCTTCTGAGTGGAGACTGAGAGAGGAGTCCTGACCACCCTGTTGGAGGAGATACAAAGGGCTTGCTTTCCTTTTGTCCTGTGCATAATAACACAATTATTGTGTTAATTTGTAAAACACAATTTTTATATAAAAACAAATATAAATTTGCATAAAACGCCTCCCTGAGAGCAGCAAAAGTTGAGCAGCTCTTCAGAAGGGTTTGGTTCAGAGGCAGGGCAGCCTGGCTGCCAAAGAGGGATGGCACCACACGGCATCCTGGTGGAGTCTGTCTGTGGAGCTCAGAGATGGAGAGGAGGAAGTGGCTGGCTCTCAGCCACAGCAACAGATTGCTCCTCTTTTGCAGACTGAAGTCATGTCTGAAATAAATACAGGCACTCACTGCCACGCATCCTGCACGGAGCAGTGGAGGAGCTGAGCAGAAATGGGAGGTTTTGGCTGGAAATTTCTGATATTGTTGCATAGAGATGAATTTAAAGCTCTGGGGCAAATATTCTCCTTCCATTAGGGCATCCTTAGTGACTCTAGCCCTTCATGTAACTATACAACACCATAAGTGAGCATTTTTGATAAATCCAATCACTTAGTTGGGATCCTTCTGGGTTTATAATTCATCCAGTTACTCAGATTTTGTGTTTTGCCATACCTGAACGTGTGTCAGATGTTCGCAGGTGGTGAGAAAGAACGAGGCCCACTTTCTGTTCTGGCTGTGTACTTTTCTGTCTGTGTATTTTCTGTGTACTTTTCTCTCTGATTCAGCCCTGAGCTCTTTGCCCAGGGTTTTTCAGCTCCCCCATCTAAGGTTCCATCTCCCAGGCCTTGTACCCACCACTGATTGATGGTGAAGAACACGCCTGGAGATGTTTGCCAGCTCGATGTGGAGGGTCCCTGGTGCTGATGTTCCTTTATCTAAAAAGCCAGCAGTGAGAGGCTGGGGCTGCTGGTGCCTTGCTTAGTGTGTGAGTGTAATTAAGAAGATCAACTGTGCCAGTTTTCTGACTCCCCTCTGCTCGTGTGAGGAACAATAGCGCTAAATTATGATTGTAATTCATTACAAATGCACCCTAATTAAATTACCCATCAGTGGCTGCAAGATTAATGACACCAACCCGAGTTAAAACATGATTAAAGTTAGGCTTGTCACATTTTTCAGTTATTACATGGAAGTTCACAGGAGGAAGGGATGGGGCAAGGTGCAAGGTATGATTGGATGATGCTGTGGAGCACAGCTGGAGCAGCAAAGGCCGTGGCTAATGGTGCTCCTTTGGACTTTGCTGGGGACAAACCCTCTGGAAGCTTTTCTCAGGTCTGTCAGGAGGGCTGTGGGGCTGTACCTTTGTCAGGGAATGTTGTTAATCTCTGTGGGATGAGCAGGAGGGTCCTGTAGGGAGTCTGGCACAGCAAGGAACTGAGCCTAGATCTCCCAAACTTAGGCTTAACTCTCTGAGTTTAGCTTGCTGAGCTGTCTTGCCTTTCTTCTTTTTTAGTTTTGTATTTCTGCATGCTGAATATCATCCAGACTTTCTTGAAAATAGTAGCAGGGAAGCATCATGGATGACATAACGGGTAGTATCAAACACATCAGAGCATCAGCCTTCCTCCCTTTCCTTAGAGAAATTTTACATTGCAAATGGCTCTCAACAGCCAGTATTTACAAGGGGAAGACAACACCACAACTTTGCCAAAAGTGCAAAATTCAGGACATTTTATTAAAAAGAGATAAAGCAAGGGACCTGATCATGCAGCATTGGGAATTTTGCTGTGTCTGTACTGCTGGAGAAGCCTCTGGAGGTGTTGCCAGGCTCGAGTGAGGGGGAGGACCAATGTGTGGGATGTGTTTAGGTGGATGAGAAGGAAAAAAAATATATCTTGGCATAAGGACTGTCTCTCTGAACACCCTACACAGATTGGCTATGCTTGGCATTGGTTCTGTCATTAGCTGGCAAATAAGCAAGGAGGAATATTTTCAAAGTAATTTCATTTTCCTGTATTGTACATCCTGTCCTTAAATGCCTTTGCTGATTGGATTGATGGTGCCACTCCAGAAATGGACATTATTTACCAGTCAGAGCTGGACTCTTAATAGATCTTCTCAAACTCCTTGAGAAGCAGCTCTTGGATGCTCCAAGCAGAAATAAATTGAGCAGTGTGGTCGTTGTGCCCCTTATATCAGTGGAATGAACGTCATTAGAACGTTGCACACGACTGCTTAGGGCTGGAGCAGCAGAAACACATGGAGTTCCTGGAAATGAACTCCAAAAAAACCGGACTTGAATTAGAGAGCTGTGTGTGTCAGGAGGAGGCAGCTTTGTTTTTTGCATGGTTGCCTGTTGAGTTGTTCCCTGTGCTGGATGCTGGGACAGCTCGTGAAGCACAGGAGGATGCAGGCAGGGGTGCTGGACCAGCAGGGGCTGTGGGTGAGACAGCCCATCCTCTGCCATGCCATGGACTCTGCAGCACTGCCGTGGCAGGCAGATGGCACTTACCAGCTGTGCAAGCCTAATTAATGCACATCAAAGTTACTGGAAGACAATTCTCTGGGGAGCGGATGGTTACCAAGAGGTTCAAACCCTGCTTGGAGATATTAATATTGAATGTCGTCATCTCCGGGTTTGGATGACCTTGCTTCTGTTGATAAAATGAGGCATTTTCCAGTTTTTTCTGCATGTTCTCTTCAGCAGTGCTGTTGCTCATTACATTGAAATGATTTCCCTTGAGCAGGATAGGGATGAATAACCTCAAAGACTTTTCCTCCATAAAATCATCTGCAAAAGCCATCTCTCAGCACACCAGATTTGAAAGTGCCAGGTTTAGAGCCAGAGGTAAATTTTTGTCTTTAATGTGAAGGTGCTTAGGCCCTGGCACAGGGTGCCCAGAGAAGCTGTGGCTGCCCCATCCCTGAAAGTGTCCAAGGCCAAGTTGGACAGGGCTTGGAGCAGCCTGGGATGGTGGAAGGTGTCCCTGCCATTGCAGGGGGATTGAAATTAAATGGTCTTTAAGATCCTGTACCATGGGCATCAGTGGATCCAAGAGGAACAGACTGGGGGTTGCTGTTCTCCAGATTTCCAGATGTTGCACACATTAATGCAGGGATGGCAGCCAGATGTTGGCTGTTGGAGCAGTGGGTGCCTCTGTGAGTTCTGGGAAGGTGGAGGCATCACCTGCAGCTCTTGGCATCCTGGCCACATCTCATCTTCTGTTGGAGAGTTCAGAGCTGCTTCCACAGTCCATCAGCGTGTGAATAAATACCTGTCAAAGGAGAGCTGCCAGCTGGCTCAGCCATCAGAGGGGCCTCCCCCACAAATTTTGGGTAATGCAGCAGATTTAGCAGCTAATATGAGAGTTTTGTGGCCTACTTCTTTCTCTCTGGAGGATTTTCTGACCTGGCTATGTAGCCTTGAAGCTACATATTGCTCTGCTTGTTATTGCCTTACAAAGCTAAATGGATTTTTTTCCTTTTCATTTTTTTCCCCAAGTGTTTGGACTTGTTTTTTATTTAGGACACAACCCTTTTTGTCTTTCTGGTTTTTCCTTTCCCAGCCATCTCCTGCAGACAAGGTTGTTGGGATTCAGAGAAATAGCTGACTCACATGGGCAGATGTTGAGATTTTCCTTTGTAATTGAGCCTGTGAAAGGGGAATTTTCCTTTAGGCATTGTGGAGGCAGAGCTCTGCTGGCTCTGACAGGCGCTGGGGGAGTGGTGGTGGGACAGGGATGTCCTTTAGGTGAGGAGATGGGGTGAAGTGGAGATGAGAAGCCATTTCATGCTGCCCTCTGGAGCAGTGACCTCTGTGAAATGAGGTTGGGTTTAGTCCAGTTCTCTGCAGATAAGCTGTTTGCAGAAAGCAATCAAGGTATCTGGCATGGACAGGCACCCAGTGAGCCACCTCAGCACGAGCCAAGGATGCAGAGGTGCCCTGGAGGCCAAGATGCACTTACACAAAGTCTGGCTTAGAGCTTTTGCTGTAATCTCCTACCTTTATGGATGTCTGTGACAGTCTTCACAGAGGTTTTTGGATTGGGGAGGAGACAAGGACCTGACTCCATGTTTCAGAAGGCTTGATTTATTATTTTATGATATATATTACCTTAAAACTATACTAAAAGAATACAAGAAAGGATTTCATCAGAAGGCTAGGTAAGAATAGAATAATAAGGAATGATAACAAAGGTTTGAGGCTCGGCTCTCTGTCCGAGCTAGCTGATTGTGATTGGCCATTAATTAGAAACAACCAACATGGGCCAATCCCAGATGCACCTGTTGCATCCCACAGCAGCAGATAACCATTGTTCACATTTTGTTCCTGAGGCCTCCCAGCTTCTCAGGAGGAAAAATCCTAAGGAAAGGATTTTTCATAAAAGATGTCTGCGGCAGATGTCCACCTTATCAGCTCCCAAGCTTCTGGCTGGTCTCTTGGTGCACCCACAAATTAGGAGGGGCAAAAGCTGGGGGGTTTTGAGTCCTTGGTGTCATGCTGAGCTTGCCATTGTGGTGAAATGAAATGCATGTTAACAGAGATTGTGTCTCTTGAGGTCACATCCCCTTACTGCCCCAGGGCTGCCTCCTTGTACCCCACCAGAATGGCTCTGGGCCCAGCTCAGACCTTTTTCAAGGGCAGAAGAAGCTGGGGCAGGGCAGAAGGTCCATGGTCTGGAGCTCTTGCTCAGGCAGGGCTCCACACCCTCACAAAGGGGTTACTGCTTCTGTCAAACACTGCAGCCATGAGAGCAGGGAAGTCTGGTGGCCTCCAAGAGCTGAAAAATACCTGGTGAGGATCGAGTCTCTGAGCATAGAGATGTTGCTTTTAGAAGAAATAGCTCTCTGATTCCAAAGATGCATATTCCAGGCTGATCAGTGATCTGAGGCAGCAGCAGCACATGGCACTGCCTTGCTGTTTGCAGAGACAGCTCCCTCCAGGACAGAGCTAGAGAGCAGAGCTGGAGGAACCGAGGAGCAGATGAGTGTGTGGATGCTGCTCCCTCTCCACTGTCCGTGCCTGTAGTCCTGCCAGCTCATGGGCAGTGTCCTGGTTCTGTAGCCTGTGATCAGTGGTCAGCAGATGGGCCCCAAGTTCGGCCTGATTAGCCCTGTTCAATCAACAAGGCCGAGGCAAAGTTGCTCCCTGTCTCATCCCATATGGTGGCTCCTGCTGTCACTGTTCTTGTGGGAAAAGCTCTGAGCAGCCTGCTGGTCTCGAGTCCAGCCCCTGTTTTCCCCTCACCAAAGAGGAGAGAGCTCTGGAAACATCACCCAGTGTTTCTGTGTTTCTGTCAGGCATGGTTGCACCCGAGCGGTGACGTTTGACTCACAGTGCCACTGATAGCTGGGAGCTGGCACTGCTGCGTCCCAGTGGATGCTCCCCTGTCACTTGGCAGGGACAGGCTCCCAGTGGGAGCTGCTCCAACACCCTGCAGATGTCCAGGGCCCGTGCCCTGCCTCAGATCTGTGAGCATAAAGGTGAAACAGATTGATGAAAATTAATTCTGAACAGATTCTAGAGCTGTCATTCAGTGGCTGAGGAAGGGATGGAGAGACTAAGCTGAGGCAATTTGGGTAACTCCAACTTATTCTTTGTGTGTTCTGTTGGAAACTGTCACTTGGAGTTAATCCTTTCTATGGATTCTTAAATTTTTTTCAATCACAATGAGCTGATCAATGAGGTGAGGAGTTTGCTTTTGTAAAATTGTAGGTGTAGGGTGCCAACAACACAACTGGCTCCCAGAGACGTTCAGAAGAGTGCCTGGAATTGGTCTGTCTCTTCCTATGGAGATGTGGAGAGAGGGAATTCAAAATTGAAGGGATTTAGATTCAGGACTTGTGTAATGATAGGCTGTGATCCAAATGGGTAATGCACACGAAGCTTCTAGACATCATCCCTTTAAGCATATTTTATCTCAAGAATGCTCTAAACAATTCCTGATATAGCCACCCCTCAGAGCTTGTACCACCCTCACAATCTTCATCATTTCAGGGTTGTTCTCTTCAGTTCCCCACATTGGGTATCTCCTCATGTCCTCCTGTTGTGTTCTGGCATGCTGAAATGAAGAAGATCTTGTGATGCTCAAATGCTCCAATTAATCACCTATGGCAGTTTGTGTCTCTTATTAGTTTGGAAATTCAGAGAAATGCCAAGGGGTTGGCACAATCTGTTGAGGTGGAGCATGTTTGAGTCTGCTGAAGAGGAGCTGGCTCAACCATAGCTGGTTTTGTTTGTATTCACATTTGTTACCACACGTGTTTTCTGTGATCACATAACAGAGATCTGAGTAGTTCCAGTTTCAGTTTTTTCCCTCCTCTTATGATTCTGGGCTTATTAGCCCTGACAGTTATTTATTTGTCCTTAGTTGTAGGCTGAGGCAGCTTTATGGATAATGTGGGAAGCATGTCTTTTCTAATTAGACCACAGTCTGTTGTCTGTCTGCCTCATGGGCAGGACACAGCATGCTGTTTTGCTGAGTTTATAATAGCAGGAAGCCCTGGATGCAGAAGGTCATGTTGGGCTTTTTTTCACAAAGGTATTAGAGCAACAACTCACAACATCAGTGTTCCCGAGACTAAGCAGGAAACAAAACCTATGGAATATATTCTCCTCTCACTTCCCACAGTGAACTATTTAAATTACACTGGGGCATGATGAGGTACAATAGGAACTGAGAGCAGCACACCATGCCCAGCCAGGCCACAAGCTGGGTTTGCAGGAACTTATTCCAGCTTATTTCCTGTGTCTCCTAGCAAGGTGCCAGCACACATGTTGCATCCCAACTCTGGCAGGAGTTGTTCTCAGAAGTATTGCAGCAACTAATGAGGAACATTGGCTTCATGGAAGCTCACACCTTTTCTTTTCCCAGCATGATCACCTGTAGAATGTGTATTATGTCACCATTATGAGACCGGTAGCTTTATATAGTGTCCTATCTTGTATAAAAAGTCAAAAACTGCTGTGTCTCGCTCTTTGAATTCAGTGGCCCATAGCAGGGGGGTTGGAACTAGATGATCTTTAAGGTTCCTTCCAACCCAAACCATTCTGGGACTCTGAATAATTTTCTTGCATCTTTCTTGAGAGCAGCAGACAAAGTTGCGCAGAGCAGCTCCTGGTTCTTTGTGGGCAGTGAGGGAGTGAAGTTTGTTCTGGTGTCAGGAGAGAGGCTGGGATGGAGGGACAGCTGTCAGGAGCATTTCAGCAGTCTTCCTCCTCCAAGTCTGACTGAGGACAGAGTGCTCAGCAGAGCACTCATCCATACCTTTTTCATTTGCCCCTGATTTCAGCAAAGGGGACGGTAACAAGTTGTGTTCATTACCAAACCTTGCAATTCAAGAAAACTCTTAAAATAGCAACTTTCCTTATTCTTCAGCTGCTGGCTCACTGCCCAGGGAAAATAGTGGGTTGAGAATGAGGCAACAACTTTTCTTTTTCCAGTAATAGTGCTTTCAAACTATATGTCTGTTTAGGAACATTAATCATTGTAACTACGGGGTAAAAATCTTCTCCCTGTCTTTAATCTTACCTGTGCAATGAGATGGCAACACTGAGCTTTTGCTTTCTGTGGATGATTAAGAAGGGCCAAGCCTCCAATAGTTGACTATGTCTTTTTCTTTTCTGTCAGCTTAAATTAGAGATGGTCTTAGCCATTCTGTTGCAAACTCTCCTTGTCCTGTGCTCTTCTCTGCTGTTGCAAACTATACAGGGCTGCTCTGGGTTAGCCCTGCTTTAGAAAATCCGCAGTAAGGGTTTGTCAGAAGGTTTTGCAGTAAAACCACCCTTGTCTGAGGCAGCCATGGGCACAGTGTGCAGTCAAGAGATGTTGCATTGCCTGAGGGTGTGCCCTGCGGAAGAGATGCAGAACTGCTCGTAGGTCTTGATTTCTTGTGGCACTTTTATGAGATTAGGAGTAGTTCTTGACAAATATTGATGTATTTGCAGTGTAATTACAAGGCTTGGTTGGTATTTATATCTCCTCCCCAGCCTGTGCTAGCATTGGTAGATGGTGTTAAAGAGGTGCTGCATGATTAGTAGCATTAAGTGATACTTCAAAGTGTTTCCCAGACAATAACTAACTAATCCAGTTTGGTGCCTGTGAGGGGGAAGAGATCCCAAGGTATTATTTGTAGCATTTCATGTTTGTAAATCCCTACAGAATCTCCGAGGCGCAAAAGAAATTCCATACATGTGATAAATAAATGGTACAAAAGGGTACAAGATGACAGCCAATCTTCCCACATGGCTTGGATGCCTCTTGCATGGGTTGCCTCCTGTGAGGCAGATGTTCCCAGGAGAGGAGAGGGCTGTGGGCATGCAGGGGTGGAGGTTCCTGCTTGCAGGAGCAGCTCCTGGGCTGTTCTTTGGCCAGACGGTGCAAGGGCAGGCGCTCCCCGCATCACCTGGGGCACTGAGCAGCACCTGGTCCTCACTTCACACTGAGGCTTGCATGGATGGCTGGGCAAACACAAACCGTTCTGACTTGCTCCTGCATGAGCATTCACACAGACTGGATAGCAGGGAGATTAAATCCTTGGACATGGGGTGTGTTTTGTGATTCCTCAGTGCAGCTGAGGACATGCCCAGACTCCCAGTGGAGGGACAGCAGGGCTGAGCAGCATGTGTTGTCTTCATTAAACTCTGACTGTTCCTTATGTCCATTTCTGCAGTATCTGATTCTATGTCCCTTCCCTTTGAAAGCTGCTGTGGGTCAGAGTTTCTGAGGAGTAGGAGTAGGTGTCAGCCCATATGTGGGATGACAGTATTTCACTGTCTCCTCATAGACCTTCCTTTGGCTTTCCTTTCTTCCTTTGTTGTCAGCAAAGGAATTAAACACAGCAGGCTACTGTCCTCTATTGCTGGCTCCCACCTGCAGGTGCTGTGGAGAAACACCACAAGCACTCTCTCCCTCTCCCATCTCCTCCTCCAAAAGCTTTCAGCTGTCAGTAAGCTTGGGATGAAACCCCAAGTGTTAAGTGACAGCATCCAAGCCAGTGCAAAAAGTCAGAGGTGGGGAAGTAAACCCACTGATTAGAGAAAATGGATTTGAGAGAAGTGGAGAGGAAGGCAGAGTGAGCACAAAGAGGAGGAAGGGAACTGAAAGCCCGTGGCAGGAGCTGGGCAGAGCAGCCAGGGTGAATAAACACCCAGCCAAGGTGTTCCACTAGCATGGCTGATTTGTTCCTCCCTTCCAAACGGTTTAGCTGAGACCCACCATTTGAAAATAAACTTTCCTTTTGTTTTTTAAACAGTTCAGTGCCTAGGAGAGCATCAAAGAGCTCGGGTTGCAAATCAAAATGAGATTGTGGTGGTTGTGTTGTCATTGTACCTGTTCCACTGCTCTGGTCTTTGGGAGGAGGAGGCGTCTTTGGGGAGCGGGCCCAGCCAGGCTGGTTGCCATGGCAAATCTCTGCTGATGCCTGCTCTCTGCCTGTAATTGCTATTCTGCAGCTGTTTCCAGTGGTTGTCTGCAGAAACTTGCACAAGTTATGGACGTTAAAATCCGTCCCTGTTCGTTGGCCTTTGCTGGAACTGAGCTTTGACAAGAGAGATGCATTAGCTTCCAAACTCACAAGTAATTAGGTTGGTTTGAGTGTACTTTGCTTAAAGTTAAGGCTTTGGGGCTGGGAAAGGAAAGTGGAGGGGGAGGAAGTGGCAACTTTAAAATCAATATTGCAAATGCAATGCAAAAGAGTGTAATTAGCATGTTTTGCAGGGCCTATTAATTCCTCTGAAATGCTGTTTATTAGGCAGAAGAACTTTGGGAGCCCATCAGTGGATTAAACAGGTTCTGTAATGAAATGTAAATGGTGTAATTGGGCTTGTTCTGAAAGTATTTATTCTTCACCTGTGACCCGCTTGATTGCGGTTTGACAACACGAAGGAGTGTGCATCTCTTCGTTAATGACAGCTAATTCCCTGGAGCTAATGGAGTGGGAGCCCGGGCGCCAGGAACGCGGGTCACGCCTGGAGCTCCCCACTGATTGGCACCAATCCGAGCACAATGTAACTTTAATTACAGTAATTCCGAATCTAAAGCAAGCATTTAGCCGCTGGAGAGAGGCTCTTAATTTTGCAAATAGGTGCCGTATAATGGGGTGACCTTTTATTAGGCAAATATTGGGATGGGTGGGAATGCTGTCCTCAGAGTTACAGGTAACAGGTTGTTGGCTCCCATTAGCTCAGTGAAAATCACAGAGATGTGTTCTTCCTGCCAGATTAACCACACGGATTTCCTTCAACAAGCAACGCTGGGGAACCAGGGGGAAATGTGCTCTGTGTTATTTAAATGCAGTCTTTCCATCAAGGCATGAAAATCTTCTGCTGCTCTTCTGCCTTCTGTGTGTGTTTTTGTCAGTGTAGACAACCGGGATTTCTGTTGTTTTCCCTTTTTACAAACCCTCTTTACCCAAACTGTGCAGTGCTGAATATCTCCAGGCACACAGGAAAGGTCATGCAGCTCTCTTGGAGAGCTAAACACTCAGTTTTTCCTGGCATGATGGTACCCTCAATTAAGTGCTACCATCGGTGCTGTTCTGCTCCCTCTTCTTTGGGGTCAAGAGGATGCCCAGCCACAGCTTCCCTTCTCTCATGCTGGAGAAAGCCTTTCAAAGCAGAGACTGGCTGTTTAGTGGGAGCAGAGAGTGCTGTGCTGGTAGAGAGGACCGGGGGGACCTGCAATCCCCCAAATCCATTCAGGCCTGCAGCCTCCAACCTTGCGTTCTGTCAGCTCAGTCTCTCTCTTAAGAAATGGACTTGTTAGAGTTGAAATGAACCCAGGCAGGGAAGCTTTTATCCAGGAAATGTCCAAGTCTGTGTGCACGGATTTGGAGTTGGTCCCCAGGGGAATGCTGTAGGCTGTTGTATTTAATGTCTGAAGCAGAAGCACTACAATTTCTGCAAGCGATGGCTTTCTTTTCTGTTTCATTATTCCTCCTCTGCCTGTTTCCATCTGCAGCTGAGAGGCAGAGAGGTGGCAGTGACAGCATGGTCACAGATCTCTTTACATCATTGATCTTGGGCTTGTCCCCAGATTCAGGACAGGGTGGGAGGCAGCTGCACACAGGGTGAAGGACAGCACAGTCAGCAGACATTTGGCAAACCTGAACAAATGAAGGAATGAGCAATCTGAACAAATGAAGGAATGAGCATCACTGGGCAGGGGACTGGCGATGATGGGGTGTTGGTGCTGCTGTAGAGCAGCAGCCAGTTCCAGCCTGAAACCAGCCCAACAGTGATGAGAGCAGTGGCAAAGAGGAGGGAGCATCCTCACAAAGCCATCATCTGCTCCTTCCCAGCAGATGGCTTCCCATGCACCATTCCTAATGCCAGCAGAAGTATCACCTTCTCTGGATGAGCTCATGCTCCTGCAGCCTCTCTTTGTGCTGGATTTGAGCTTTGTGGAGTCTCAGCACAGTGGCACACCCAGGGCAGAGGCAGAGCAGCCTCTGGCTCCAGCCTGGCTGCACTGAGCAGGTTCTCCTGGCATCAAAAGCATCCCATTCCCCACAGCTTCTCATCTGGAAGATGCAGCTCTGATGGGGATCTTGCTGGGAAGTGATATATGGGAGGACCAAGCTGACATTGCAAAGAGATCTCCTTGGCAAAAAAAGCAATAATAATTCTGATAATTGTCAAGTCAAAAACCTTCAGGTTTACCTACCTCTATTTCCTAGACTTTGCTAACATGCCACATCACATCCTAATGATGTTTCTTCTTGCTCCTTACCTTAAATGATCATAAATTGTCTGTTGACCTACAGATTGAAGATATTCACCCTGTGTTATATAGAGAAAGATACTCAGGAATTTCTTCTGGAGCACTTCTCAGCACATAAATATAAAATTCTTGAGAGATTCAGACTCAGTCCCTCTTTTCACAGAGTCCAAAAGCATGGATTGCTCTCTGGGGCAGGCTGGCCAGATCAGTAGTTCTCTAGCTGGTCTTCCCTGATATTTTATCTTTGAGATATGGGAAGGAGAAAGGTAAGATGGCTGCACAGAAGCTGGATAAGAGCTGGCAAATGTTTATATCAACCAGCCCAACATGAAGTGCAGCAGCAGGATAGGCTTTGCATGGGGAGCCTTGGATCCAGAGGAAGATTGGACATTGTTAATATGGCCAAGTGCCTCAAGGAGAGCCTGGAGAAGACTTCAGGCTCCTTATCCTTCCCATCTCTCAACCTATTTGTTCTCTTTGGGGTCCATACAGCCACTTGTTCCTTCTTCCCTTCAATTCCCCATTTTGTATCCAAATAAAGGAGCCATTCCATTGCATGTGTTCCATGCATATAGAAAGCTGTATAAAATAGCTCTGTGAGGTGAGTAGTGAGGAGTACTTTATCTCTTCAAGCCCATTCTTGTCCATTCAACCCCATTCATCTTATTTTAGTCTTTTCCTCTTTATCAGCCTGAAGGCTTTTCAAGGAACGGACTCTGTCATGTTGCCACAAAGACCTGTTGTGTTTTAGGTATTAAATAAATAATAAATATTGAGTACTAAATAAATAATAAAAGCTGCCTGTACTGAAAAGCCGTCCTCCAGATTAATGCTGCTGCTATGAACAAGACAGGCTTTGAGCTGGGCAGAGCAGCAGATTCCTCAGGTGGTCTGAGCACAGGATGAGTGGCAGCTCCCAGTCATTAATACAGGGCTTTGATCTCTTTGAGATAAGAGGTTATTTCCCCGTGGCCCTTTGGGTGAGGAAGCAGTGATAGAGTGACAGCAGTAAAACATGGCCATTTGAGAGGCTCCTCCAGCATTTTACTGAGATTAGATCTCCGGAAGGGGCTGTTAGAGAGGAAGAAATGATGGCACGGCCGGTTATGTGACCGCTGTGACTCATTAATAGATCAAAATTTATGTCCGGAGTACCCTCACACAACTGGTCCAAACCACCTCTTAGGAGCTGGTTTCTCTCTTCTCCCTGTGCTGCTGTTGCCTAAAGGCCTCAGTGGGAGATGTGCTGACTCTTTTAACAGCCTCCTGCATTTACTCTGGATCCAGGAGTTTTTGACACAGCGGAGCCTTGGCTGTGCCACCAGCACAAACTTCAGCTTTGCTCTGCACCTGGGACAGTCTGTGTCTCTGCAGCTGCCTTTCCAAGGGCCACAACAAGCTGTGGTGACACAGACACATGTACTTGAGAGCCTCCTGCCTTGCTGGGGCTGGGCTTTGGGTGTCTTCTCAGGGTGTCTTTGTGAAATTAGCAGAGCAGCAAGACAGTTGCTGGGAGGTGATGATGGCGGAGCTAATTTTATTGAATTTCATCCCCTGGACTAATAAATCACAGCCTCAAGTGGTGGGAAAAGTTGTCTTTTGCCAGTGGGCAGAAGACCACTAGACAGCATTCACTGCCAGAACACAAGTCAATTGAGGCCTGACTTTTTCACCCAGAGGTCCCCAGGCCAGACTTTGTCACCCGGAGTTCTGGCAAGAAGCGACAGAAAATCATTGGCACTGAGCGGTAGTTTTTCTCAACAGGAAGGGTTTTATCTCTTTATCTAGTTCCTCTTAAAGAGCAGATACATGAGCACCACAGAAACCATCCCAGTTTTGTGTCCAGGATCCACCCATGCTAATCTTTGTTCTGAGGAAGAGGGGATTTGAATCTTCCCTGTCTAGGGGACACTGGGGCATGTCACCCCTCATGGGATGGCTGAGCCCAGCTCTGCTGTCTCACCACCCTTCTCCTGGGATGGCTCATTTCATCCTTGCTGCTTGCCATTAGTCCCTTCCCACCTCATAAATTAACTTCTAATTAAACCACTTGAGTAGATCAGGAGAATACAGCGTGTTGGGGTTGGTACTGCTTGTAGGGAGAGAAAACCGTGCAGAGTACCCTTGGATCCTGCCCCACAGATGAGCTGAGCAGAATCCCACCATTTCCTGACTAATGCCTTGGGGTCTTGTTCTGCAGGAGAAGGTACTAAAGACAGTCGAGATAATGATGGGCAGGAATTATGTTTTCTATATTCATCCTCTATTGTTTGCTGATAATTTTTCCTCAATTTTCCCCCTGCTTTTCTTTACACCAAGATGGCCCCAACCTTTTTTACCCAAGTCTGCCTAGTTTCCACAAATCAGATCGGGATAACAGGGGAATAGTGTGAGCTCTTTCAACTCCCTCAGCTTAATTGCTGTCTCCCTCATGTTTTCTCCTTTCCTGTGGCAAGGTGGATCCTCCTTCTCTCTACTTAGACCTCATTCATGGGGGCAAAATGCTGTTTAATGACTCAACACCTCTTTGTAGTTCCAGTTTTAGATTTGTTGGGGGATTTCTATCCCTGCTTGCCCCCAGATGCCCACCATGGTGCTCATATTTTCCCACCAGATCTCCTCCATGGCACTGTGCTCCCTCACCACTGGCACGCTGCTGTTTAGCACTTCCACGAGCATAATGAAACCCCCATCACCACTCAATTTAAAGCAAATCAAAATGCATCTGCAGCAGCACTCTGGTTCTCAGAGAGGAGACAATCAATGATGAATGAAGTCAGGCAGTGGTTAGCATAAGTCAGAATGAGATGCTTCTTGAGGAGGAATATTTCTGTGGCTGTGAGGCAGCGCAGGCATGGAGGAATCAGTCTTGAGGCAACAGCACAGCTGTTCCCATCTTCCTTTCCCAGCAAGTGAGTCACAAAAAGATGATGTTGTTTGGAGATCCTACTGGCAGTAAAGCAGTTTTGCCCTGGAGTGCTGGTGTTACAGCGATGCTCAGGGGGCAGCAAGAAGCACAGCAGGGCTGAGAGTTGGACAGGGGTGTTGCAAAGGGCTGGGGAGGAGAAGAGGGTGGGGTGTGTCTGGGTTTGGAGTATTTCACATAGGAGCTGTGCTCATGTGAGCTCCCAGTGCTGAGAACCACAACAGCTTCATTGAGGGAGCAGAAAACCAGCTCCTGCTCAGAGCAGGATTTGAGAAGAGGGATTGTATGGATGCAGAGGAGAGCAGCAGCCCTGTGAGTCCTCCCACAGAGAAGATGTGAAGCAAAAGGAGGAAGGGAAGGGTGAGAGCACTCTTTGAGGCAGTTTGGCGAAGGAGACAGCGAAGGGAAGACAACGTGTGTGAGAGAAGTAGGAGGAGAAGGGAGAAGTAGTCCAAGAGTTCCCGTTGGCATTAGGGGAAGGGAGGACTGTGTAGGTCGTTTGACACACAGGCAGGAGAGAGCAGAGCAGCCTTGGGAAGAGAGAAAACCTGGTAAAGGGCCTTCAGAGATGACAGGGGCTGACTTAGCAAGCAGCCTCTTGCCAGAAAAGCAGAGTGCTTCCTTTGGGTCTTCCAGCAGAACCTCCTGGTATCTCAGTATTTGCTTCCCTCTCTTCTGTCTCCTTTGAGGTGGGGTCAGTGATCTTCAACATGTGCAAATTCCGATGGAAATCAGCTTCCAGCATCGCCTCCTGCATCAGCCCATTCCAGGATAAGAGGAGGCAGGAAAGGTGACATAAAGATGGAATGGACAGCATAAAGCACGTGGTACATGTGTCTCTATTTCATCAAGATATTATCTTAACCTGTTTTCTCTAAAAATAGGGGAAATCCTTGGTGAGCAGTGTCTATTTCTTCTACCTCACCTCAAGATCTAAAACCAATGAGAGGCTGGAGAATTTCCTTCTAATTAACTTAACAAAGGCTAGGTTAATAAGCAGCTTGATCATAGTCTGAGTTCCTATATGGGAAGGAGATTGTGGCTAGTGAAGAGCCCTTTAATCTCTCGGACAAAAACATAACAAGATCAAATGCTGGAAGTAGAAACCAGAAAAGATCAGAAATAAGGAAATGCTTTTGTTACAACAGGGGTAATTAGCCATTGGAACTATTTATCTCAGTATGGAGGGGATTTGCCATCACTTTGAAGTGTCTAAATGAAGATGGGATATTCTTGTACAAGAAATGTTCTAAGTCAGCTGGTAATTATGAGCCTGATGCAGGAACTGCTTTGCTTAATTCACCAGCTTGCGCTTTTCATCAGTTTTTAGATTGGCTGATTCTTATGGTTCTTTTGAGCTCCACAATTTGGGAACCTATGAGAAATCAGGGATAGTGCTGATGAGCAGAGCACCTGAGAGTACAAATACTGGTACTGGGAAGCAGCAAAATAGTGCAAAAGGCTCTTTTGAAGCAGGAAAGAGAAATCTGTGGTAACATTTACTAACAGCTTGGTAATTCTGCTGGAAAGAAATTGCCTTTCCTGTGTTTCATCAGGGATCAGGCTGCATTCCCACTTTAGGCTGGTTTTTCCAGAGGAAAACTGGAGATGTTGTCACCTCATCAGATTCATCATGCCATGTGGGTTCTGTCACAGGACTGACAGTGCAGTGGCTTTCTTTGTCCCAGCTCATAGCATCCATCTTTCAAGCAATTCCCAAACATAATTTATCCACTCCCTGGAATACCTTTCTGGCTTCTCGTTATACTTGCTCATTTTATGGATAAGGACAGCCGGGATGGGGTGGAGATTTCATTCAGACAATTAAGGAAAGGAGCTGTCAGTGCTGGGATTAATAGTCAGGCCTCCAGGGCCACCATCTCATTTTGAAATTAGTAATGGAGTGCTAGGAAGCGTATGTGTGCTGTTGGCCTGAATTTGATCTTCCTTTCTTAAATAAGAATAATAAAAGAGGGAAGGGGCTGGAGGAATGCTGCAGCACAGAGTGGGCTCCATTGGGAGCTGGATTGGGAGTGCCAAAGGGCTTCTGTGCTTGTTTGTGTCTCTGGCAGCCTGACCCTGCCGTGAGGATAATCAAGTTTAAAATTAAATCAAATTTCAAATCTTAAACCAGCCAATTAACGATGTAATCACATGAAAACATGCATTTTAAAAAAAGTTTTTTGTTTACTCTGTCATAATTAATTTATTTAGCAAGAAATCTTTAGTCGGTACAAAATACTTGTTAAATTTGTCATGAGCACTGAGAGAACAAATATGCAGTGACAGAGAGGCATAGCAGGGCAAGAGTTACCCAAAAACCCACCTGAAAATCCCTGAAGAACTGGCTGAATGAGTTCTATGGGGAAGATCTTTTCCTACCACAAACCAAACATGATGTATCTATTTTTCTGGCTGCGTGAGTGGAGGCATGATTGCTGTTTGTGGCCTGCCCATTAACCTTGGAAGTGTCTTTGATCAAATAACTTACCATCTCTTGCCTTTGATTTCCCTTAATATTTCCCTTGATGTCTCCCTTCAGAAGACTGAATATCTGGTGAGTTGAGTGCTGGGCTCCTTGGAAGTTATCCATTACCTGTTGCATTTGTAGCCTCAGTTGATAGCATGTGAATTATGTTCTCTTGTTTCCTGCAGTTCAGTATCCCTGAATTTCAGGATCTTTCCTGTATCTTTAGGCAGGTTGGTGTTTATTTCACCTGTAGCCTCTTGCATAGGCCAGCATATTTCAGAAGAATTTTTTTTTCTATCTTGACATTCCTCATGAAATGTTGTTTGAACCTCAGTGAACACGTTTCAGTAGTGAGGTAGGTGGATTTCAGGTGTGCCTTCCCTTTTACATTCTACCACTTGAGTTGAGGGTTTGCAAGGTTCAGTGTATCAGGATGTTCCTGAAAGCTTCTGGCTTCCTACTTGTTTTGACCTCTTAGTATGGCTTTGGTTATTGTGCTGGTCCTGAGACTCCATTCAAGGAAAGACAAATGCAGATTTCTAATACCAGAGCAGTGAGGAGGGAGTGACTGCTGAAGGAACCTCTCAACATCATGAATTTTACACTATGAGAGGAGTGGATGGGCACCAGTGGATCAACAGCTGAGAGAGGAAAGGCAGAGCCAAGGTCCCCAAGCCCCAGGTGGGTGACCTGCTTGGCTCTGGCTGTGGTTTATTGACCTCCTGGCAGTGGCCAGGGGACAGTGACACCATTCTGTATGAGGCAGGGATGACCCTGTGGTGCTGACTTGGAGAGCCACTTGCTCACACTTTGTCATTCACAGGATAGCTGGATCCAGAGATTTTCAAGAGAATTTGGTTGGAAGGTGCTGAGGTGAAGTCTTAAGAGGTAGAGGTTGATTTTCATCATCCAGCAGTGGTTAATTTGTGAGGAAAGAAGGACTTGACATTTAAGGCTTGAATTCCTGATGCTTTTTCCATCCCCCAGCCTCTTTTCTGTTCAGGAGTAGACAGGGACTGGAAGGAGTCGCTGCAAGTTTGCAGTCGCCTGAACTTTTTGTAATTAATTAATCCCATCTTTATTCACGCAGCACTCTCTGCCTCAGACCGTGGGTAATAAACACCGATCAAGCAAGCAGAGATGATAAATTATCTATTTAATAATTAACAAATTAGTCCTAACAGATGGAACCAAAACAAATTTGTCTGTATGTGCACACAGCGCACGGCTTGCCTTGCGCTGTTTGTCACACTGGGATGTGACCCAGAGATTTTGCCATTTCTCCACTGATAGTCACCCTCGTGTGCCACTTGGGCTGGTCACGAGTTTATCTCTGGGGCTGCTGTGACTTTCTGGATGTGACAATCTCCATGTGACAGCAGTGGATGAATGAGGCAAAGCATGATGTCATAGAGGAAGAGCACAATGGAGCAGAGAGGAGGATTCCAGCATTTAAGTATTAGTTAAGATTCAGGAGCATCCCTGCAGAAGTATCAGCTGTCCATTGTGATCTGTTATGTTGAATTAATAGAAATTATAGTCCCTGTAATTCTTTCTGTTATTATCTAGCAGAGAATAAAAAGTCAATGCAATGCTGAGTTAAATAAACATGAGGTACTACAGTCATATGAGCATAGTATCCTGTGAGCTAACTGTACATATATTATTTATCTCCAGTTATTATTCATGGCCTTTCCCTCACACCGTCATGGCTCCATCACTTGTGAATTTATAACTTCATTAATAATGAGTGTCAATTAATAATGTATTTTCGTTATATCCATGGGGTGTATTTACAGCATTCATAATGCATTCGAATAACTGATTTGAGGTGTAAAAATAAAACCACGGCTCTTCCATGGGCCCTCACCTTTTGCATTTTGAAGAGTCACTATTTCTGTGGATAATCCTTCCTGCTCCCATTGCTGTGTGGCCATGCTGTGTAATAGCCTGCCATCTGCCACCATCACGCTTAAAAGGGCTTGAATCAAAGCAGGAGACATCATTATGGTGTGAGATTAGAAGAAGATGATCCACAGATTCATCATTATTGAGAGTGACACCGCAATGGTGAGAGCGTGGGAAAGGTTTGAGGTTCAGCTCCTTCCTTCTCCTCTCCCCCACCAGTTGCATTTGGCTGAAACAGAGGAGCCCATTCAGGTGGAAAGAGGCACCTTGTGTTCAGGCAGGCTCCAGGAGCTCTGTGATGGTCCTGGAGCACGGAGATTTGCTGGGGGTGTTGCTGGGATGTGTACCTAGCACAAACACACCGTAGCAGGTCACACTCTTGTGCTTTATTTTAATTGAAAGACGCCTACCTCATTTCCTTCCTCGTCTGCAGCAGTTTAATCCCCAGGTTTTTTAGAACCTGAAAGTTTTTGCAATTTCTCTGTTCCCGTTTTCTTTTTTTTTTTTTTTTTTTTTTCTTTCTCACAAAGGAAACTCTAAAATACTTTGGTTTCTCACAGACATCTCTTCCCTGTCTCTGCCTAGGGAAGTGCTGGTGTACAGATCATTAGCTGGCTTTGGACAACACAGTCTAAACATTGGAGACTCAGGGACAGATAAGCACTTAACATAACTAATCCTCTATCAGTTCCACTTCTTTCCTCTTCAAGTATGCTGATAATTCTTATTTTATTTTGTCAGCAGTGCTTTGAATTGCCTTTCTCGGGTTCTCTTTGGGTGTTCATAGCCCCATGGTAACACTCTACCAGTAAACAAAATTCACCTTTTATCTATTCCCCATTATAGGCATAAGCTGTGTGCTTTTAAGCAGCTCCAGGAATACTGAGTTCAGTGAAGGTACCACCTTCAAAGTACATACTTGATATTCAGACAGGGCAGGAAAAGCTGCCTCTAGCCCCATGGCATTAGAAGCACTTAATAGAAGACTCAGTTGGATATCAGTAAGAATTTGTGTTATTTTCTATTCTAACTAATAGGATTTTTAAATAAAGCTAAAGCTGATATGTCTGGCTGAGTCCCTGCCCTTTGTGAGAGTTGCAGCTTCACCAAATGACACAGGGCTGGGCAATGTGAATTCTGGGTATCCTGTGTGCTTGGTGGAAACAGCTGCAAGGAGATGTAAAGAGGGAGGCAGGAGGAGAAAGCCATGAGCAAGGGACGCTAAGTGAACTCTTTTGTATCAGTTTTAATCAAAACATAATGAGGAGAGCTAAAGCATAAAGCAAAGGAGGGATTTTGCTTGTGTCAGCCTAGAGGAGGGAGCCATTAATTTCACTCTATCATTTTGAATTGCTTTCTAGAGTGCTCACTAATCCATCTTCACCAGCCAAACACTCCTCTCTGCCTATCATCGTTCATTCTTTTGGATTTAAATTATGAGTCTGTAATAATTTAGGAATCTCTTTTCGCTTCTTGGTGTTGTGTTTGCCTACTGAACCCATTTTGGGCCCCCAGAAGAAGTTTCATGCTCCACTTAAGTAGCCCAAGGTAGCTGGGAGCCTGTGCAGACACTTTTTCCTTTGGACAGCATTGTCAGAACAAGCCAGCCAGTGAGTGATGTGATCTGGAGTCAACGAGGGTGTACAGTGGATAAATGTCCCTGACGCTTTGTGATAGAGCTGGTAATTACATTTCACAGTGAGTGGTATTAATAGTGAAAGGAGGCTCTGGCAATGCTGCATGAGAATTGGTAACAGGAGAGGCTGTAGGGAGGAGAGGGAGCCATTTATTAGCCTGAGGAATTACAGAAAAGTGGACTTTTCCTCAGAATGCAGAGGAACTTTCCTAGACATGATGCCTGTGAGATAACTCAGGGCCTTTGGTGACACTGATGATACTGAAACCTCTTTTCTTTCTTTTTACCTCACCTCAGACTCTTGAGACTTCTATCTTCCTGCTCTTGCTCAAATACTATGTCACTTGGATTTATGCTACACAGAGATGCTGGTTGGCTAGGAATTCACAGATCTTGAGGTCTGAAGTTCAAAAGTTTTAGAAGATTTTTGAACCCATAGAAGAAAAGGTGATGAACTCTGAAGAGAGTCAGCTGTTGCTGGCAGATGATAATGAGGCACGTGGCACAAATGTCCTGCAAAACAGGATTCTCCATCAGCATGGTCCTGGTGAAAGATCTCTGCCTGTGAAAGACAAATGCCCATGCTGAGAGATTTCCTGATTTCCCAAGAAATAACAGGAGCTGTTGTCCCTCAGTCTTCCCTGTGCCATTTCTTACAATTGCATTTTCCATATAAAACATCTTTGAGGGAGAAAAGTAATCTCTCCCAATCATTCAACTGATGAAAGCTCTTTTCCTATGGATCCTTCTGCTCCTCCCTACTCACACCTCACATGCCACCACTCTGATGATTTTCCTGAGGTCTGTCAGCATTTTCCACGTGCCCAGAGCTGTGTCCAGGCTGTTCCCTTCCATCCCAGCAGCCGTGTGAAGGGGATGGTGCCAGCCCAGGCAGTGCATTAGTGCTCAGAAGGGATCTGATGTGTCTGCAGCTGCTGGCCCTGATGCTGCGTGGTGCAGCTCTCTCCTGGGCTTCTTAAAAGGAAAAACGTGCCAGCCCTGGGAAGGAGGACAGCACAACGATGGAAACGAGCCTGAGCTGGAGAGAACTGCCAGGATTTTAAGGTATTAGAAGTGCTCCAGAACCAGAATGATTTAACGGTGTGATTACTTCTTAATGCAACACGTGGAAGGTTTTTTATTAGATTTCCCCCTGCCCCGTTCATTCCTTCCAAGTGCTGTGGAAACAGGCTGCTTGAAATAAACACATGGGGCTGTTATACTATATCACTCACTTTAATTAACTTTTGAATCATATTATGTCACCTGGATATCTTTCTAAATTCTACAAGCCCATGAGACAGCAATAGCTGCACTTCTATTCCATTCCCACCTTTGATAAAATCACCTTCTGGAGGCTGCAGGGTTCCCCTCTGCTCTTTCCTCTCTTACAGATGTTCTCTCCTTCAAAGAACATAGACTGCAGCCAAGTGACTTGTAGCTTAAGGGCTTGAAAATATGTGCTGTTGTGTTAATGTTGAGTGGTGTCTTTGTGGGTTTGGGTCAGTGAAGCAGCTCTCTGGCGTCCAGAATAACTTTACACTGATGCTTTCACAGCTCTGTATCCACACAGCAGTTCATGCTCTTGGTCATGAGATGGTCTTACCCAGCAAGTGACCGACAGAGGAATGTATTAGGAAAAAACAAATTGTGTGCCATGGTGATTAAAGCTGCTTGGCAGGGAGGTCTTTATTGTTAATTTTTGCTCTTTTCTGATACAAGTTGCCTTTGTACTTTCATCCTGTCAATCCTTCTATCCTAAGAAGGTGCCAGCTGTGCATTTTCCCAGTGTCAGACCCAGTAAATCCTTATGGTTGGTTCCATCCATCCATCCATCCATCCATCCATCCATCCATCCATCATCCATCCACCCATCCATCCATCCATCCATCCATCCATCCATCCATCCATCCATCCATCCATCCATCATTTTGTAGGCATTTAGAGCAGAATGGCAGGGTAAAGAGCTACAACATAGGATTGTCTGGTCCCTTCCTCAGCCCAAAGGAGGGAGCAGTCCATGGGCTCTGTGCCTCACAGCCAGGCTGTTTGTACTGAGCTTGGTCCATCCTGTGCACAGGAAGCTGAATCTCAGAGGAGTCATACATTAACTGTTAGGGCTAATCCTTTAGGATGCTCATTATTGCAGGAGACAAAACTCCAACCAAATAATGAAGGTTTTAGTACTGATGGAGAAGAGGAACACAGAATGATTAGAAAACAAAAAGATGAAGGTGCTGGGATTTCCTGAGCACTTCCAAGTTCAAACTACCCCAAAAGCACTAAATAGAGTCCACATTTAAGGAAATGGTTGAGAGATGGCTCTGAGATGTATAAGCAAGAGAGCCAAGAGATAAAATAGATGAGGTGAGAAGTAAACCTGGTAATTATTGACATAGAAATCATGGTGGCTGAGTGTGAGAGATGGGGAAATCACTGAAAGAAGACAAGACCAAGGACTGCCCTCAGCATAGATGTGACAAAGAGGGTTTGTGGAGCAAGAAACAGAGAGGTCAGCATTGGGTTAAAGGAGTGCATGGACATAACAAATGGGAGGAGAGCAATGGGAAGCTTTAAGGGTTAATAGACCAGATATGAGTATGAAAATACCTGCTGGTGAGAAATGGAAGGGTTGGAAAAGGCCACTGGAAAGGTCTCTCTCTCTCAGGTGACCCCTGA
Source organism: Ammospiza nelsoni (assembly GCF_027579445.1). Lineage (NCBI taxonomy): Eukaryota > Metazoa > Chordata > Aves > Passeriformes > Passerellidae > Ammospiza > Ammospiza nelsoni. The sequence goes on from NC_080649.1 coordinate 4,817,369, forward strand.
GGTGCAGGTGGAATTCATTGGCTGTGTAACAATGTCACCACATCCGCTTCATCTTTATTTAAAGTTCCTCCTTTTGTGTGTGAGCTCTGTGCACAAGCTCAGCAGTGTGAGTGAGCTGGGCTGCCGTCAGCTCTGTACCTTCCCGCTGTGCTCCTGCCCCTCCTTTGATGGTACAGCCCATATACTTCCCTCCAACTCATCTGATTTGCAGAAACCCAAGTGATTCTTAAGCTTTTTTTGCTTTTTTTTCCCCCCTTTTTCTTCCCAAGCTCAGCTCTGAATGCATTAAAAATGGGAAGGCTACATAAATGCAAGTCAAACCAAAGATTCCCGAGACCACGAGTGTGTGGTGCCAACCTCATCCTTGCAGGAGTATGTGGGATGGTCATTACAAGGCCCTTGGCACCTCAAGTGGTGATGAATTTGCAGGATGCCATTAAGCTGCCAGGATTTCTCTCTGCCAGTTGATGTGCAAGATAAAAAGCTCCACCATTTCCATAAAATAGAGAAGGAGGTGGGTTGGGGCATGGCAAACACTTGCAGTGCAGCTTCAGTGATGCACAGGCAGCTCTGAGCAAGGGAGGAGCTTTAAAGTTCGAATGCTGTATTTTGATCATCCTCTGCAGCTTTTCTGACCAAATTTTCCATTTTTTTTTCTTTGTGTCTGTGAAATGGGAGTGAGCTGAAGTGGCCATTTCATATTGCTGAGAGTCGCCTGACATTGGGGCTTTGTTTCCTCCAGGGGAAGGTCAAACGTGCTGCTGGGGGAGCTCCCAGGAAATAATCAATAGAGGGAAGGTGGAGCAAGCAGGGCTGAGAGATAACATCTAACCCATGTTTAATAAGAAGGGGAGAGAGAGGTGCAGAGCCAGGAATGCATTAGGAAAGCCAAGAACCCGGCGAGAAGCTGCATGATAATGAGGCACAGGTGATAGCAAAATGATAAGTCAGCAGAGCTGGCCAGGGTGGTAATGTCCAGCTTTTCAATTCCAGGCAGGTAGTGCTGCGTTTGCAGGAGCTGTGGCTGTGAATGTGAAACTGGGAGCTGGGAACCAGCCTGCACATGAGCTTGTGCCCAGAGCCTGGGGAGGGAGGGAGGAGGATGATGCAGGGCCCTGAACAGGTGGGAGAGAGGGAAAGGAGCATTTGCACCTTTGGTTCTGTCAGGCTGATGGATCAGAGGCCCACGGAGCAGTGCTGTGGCCCCTGGCACCGTTATGCTGTGTTATGGTGGTGCACAGGGAACTCAGAGGTCCTGATGCAGCTGACCTTCACTTTCAAGGAGATGGCTGGTGGTGGCACAAGTGCTCTGCAGGCTGGTTATGAACGGCCTGTGATAGACCTGTGCAAGCAGCCAAAAATTAATAGCCTCCAAGAAAGCTGAGTGGGATAAGTGCACCTACTGTAAGGCCACTGGAGCAAGGAAGGGACAGAGAAGTTGGTATATTTTTATTTCTTCAGGAGTGCCCAGTCCCTGAAGCCGTAATCTGCTGATAAATGCCGTAATCTGCTGATAAATTCCTAGTTTAGTTCCAGGTTTCCTGTAAATACCAATGGCACAAAATGCTGTTTCACCAGGAACTGTGTCTCTGCCCTTAACTGGTTCCAGCAGGAAACCATTTGAAAGGCAGGGAATGAATCCATTTCCATGATTGTATGAACTCCATACAATGCAGTGGGACTGTGTGTGTGACTGTGCCAGAGTCACACCCATCTGAGGGGAAATGCATTGAAACACCTACCAGAGATAGCTGGAACATGCCTGAGCATCCCTGGGGCTGTAGGAATGAGTGTTGTGTCTGTTCACAGATGCAGTGGCTCTACCTGATGATTGTCTCAGGCTAATACCCTGACTGCTCCAGCCATGGCATGCAGATGCCACTTTAAAAAGAAAAATTGCTCTTCTTAACATATTTTGCTTCATGTGTGCCTCTAGCTTTGCCCCCCAGAATAATTTTGACTGTGTAAGTCTCAAACTAGACAATCTTACTGTCTCAGGCTGATTTTAAATCTTCCCTTTAGTGTCAAGTGGTCAGGAAACAAATATTCATGCTGCTGGGAAAAGATGCATTGCTTTCCAGAGGCCACAGAACTTGCATCTAGCCTAGAAAGTCCTCAGCTTAATGCACTGCAGTTTATTGACATGTTTGTCTACACAAATGCTACTTGCTGATGGTCTCTAAAGGGCTTTGGACTTCAGTTAGCATGGGAAACTTGACATGGTAAGGGCATATATATATATGTATATGTATTTTATATATTTCTGTATATATATATATATATATGGAATAAAAATTGTCCAATGTTAATAGCACTTGTAAACTCAGGTTTTGGAATATCCAGTCTCTTATTGATGTTTCACACTCAGAACAGGAGGGAGCCTGACTCAAGGTGGACTTGCTGTGCAAGCAGATTGATCAGGCAGGAGGCAATGCTGCCATGGTTCACCCAGCCCTTTGCCTCCCCACCAGTAAATCCTCCCAATACAGAGCTGAAACCCCCATTTTTGGTATTTCATTGTCACAGTTAACACAGCTACATATGTGAGTTCAGGAACAAGCCAAATGCCCCATTTCTTAGGTTTTCTGACTGTCTCTTGGAGCTGGAAGGCAGCATCTCTCAAACTGTCTATTTATATTTTTTTTTTCAGAACAAGCTGTTTAATATTAACGCTGATTACCCAATTGCTCATTTCAGGGAGAGCAATGGCAACTTTCAGAGCTTTGGGGACTTAATTTTCTTCTGGATTTATGGGCAGCCACCCAGATCTCTCCAGCATGGTTTCTTTTCTCCATTGCCTGTATTTTTGCAGACAGCACTCTAAAGATATTCAAGAACAAGCTGTTTCACACCAATCATTGGCTTTCCCCATGTTTTCTGTTTCCTTGTTAAGTATAACAGTGTTTATGATATTTTTAACATTTTTACAAAAGATCAAGCCAGTCAGGATACAGCTACAGTACCCTGGAAAGACAGATGTATTTGACATACTTGACTGTGAACTGTCAGCATCTAGGGGGTGATAGTGGATAAGGTAAGGAAGAGTTGCTTGAAGAACATTTAGAAAGAGAAAATGAGGGAAAGCTCAGTTCTTCCGAGTCATCATCTGAGGAGGATCTACTGCAAATTACTAGCAGACAGTGTTTTACCAGTTCTGAACTATAAATTACTTTTGTTTAAGTTTGAACCTACATGTGGAGGTCACTGTGCTGAAGTCCCTCCACCCTTCAGTGCAGGCATTCCCCCAGTACTGCGAGCTCTGCAAAAATTGAGTCTGCACTTAAAAGCGAGTGTCATGGTGTCTCATTAAACCATCAGTGCTTGGAGAAAGTGCTAAAACCTGATGGCTTTTCCACAGGCATCTGCCTGGGAAGAGGGAGAGGTGTCACAAAGTGACATGTCAACGGAGGCCATGTAGTTTGTGCTCCTCACACTGCACATCATTTCTTACCCGTACGTACGCTCCTCCCGCAGGATGAGAAATGTGTGAATCAGTCACACTGCCTGTTCCATGTCCTGTAAATTACAGAAAGATGCACCTGGTTTGTCTTCTCGTTTCCTGTGCTCTTTAATTGCCTCTTCATTATGTCGTCCAGTGTCCCTTTCTCCAGCCCCTTTCATATCCATCTTCGAGAATGATGAGCAGTCAAGTGTGACATGCCCTGAAGGTGACTGTCAAAACACTCTGAATTATGCAGTGGTCCAGTATTCCTTTTCTTCTCTCTCTTTCTCCTTTAAGTATTGCTGGAAGAATTCATTGCAGTGATCGATTGGGAGCTCAGGATTTCCTTTCAGATTGGGTGGAACACTTTGGATTTTGTATGATTTAAAATGCAAACTTTGGCAAGTCTTTCAGTGTGCCGAGGCTTTCCGTAGTGTTGGTATGGAGCATTGTGGGGACATTTGAAAGCTGTCTGGGTACACAATCCAGAGTAGGGTGTTCTAGAAAATCTGCTTGAGCACGGAGCTATAACCAGGTGACTCACTGTGGTCCTTTCCAATCTGATCCATTCTGTGACATAATCCTGGGTCTCTGTGGATCACTCCACACATTCCATCGTGAGCTCCTGCTTGTTCCCTGCTTTGTGTTCCCAAGTTTTTTAGTTTCAAATGACTGACTCAATTGGCTTTCGGATGGCCAGATACTTTTGTGTAATGACATCTTCCCAGGGATTAATCTGGTTTTTTCCTCCTTAATTTAAGGAGGAAATGTCTGGAGCTATGTCTGGGACTAGTGTTGTGCTGGTTTGTGCAGTTCCCATCTCTCCCTGTCTATCACTGCTGTAAAGCTGTGGTTAAAGAAATCTTTTCTCCCTTAAGGCAAAACAGGAGGAGATGCATGTAGGCTGTGCTGACATTATCTTTGATAGCTGTGCTGGAGCTTGGCTGCAGCTCCCAGGGCCAGGTGGCTGCATCCAGCTGTCCCCATCCCCAGTGGAAGGGACGCTCCACGGAGCCAACATTCCCATATGGCTGAGCAGCCCTGCCTGGGGACCCCGTGACGTGGGGCAGGCTGAGAGCCACCTTTCCAGCCACACAGAGAGGAAAACAGGCAGTGCAGGGGGATTCCAAGCCAGTGGTGTCCCCAGGCTGGGAACTGAGCCATGGCTGGGTCCATCCAGGCAGCCCTGATCGGGCTGTGCTGCTCAGGGAGGAGGAGGAGGCTCTCCAGGGACGTGCCTTTTAAAGCACATTGCAGTCACAAAATTTAATTGACACATTTCAGAGCCTTAAACCTGAAGTGCAGCCTCGGGAAAAGGGAAATGCCTTTTAGGCTTCTTTAAAGGATCCAGGGTTTTATGTAATAATAACAGCAACAACAACAGCAATAATAGTAATAATAACAACAACTACTTAGCTGGGACCTACACAAAATCATTGATGTTTGCCTTTGCCATCAGCTTAATGTGCATTTTGCTGATGCACAGCTCCTGGTTGATACTGTTGCATAAATAAAATAAGCCCTGTTAATTTTAAACTACTTGAGAAACATATACACGCAAAAATGTAAAGCTTACAGAAAAAGGGCAAAATCAGCAGGAAAAGAGAGGGATTATTTTCAACAGTTCTCTTTTAATTAGAGCAATAATTAATTCTTTTTCCTGACATGCACATACAGATTATTCTTTTAAAATAGTCCTGCTTGAAATAAAATTACTTAAAGCTACATAGCGGAAGAACAGATCATAAATCTAAAGGAGAAAAATCAGGACTGTGTGTATTTTGAGCACTCTTTTGGAATCCAAAATGGTCACTGGAATGCATGCCATAAAATCTAATGGCAAGGTGAGCAAAATACTCCTGGAGACCTGAGTGCTGAGAACAGGCAGAGGCTTCGTGCAGGCACTGGCTCCGATGAAGTGGAAAATGGAGTTAATATTTTGCACATACACAAATCAAACCAACTGTGCTCCTTTCCAGGGGACAAAATGCTTCCTGCTGTTGGTCTAGATGCACTATATTGCCATAATTTTTTCTGGCCTTATAGACTTTGAAGGTTGCTCAGGGAGGAGTCTTGCTTGGAAAGTGGGTGTGGAAGGAAGAGGTGGCTTTAGGAAGGGTGGAAAAAAGGCAGAAGGAGGCACAGATGGGAGGAGGAGAAGGTGGAAAGCCAGTGAAGGTGCAGCACCAGAGCTGGGTTGGAGTTGGGACCAGCTCTCCTCCACAGGGCAGTTGTCACTACCCCAAGAGTTTGGCCATTGCTCTCAGGTGGAATTCTTGGGGTTGTACTGTGCAGAGGCAGGAGTTGGACTCAGTGATCCCATCCCTGTGGGTCCATTCCAGTTCAGGATATTTTATGATTCCTCAGCCAAGAGAGGAAGCCTCTGGGGGCCTGTTTCCTTTGTTGGGGGCTGTGGAACCTGGATGGTTTCACTGGGTGGAAGTGGGCTTATTGTGAGGCTTTGCACTTTGGTTGTGATGATGGAGAAATGCCAAAGAAAGGCGGAGAAAAAAGAGGGCAGCACGTCAAAGGCTGGTGGAGAGGCCTAAGGTGATGTGAGGGGAGAAAGGAGATGTGTTTCTGGAGGAATGCAGGCACCCATTGCTTTGACCATTTTTCATGATATCATCACACAATTCCCTTTAAAACTCCCTCAGCCATGCCAGAGGAAGCTGCAGTGTGGCAGCCAAACCCCAGCTTGCACCCATTTGCTCCCAAAAACCATCTCTGTGAAGCAGCACCAGCACCCATTTGCTCGGTCTCTCAGCACCCTGGAAAGCCTCTGAAAAGCATTGGGCACAGCAGGGAGGCATCTCACTGCTTCCCTGTAATTAGACTTGTGAAAATGCCTCCATGGAGAGGAAAAGCCTGAAGAGCTTGCTCCTGGATGGGAGATTTCTCCCCAGGGCTGATCCTGCAGGCCGGTAGTGCCAGCCTGGCTCAGCATTGCATTGCTGAGTTGTGCTGCCCAGCCAGGCTTTAATTTCTTATGGCGGTGATTAAGACTACTCATTTAGGGACATAAAAGGAGTTGGCCCTCTAATTGCGTGTACAGATGTTTGCAGACATAAAGCAAAATGATGCAGGGAGGCTATAGCATCCTGCTCGCTGTTCTGTACAGGGAGGCCGGTGCCAAAATGAGGAATTAGGAGGACAGCATGTCCTCCTAATTAATAAACGTAAGGAGCTTTTGTTCACCTGGAAAGGAGATCATCCTGGAATGGTCATCAAAGAAGAGGTGCAAAGAGAATGTGTGTGTGAGAATGGAGTTCATGTTGTCCATATTTTGCTGTTACCCAGGGCAGGCTTCAGGCCACAGAGCCACAATCAGTGCAGCCACAAAGACCTACCAGCCCAATCTCCAGTGGTGCTAATTAAGAAATAGAGTTTCTTCCATTTCCTTTTTGACAAACTGATTTCCACACATTAATTCATTTGGTTACTTTTCTCCAGAGACTGGCAAGCCAGGGAAATGCTGTTCCCTTTGCTGTTTCTGTTAATTAAGGCAGGGCTGAGGCACCCTGGTGAACCTCAGGTACCTCTCAATTTGCAGAGGGCTTTGCAGCACTGAAATGAGCTGCAGGGCTGGAGACATGTTTCACCAGGAGCCCCAGAGGTCCACAGAACCTTTCATTACAGGAAGGAAGTCTGGTTCATCCAAATTGTGGAGGTACAAAGGAGTTGTAGTCCTGTATTTCCACCTGCTAGAGTGATCTAAAAATGACTTTTTTTTTGCTTCTAGTGAACCTCAAGTCTTGTCTTGTTCATCTGAATGCAAAGAGGACATGGTGTAGTAAGGGACCACAGGGATGCTTCCTGAGGGCTCCACACCAAGTCTACTCCTTTGCCTTTTGCCTTGTGCTGCTTCTCCCTCCTGCCTTTCCTGGTTTTCATGAAGTCCTACATGGCTGGAGAACCTGTCAAAGACATCTGCAATTCTCCTCTCTGCAAGGGCCTCATCCCCTTTGGAGAAAAGTGAGGGGTTTGCTCTTACCCTCCTGTGTCTATGTGACCTCTCAGCCTACTCTTTGGTGGATTAAAAGGAATTTCATTCCCTGCCCATTAATCCCTGCAGCTTGGATTCATGCTCTGAGGAAGAGATCCAAATTTCCTTGGATGGTTGGGATTTCCTTTCATGTGTATCCAGAGAGGTGCAGCCATTCAGTGCCACATTTGCTTCTCCAGGTACCAGTGGCTGCAGTTTTTTGTGATGAAGCCCACCCCTACATAAACACCTTTCTTGTTCTGTTTAACATTTCCAGTTTCATTTCTTCTTGCCCTTGATCAGCCCTTGGCACTGACTGGTCTAGAGAGGTTGTATAAGTAGAGGCAGTCACAGCATGTGTCATGTGGGGAGATAAATGGTTAAAGGTCTCAGGTTCAGCTCATAGCACTGATTTCTTGGGTCTTTTCTTTGTTTGTTTCAGGGCACATCCAAGTTTTGAGGACAGCTAAAGGTGATGGAGATGACACCTTAATTGAAAGGGGTCAGAGTGCTGCATATTTCTATTGCATTAACATTCTGTGCATATTCTTTTTTAAACCCAAAGGTGCTGTCCACTGTTCCTTGCTGGCCTTCAGAAAGTGAACTCCTGGTAAAGAGCTTAAAATACAATATTAAAAGGGGAGAGAAAGAACTGGAAAGCGGATTACAAATCTAATAAAAATTGCTCTAAAGAGTAGACAGTATCTGCTGGACAGGAAATATATTTGAGTTTCTGACTAGCTGCAAAATACCTCAGCCACAGAAAGTCCTGAGCAGAGGGTGAGCCTGGTGCTCAGTTAATCATCAAAGACAAGCAGAGGACACTCAGCTTGCACAGGGATCAGGTCTGAAGCCACCTCATGCATATTGCAGTGGCTCTGCCTGTGCTGGTGCTGGGGAGCTGATGGAGCAGCTGTGCAAGGATTTGCTGATGCCTTTTGGTGTGTGCAGGCTGTGCTGGTGGGGATGGATTGCCTGGCTCTGGGAGGTGACAGCCAGCCCACTGTACACTTAGTTCACCAGCTCCTTGGGGTACTTTGGGACATCTTTGGTGGTCTGGGAGTTGAAGAGCTCAGAAAATGGGTGGTTCTGTGCTCCTGGCCCAGTGCATTGGTCTCAGCTTTCTTCTGGAGGGGGCACAAGTTATTTGGGCATTCAGGTTTTATCAGCAGATGCTATTTCCAAATCTCTCTGCTTTATGAGGGATTATTGGCTACTGCACTCATCCTATGCATCCTATCCATTATCACATGGGTAACTGAAGATTTTTCATCAGTATCTCCCTATTCTGGATCTGACCACAGAGATGGAAGTGCTTTCAACCCCACCAGCAGACAGTGGAGAAGACAGCAGCTCCAATTCTGCCTGTGCTTCCTTCCCTGATGCTTTTGTGTGTTACAGGGTGAATATTTCCAGGTTGGTTCTCTCAGTGGATGCTCTTTGTGCCTTTCATTGGAGCGTGTGTGGGACAGGCAGGATGCTGGCACTGCCCCCTCTCTGTGCAGGGTGTATGGAGTGCCTCGTGGAGACTTTGTTGGAGTCTTTCTAAGAGCATCTGCCTCCAGTTGGGGTAATTAGTACTCTCAAGCTGTAGTAGTGAGTACCACGTTGATGGAATATGAAAGTGAGCAAAATGTCAGTTCAGCACTGCGTGGAGGCCTCACTGACACACAGGCTGCTTCTGAAATTGCTGGCATTTTTTTCAGTTAATTGCCTTTTTAATCATAGTGAAATTGCTCCTATTTGCATGAATATTCCAACAGCAGGATCAGTTTGCTCTTGTCACAGATACTCACTACATATCACATGCAGTTTTGCTTAATACGCCTCATATTTAGAGGATCAAACTTTCCCCTCTCTGTTTTATTCTTTTGTTTCCCTCTGGCTGCCACGGGATGGGCAAATATTTTTTGTTTGTTTCAAAAGATGTCTTGAAATAAATAAAATATCTGGAGAAGAGAAGGCTCTAGGCAGAGCTTATAGCAGACTTCCAGTACCTAAAAGGGAATTACAGGAGAGCAGGAGAGGGACTTAACAAGGGCATGGGGTGACAGGACAAGGGGGAATGGCTTCAAACTGATAGAGGGCAGGGTTAGATTAGATATAAGGAAGAAATTCTTCTTTATTAGGGTGATGAGGTGCTGGAACAGTTGCCCAGAGAAGCTGTGGCTGCCCCATCCATGGAAGTGTCCAAGGCCAGGCTGGATGGTGCTGGGATAGTGGAAGGTGTCCCTGCCCATGGCAGGGGTTGGAGCTGGACAATCTTTAAAGAACCAGTCTATGTTTTTGTCATTATATGTTCTCCTCTGCCCAGCTCCCTGAAGGCTCCCTCAGAATTAGAAAACAAAATTCCTGGGAGTTGATTCCTGGGCTGGTACTGCTGTTCACCCTGCCAGCATCAGTATGAAGTGCTCCCGATGTAGTGTAAAATGTGAAACCACTTGCACCTGAATAGTCCTTGTCACTGCCAGCGCCACTCAGGACTGGTGTAACTGCTGGGCAAGGGACTGTCTGCTCCAGGTCTGATGGCTTGTAAAAATCACCCAAAAATTCAGTGTGCAGGCTGTTCACAGGACAAGAGGCACAGATGGGGACAGGCCTGCACAGAGCAGTGACCTCAGCAGCCTGGCCAGGGTGGTGCCCCAGGTGCAGACCTTGCTGGGGCGGCTGTTCTGGTGCAGCAGGAGGAGCTGGCATGGCCAGGGATGCCCTTTGCCCTGAGGTGTTGGAAACAACCTGTGGTGTTGAACACACACATGTTGATGGGGATGTCACAGCTCCCTGAGACAGATGTGCTCAGGGCTTGGCAGGGGGCAGTGAGAACATTGCTCAAGTTAGCAGCACATGAAGATGGACCCATCCACTTCCAGGGCAGTAAAGCAGCAGAAAACAGGCTGGGCAATCACTCATCTCCAACTGTCAACTTCTAAGCAGAAAACATTGATTTTAATGGTATTTTCTGCATAAAAATTAATGGCACTATAAAATCTTAATTTGGAGTTTCAGAACAAATAATGTAATAGTAAAAGGCAGCATCCTGGAGTAATTTGAAAATGAATTAGGCCAGTGGAATGAAACTCTCCCCACTGAGACGCCTTTAATTGATCATCTCCATAACAGCTAGTTTACAAACATATCATGAGAGCTCTTGCTGCCCTGGCACCTTCCAGGCAGCACATCCAGCATCAGTATGGGAACCAGAGCATCCCCTCCATGTTCCTTCTGGGTCCCAGCGAGGGTGTGATGGGGAGGAAATAAATCAAGCGCAGTCATGTGGTCTGTACAACACGAGTCTTTGAGATTTGAACAGAGGGAAAACACTCTCCCACAAGTAGCAGAAACCACAAATCTAAAATTAGCCAAGCCCTTCAGATTGGCAATAGGCAAGTGGTGAATCCCTGTGGGTGCTCTGTGCTGACAGCACTATTAATACATCAGCCAAGGGCTTGGGTGAGGGTGGGGAGAGCTCTGTGTGCATTGGGAGTAATATGTTTTCAACATCTGGTCTCGTTCACTGGAGCAATACCAGGGGCTGAGCTGTGATAAGGGGCAGGAATGCTAGAGACTTCCTCTGAAATGTAAAAAAAAAATTTGCTGCTTCTTACTTAATTACAGTCATGCCAATTGCTATGTTGAAATGCTGCTTTAAAAGCCTTTGTGAGTAATTAGTGTCAAAAATATAAGATCTACAAAGCCATAAACTCACAGCTTGGTAATATTACCAAGTACTAATTAAAAAAAGAAAAAAGAAAAGTCTCTCTTTCATGATAAGATTTCCAGCATAGCAAAAGATAAAAATGATGCAATTTGCAGATGATAGGAGAGGAAAAAAAGGAACCTGAGAGAAGGATTGAGGAGAGAAGAAAGTCAATATCAACAAGGCTGTAGATCTCTGAGTGATTTGGTAATGGTAAGGGTAAGGGAAGTGAAATATTGGAGTTCCAAGACAGAAATATAGTCAGGAATGTATCCTGGAAGCTTTCTCTGCTATGCTACAGAAATAAGGTTGAATATCAGGCACTGTGCACAGGAAGGCTAAAAACTCTGATATATTTGGGACCAAACCTGGCATGGCTCTCAGGAGCAGTTGAGTATTGCAGGAATGTCCTATGTGGCAGAAAAATTAGAGATATCTTATGGAAATCTGCAAGTGTATCATGGTATCTTGTGAGGGGTGTGTGACATCCCACCCATCTTCCTCCTGACCCCTCTCTGGACTGGTGTCACAGAGCAGATCCAGTCTGGCACAGGGAACCAGGCTCACACACAGCAGCTCAGAGAGTTTGGTTATCCTGAGATGAGGTGTTTATCCTGTGGAAAAAAGATGAAGAGACCTCATTAAGGTATAAAGAAAACCCTGCTGGAAATAAAAGATCAAGGCTATTTGGGTTATTGTCAAATTCATGTGTCAAGGGACATAGAGCTAGTCTGAGGAAGGACCTGAATTCTACGAAACATAAGCTGATTTTTTTTTAAACAGCACTTAATAATGCAATTATAATAACAACTTGTGCTTTCTCATGCCTTCCAATTTAAGATCTGAAAGCACTTCACAAACATGAATTAAGCCTTCCAGGACTGTTGCGAGGTACAGCAAATATTCCTCTATTTTACAAACCGAAAAACTGAGGAACAGCATGAGTACAAGGCAGCACAGCATGTGGAGGAGTATGCCTTTATTTTAATCATGTTAGGCATTGCCTCAGGGCTTTGTTTGCTCACCAGGTGCAGTCCTGTGCCTGTCCAGAATCTGTCTCCTGATGATGCTGTGTAGCTTTTCATTCTGCACCTTCCTCTCTCAGATCCCTCAGCGTTTATGGAAATGGTCATTTGTGAACAGGACAAGGTGAAGGTGGCCATGCAGCCATTGATGCCTTTGGCTGCTCCAGGATCCCAGGTGTCCCTTGACACCAGTGGATTGAGTTTTGTTGCCCCCAGCCTCCTCAGTGTTTCAGTCTGTGCCCGGGCAGAGGGGCTCCTGAGCCATTTGCATCCAGTGTGGTTTATAAATCCCTGTATTCTGAGTGTCACTGTGCTGTCCAGGGATGTCCCTTCCTCTGGTGCCCACCACATGGCTGAAGAGCAGAGGAACCACAGGCTCATCTTTTGAAATGTTTCTCCAAGGTTTCTGCTCTCATTTCCAACTCAAAGAAGCCCCAGCAGGTAGGTGGGCATTTGGGACTGGGAGCTGGGCAGTTTGACTGTACCAGCCATAAGAAGGAAGCTGCCAGTGGTCTGGTTGCACATCATGGGCTGTTGAAAGTCTGGAATTGTGGACGGCTCCTTTCACCTTCACAGGGCTCTTGTGGTGGACCATTAGAATGGGTGGCAAGTCAGCAGGAAATAAAATTGTCCTGCCTTAACAAGCTGGCCTCACCTGACCTTGAAGACATTATTTTGTTTCCTGGATGTTTTAAATTAAGTGGCATTTCAGCTAAGGTAGTTACATATAAATTGGTTGGGGTAATGCTTGAGCTGAACATGCCCAGCTAGTGCCTGTGTTAACTCCCTGGTTCTGCATCCATTCCTGCCTCTCTCCTTTGCTCACCAGCACAGGTTCCCTTTAGATGTCATAGATATCTAGATATGTGAATTTGCTCCCTTGTTTTCCTCATTTTTCTCTCTTTGTAGCATGAGAATAGAGAGCAGCCTGTTCAGCAGGTGTGCTGTGCACAGAGCTTGGGATCTTGGCTTTAGTTGCTCTGATGGCACGTGGGTGAGCAGGATCCAGGTGACATCAACAGCAGGCAGCTGTACCTGGGAGGAGACTTCTGCACAAGTCCATGGCACGTGTTGTTTGTTTCCATACCTCCAGTTCATCCTCTAACTCTGAGATCATACATAGAAATATTTCTTCAGGTTGCAGGATGAACTGTTTATTGGTTTCTTCTCATCATCCAGAGGACCAAATATCCCTTGGATTTTTCTAAAGGCCGTTTTGCACGAAAGCATTCCTAGAAAAATTAATCTTCCTCATTGTTATTCAAGCCTCAGTGTTGGAGGAATCTTACTTTTCTTCCACCATGCAGCTAATCACTGCATGGGGCTGTGCTTGAGCTTCAGCAGCTCACTGTTGTTTGGCAAAGATTAAAAAATAACAATTGGTGGTGTCATCAAATCCGTGCAGCCAGTGAAATCAAAGCCTCAAACACCATCAAAGGTCTACATGTCTCACAGAGCAAAAAGCCACAAGAGCAACAGAATGGCTGTGCTGCCACTGCTGCTTTGATGCCATTGGTGATGTTGGGGAGGAAATCAGATTGCAGCTTTCCTCCTGTCTGCCTTCCACACCGAGAGATCCTGAGTGCATCAATAAGCAGTAGAAAACAAGGAGGGCGTGTGTTCAGGAGCACTTCAGGCTTTGGGATAAGTGTTCCCAGAGAGTTGGTGGGAGCAGAAATGTAACAGAAATCAATGGCAGCGTTTGTGCTGGTTAATGACGAGCCAATACTGGAGTACAGCGAGTTCTCACCTGCCTCTGTGCTAAGTGGACAAGCTGCTGCAAGCTGATCCAGCTGGGAAGTGAGCCTGTGAGTTACACCCTGTGCAAGGGAGGCTGGGACCTCACGAGCTAAGCCTGTGTCAGAGTGGAAAGGCTGTGACCTGGGAGCAGCTGCTGGTCAGAGCAGCAGAAGGGATGCTCAAAGCCGCTGCTGGTGTGTATCAGATGTGTGCAGAAGGAAATAAGGGCTGTTTATCTCCTGGATAGATATGGAAGATGGGATTGAATTTTCCAGCAGCACCTCTGCAGCTCTTTGTCATCCCTGTGCTCTCCTTACCCCAGTCTGAGTGATGGCTGTGCTCATCCCTAATGCAGATGTAGGGCTGGGTGTCAGTGCACCATTGAGGGGGAGTTGTGGGAATCTCCAGACTCCATTGTTCTGACATTATTGCTGTGTTAGAAGGGAAAACAGGGTAAAAACCTGCAGCAGCCTTGGTAGAAGGAGCGATTGCCCATTGCAATGTGTCTGTTACCAGTCTGAGCGTGGAGTCAGCTTAATGCCATTTGGGTCACTGCTGCCAGGGCTGGAGGCCGCAGACAGGGACAGGCTGGAGTGGATGGTGTCCTGGTGTTGGTGGCTGTGCAGTCCCAACACTCTCTATATGATATCCTGACTTGGAGGGAGCACAGAAGACGATGGTGCAGGTGAGGTGATGCTGCAAGGCTTTAGAAGACACTTCTCTGTAAAGAAGGATTAGAAACAGGCTGGAGTCCTGATGAGATAGGATTATTTCTGCACCAGCAAGTCCATTTAATGGCTGAGGATCAGTATTCAGCACTGGGGACACATGGAAAAGGTTCAGGTGTCTGAATTAGCATCCAAGTTAGTTTCAGGTGCAGCCAATGCTTTCAGGACTTCTATGCAGCTGAGCCAAATTCTGGGAAGGTGGGCATCATGTTTGCTACCAACCTAGACAAACCCTGCTTTGGACTTGGAAAATTGTCAGGGATTTGGGTTTTTTCTTCTGTAATCCATGCTGACAAGCTGTGGCAGGAGAAGGTGCTTGGATCCAGTCTGAACTGAACTCTGAATGAATCCATGTGTTGATTTATTATCCTGTCTCATTTCAGCCTTTGAGTTTTTGCAGATCCCACAACCAGGTGAAGGGCCATTTGCAGTGGTGCTGAGGGATAAGCCAGGACACCAGGTTGCCTTTGTTAACATTCACCTGGAGCCATGCAGGATCAGAGCTCTGATCTCTTGTTCACACAATTCAGCTGTTGTGGGTTGTCTGGGTGTCAAGGTGGGCTTTAAACTAGGGGGGCCACTGGGGCTCTGCAGCTCTGAAGACAGAGACCAGTTGTGCTGCATGTGGAGCTGGCTGTCAGTGCTCTTGTCCTGCAGCTGGGCATCAGCACATTTGGGAGTTTTAGTGAGCCCCAGGAAGGAGAGATGTGATTCATCTGCACAGTCCTGCTCCTGGCTGTGCTCTGCTGTCCTGCCTGGACCCTCTGATGGAGCACCTACCCATTCTGTACAGCCAGGAGCTCCTTTTTGGCAGCTCTCTCTGCAGCCTGGCTGTCATGGCTCTCTGTCTGCTCATTTTGAAACACCCTCACAATGGTCCTGGCCTTCTTTGGGAGAAATTTCCTGTATTTCTCCCCACACTCAACAGGAGTGTCAGCATCCACAGGATTTCTTACAGCTCTGAGAATGCCTTCCACTGGGAACCTGCCTGCACCAAAGTACCCTGGCACAGTTTGAGCTGCAGTTTCATCTGATCCTTTTAAGAGTTGGGAATGGCTGTTTTGATGTCTGATATCTGTGAACATGAAAGGCTCCTTTCCTTCTTACTGTGCACTGGGCAGGGCAATGCCTGTCTCTCCCAATCAAAAATGTAATCAAAGATCTCACTTCTTGTAAAAAATGTATTAAGAAGACAGAGAAACAACGCAGCAGATTTCCATTGGTTTCACTGCTGGTTTGTTCTAGTTTCTACTTCTGTGCTTCTCTCTCCTGCCTTTCCCAAAAGAACTCCCACCTCAACTTTCCCCATGTCTTGACATGTTTAATTGCAAAACATTGAGCTTTGAAAACGAAACAAACAAACAAAAAAAATCATTGCATTTGATTCAAACGAAATATCGATTGTCCTTGAGTTCCCACACCATGGATATTGGCAACATTTTGTCAGCACCAAGAGTGAGGAGAAGGATCACAGCAAGAAAACAAAATTTCCAACTGGAAGGAGAAGAAGCTGAGCCAGGAAAATAGCTGTGCCCCATTGCTCCCTGTCCCACAGCTGCATCTTAATAAATGGTCTGCTGACCTGCTGTTAACATTTCCAGTTTACAACAAGCAGCATTTCCCTTAAACAAGATACCGATAAAGTGAAACAAGGGAATGGAGGGGGTGGAGAAGAAATTTGCAAAACATGCTGGAGTGAGAAAGTCGGAACATACCGTGTGTGTCTTGGGAGTGAGAACATGTCTCAGTGTGTGAATAAATATATAATGTATAGACATATGCTCTCTCTTCTCAGAAACTCTCCAAGCAGTCCCAGATTTTGCTGCTTTCAGTAGCATGGCAAAGGAAAAGGCAGGGGAAAGTTGGGGCTGGTGATCGAGGGTTGTAGGATGATGGTTTGGGCAGAGCATCCTCATTTTCTGAAGAGGAGACTGGTCACAAAGAGGGTCTCCATCATCACCTGAGAGTGTGTGAGGGGCAGGTGGTCTGTCTGAGAGACACAATGCACTCAGGTTTGCTCATTTTCATCTCCCAGACAAAGGCTAATGGAGATCAGATTTCCACACAAATTCAGCTGAGGAAAAAAGAGAACAGGAAGAGGAGTCAGGAAAGCGTTAGCACAAAGTTATTTGTTAAATGGATTTTTTTATTGTTTCCCATGAAGTCTGCACAGCGCTGTTGTCCTCTTTTAAATTCCTCTTCTGGCATTTGTTCCCCTATTCACTGCCTCCACAATTCTCCCATTCAAGTCAAAAAAGCTACCTCTGAAAGACCAGTGTAACATTAGCAGAAATTACTAGCAGCAGTGATTTCAATATTCAAATGGACAGTATATTTAGTAATAGACTGGGAGTTGCATAAATAGAGTATGAATGCCTGGTAATGAATCATATCAATAATTTTCACATACAGACTGTGCCTTACATTTCTCAAAGGCCTTTACAAATACCAATTGATTCTCACAGCAGGCCTGCTCAGTGGAGGAGTTGTTATTAGTTTTACTGGAGGGTGAGGATATTGAGATGCAGAGAAATGATGCTGCTTGTGTAGTTCATGCTGGGACCCAAAGTGAGGAATAAACTTGGAAGCTCCTGACTCACAGCTCTTAATCATGGGGCTACATAACTCTTTGTGATTTCTTTGGCTTGGCTGGAAGTGGCAGTCCTCATGGAGAGAGGTTTCTGTCACACCCCAAAATCTGGGGCTGATGGGATGTGGGTAAAGGCAGGAATAATTAATATACAGAGGATGGCAGAACTGGTTTTGATTGAGCTGTGCTTCAAGCTTACAGTCAGGGTTAGCAAACAGGTCAGGACTGGAGGTTGTTTGACCTATGGAGGAATGGTTTTCCATGAAGAAAAATGGCAGCTAATGCAGCCAAACTCCATGAAGAGAAAGGGGCATCTTGAATCCAGCTGCACTTTGTAACTCTCACCCACCTCAGTCAAGGAAGGTAGTGGCTGAAGAGCACCTGAAATACTGGAATTATATTTTCTAGTGTAGCATCTAACCCAGCATTCACCATCCTCTGTTTACTCTTGCCTGTCTTAATTCTGCAGTAAATTGTTGCAGCCCTTAATGTTTCTCCCACTGACCCCAGGATGCAGTCAGTGATGAGAAGAAAGGCAGGTTAAACAGCACATGCCTCAAACAAGGAAAACCTAATTTATCTTTTGCCCTCATGCTGTACTGAACTCACCCAGGCTGACTCACTGCTCAGGAGAAGAGGCCATGCTCTCAGCTTGTGTAAAACTATGACATGGTTCTCCCAGCTGTATTTTCAAACACATTTTATTCTAACATTTTACTTGATGTTTTGAGTGACACTGTACACTGAGAAATTGTCTAGAAGCTGGCCACGGTGGCACTTGGCTTTTTATTTTTCTCAGAGGTTACATCATTTCCAACACATCAGCATCTTAAGAGTCCTTTAAATTGGCAGAACAGCATGTGCTACATTGCACTTGTCTGTATCGAATTTCTTCTGCTGTAGCATTGCCCAGTGACCCAAATTTCACAGGTTCTCTTGGTCCCTCACAGCTCTCCACACTCCTAAGCCACCCAAGTCATTTTGCCATCTCACAGGGGGTTTTTGTGCTCTAAATCATCAGTCATTGGGCTGAAACTATTGATTCTTGCGATCATGTTGCCAACTCTGCTCCACGGAGACTCAGTCCTGGAGGCTGGCAGGGGACTGAGGATGGAGGAATAACCCAGGTTCCTCTGGAGCTCAGAGACAGAGAAGGAATGGGCAACCCAAACTGTCTTTTCAGAGCTGAATTGCTGAGCCCCAGCCCCAGTCTGGCCAGCTCTGCCTGCTCTTCATACAATGACCAGAGGCAGAAGGCGACGATTGGGACCCACAACCCAGAACCAAATTTTCCACCTTGGACTTGCAGCCTTTGGAAAGAGCATTTGTATCTCTCAGGGCTGTCCCACAGAGACAAACTTCAGCTTTCAAGATTTAAGAACTGTTTTAACAAGCTTATTGAGCAACTTCATTGTCTTGTCTTCCAGATGAAACTTGGCCACCTCTACTCTTCTCAATCTATTTTTCCCTCCACCTTCTTATCAGCCTATTCAGCATGGAGTTTTACCTTTCCCTGACCATTTTCTGGCTATATTAATACTCCTTTTTTAGTCATCTTTACCTGATGTAAGTGATATTTGTAGTCTCATTAACTCTTTCAGAGAAGAATCTGCATGTTAATGCCAAAAAGGCTTTCTTCTACACTATAATGCTCTTTCAGCCAAATTATTCCTCTAGGCTCTACCTCAGGTATTTTGTTCCATGAAATGAGCCTAGCATGTTTAGGGAATAGATTTTTTTTTTGCCTTTTCCCTTCTTAAGAAAAAGAAAGAAAAAGGAAAACATAGCAACGACAGCATGGCAACAGCAGCTGCAGCACAAAGGAAAAATAGGCAAACAGAATTCCGAAACACGTATTCACTGCTAAGCTATTTTTACTGGTTGGTGAGTGACTATGTGGGGGTATTATAACAAAATAAGTGAGAAAATAGCTTACAAATAATTAATAAGTAACTTTAGATGAGAACACATCTTAATGACTTCATCCTCCCAGCTAGCCCTCATGCTGTATGAATCTCCACATGCACAAACTTAAAGGTCACCTCTGATCTATGCTATTTATACTTTGCAAATTTGTACACAGACACATATATAACATTCCATACAAAAAAAATAATGTCAGTGGAGCATTAAGGTTAAATAACAGGGCACTAAGTAAAGAATTGTGACTCCCTGCATAGCAACTTAAGGATAAATCTGTGTCATTATATCTGCCTCTGTCTTTGCAGAGATTTGTCCATGGCCTGGGTGTTTTGTGGGCATTTGCAGGGTCTGTCCATGGCTCCTGCCTCTGCTGCTGCCCTGCTTTGTGACCCTGGGCACTTTTCATTGTTTCTCTCTGGGGACTCCTTTCCCCATTCTCCTTTTGTTGGGAGCACACAGTTAGGAACCTCCAGCACAGAAATATTTGCATCTTTGGGCAGAGCTCTGTCACATTTGGGATTATGTGTGTAGTGAAAAGTGACAAAATAATAAGGAAAAACATTTTCTTTCACCAGCCTGATCTAGTGGGCAGCATCCCACTTGAGTTGGAACTAAATGATATTCAAAGTCCCTTCCAGCCCAAATTATTCTCTGATTCTATGAAATGTTCTGCTTCACCATCCTCTCTCTCCCCAAAATGCCCCACTCTCACTGCAGACCAGTAAACTGTGGGAAGTCTTTCACTAAATAAAAAAAAAAAATAATTCATTGAGAGCTTGAGAGAAACAGCCTCCAGTGTTGGTCTCCTTTACAGTTACAGCCTGATCTGTTGTGCTGTGTGAGCCCTTTTTTTCTGTTCAGTCATGATCCATGG
Source organism: Ammospiza nelsoni (assembly GCF_027579445.1). Taxonomy (NCBI): domain Eukaryota; kingdom Metazoa; phylum Chordata; class Aves; order Passeriformes; family Passerellidae; genus Ammospiza; species Ammospiza nelsoni. The sequence continues at coordinate 4,837,373 of NC_080649.1, forward strand.
GAGACTGAAAGTAAACACAGTCTCTTAAGTCTCCTCCACAATCCTGATGCTTTCACTGGCACAGAGAGGAGCCCAGCTCGGCCCTCTGCAGCCAAAACTAGATTCATTTGTCTTTAGAAACAACACAAATCTGTTTTGCTGGTTAAATAAAGTCATTTGCAGGGTTCTGTTGTGGGAAGGATGTGTCAGCTCGTGCTGAAAGGGGCAGTCATGGGGATGAATGGGTTGGTTGTTGGGCTGGAACAGCCCTGTGCACACTGAGGGGCCCTTCCCCAGGCAGGCTGAGCCCGGGCTGGGATGGTGCCCAGGGGATGCTGCAGGTGCCTGGGCATCCCTGCCAGCTTCATCGTGGGCATTCCCACCGTGCCACCGAGTTTGGGGTTGGTTATTGCAGAATTCATCCCACATCTCGCACAGAGCTTTGGGGGCAGCTCTGGTTTCTGCAGCAAAGGAGGCAAACGGGCCTGGAGCACCGAATCCTTTGTGTGGCTCTGTGCTGCCCGGCTGGTGTAGGAAGCCACTTTCTTCTTGTCGTGTCCCAATACCACACAAAATGAACGGCACTCACACTCTGAGTTGTTCAAGGTAAAAAAGGGGATGTTTATTTCCCAAGCTCGATATTTATAGAATTCCAGGAGTGACCATGGATCACAGGATGAAATTGCCACCTCTCCAGCCACACTGGTCAACCCAACAGTCTATTAATTGTCTCCTCCTCCAGAAAGGAATGTAAAACAATCGTTATTTACATGAAAAGTGCGTGAGAAATTCCATTACAAAAATGTAAACATCGGAAGGCTTAGAAGAACTTTAGAAGAACAGGGCAACATTGTCTGTCAGTCTCAGGCCATGCTGGTGCTTCCCTGCCCTTCAGAGGTGTGACAAGCAATGACTTGCAATTTATTTCAATTCTCCTCACTGCTGTAGAGTTACTTGTTCTAGAAATTCTGGTGTGTAACTGGTAGGAAAAAGAGGTTGATGATGTTCTCCAGAGGACATCAGGGATGAGGAAGCAGCAGCTAAAGTGGTTTGATTCCCTCTGAGATTTTTTTTCAAATGTAGTTGCAAACAAGCAAGTGAAATGAGATGCTTAGAAGCACTGTGTTTGTGAGGTTCTTTCTGGTTTTAAATTACTTCGTTTAAACATCTTTGTCCATGAAACCTCCGAGGGAGCTCAGCCGCTCGTTTTCTCATCTGCATCTTCTGCCTTCTGTCTGCTTCTTGCACAAGAAAGAATGTTAAGTATCTCATGTACATCTGTATATACAGAAATAAATGTAATTGAGTTGTAAAATAGTCTGGTTGAGCAGGAGGAGGTCAGTGATGTCAAGTAATCCTGACACTTTAGTCAGGACCTGCTCTGTATTACAGTTCAGATTTGCTGAGGTCTTTTCCTGTGTTCTTCTGTAACATCTGAAAATATACCAGTGCTTTTCTACAGTGTATTTAGAGCACAGCCTAGGTCTGAGGCATTTGAAGAAATATTTCTTGACTCTTTTGCTGTTATGTTTGTATGTTTTGCTTGTGAAAACAATTCTCAAGAGCATTGTTAGGTGGGTCATAGCAGGAACACCTCTGGGCTCGCTGGGGAATGTGTGAAAGCAGGTTTGGAGGGCTTTTATTTTCACACCATGTTTCAGCTCTGTAGTGATAAATGTTTTCTGGAGTACAAACCTGAAGTCCCTCCCCTTGCAGGTCTCACTCGTCGAAATGTAGAAAGAGTTTTTTTTAATTTAAAGGTTTTCTTAGCAGTGAGGTTGTGTCACACTTAGCCAGTGACAGGTCTGATCAGCAGCTTGGCAAGTAGCACAAAGTGGGAACTGCTGTTTATTTTAGCAGCTGATGGTACTAGACAGGTAGGATTAGAGCAGGACATAGGGCAGAGAGGAAAGGTAATGGCACAGCATGGGAAAAAATGAGGAAGGAACAGCTCTTTTAGGCAATTCTGTATTGGCAATTGACCTACAACTCCAAACAAGTCCCGACATACACTACCAGAATTTTTACCATACCCTCTGGGCTATGTGCTGGGTAATTCCCACATCCTTCAGTAGATGGGGTAAATCTGCTGAGTGAGATATCTGGGAGAGAAGCATTTGGAGTCCCCTGAAAATCATCTTAATTCAGGACAATATTTTAACCTTGCAGGTGTGGGGAAAGAAAAAATGTGTTTCCTTTTCTTGCAGGCAGAACTAGCCACTGCACACACACCTGGGTCTAAAACCCCAACTAGTATGTGATCCTTTCAGGCAGACCCACAGCATCCTGTGGGATGAGAGGATGTCACAGTGGCTTTGTTGCTGCAGCACTGTAACCCAATTCCTTAAAATGGGCCTCAGCCAGTTCATTCATATTTGACTAGGAACTCTTTGAAAGATAGGCACATAGAGCTAAGAGCTGGCTCCAGCCTTAGTTATTTACATCAGGATGGGGGTGATAAAATCTTTTATTAGTGTAGTGTTTAAATATTTTGGCTCTCTATTCCAATATTGTGGCAAGAAAGAGCCATATGTGTTCCTAGAAAGAGAGCCTGGTGCAGGCATTAATCAAGAGAGGATCTATTAATGTATTAACATTCAGAGTAACGAGCAAAACCAGCATTCACTGCAGAGACTAACACATATCTGCAGTTTTGAAGTGTTTGGGAAATGTTGTGTTCCTCCATCTTTCTCAAACTGGTGTTCTGCCAAGAGAAGTTCTCTTCTGTTTTTAATTTTAGAAAGGTTAAATCTATTTACAAAAGCAAACATAGCATGGAGTGCTGAAAACCAGGAGGATGTGGGCACTAACAGGCTCCCAGGCTTTAGAGTTCACAGCAGGAGCTGCCTTGGCAGGGAAACTTGTAGGCTTGTTCTTTCCCTCCCTTTTAATGCTGTGCTGAGTAGGGAACAAGGTATGAAGTCCAAGCTGCATACCAGCTCCCCATCACCACATTTCTCCAGAAAGCACAGGACAATGTGTATGTATGTCTACAGATCACCACTGCACTTCAGGGGAGCTTGCTTGAAAGACTTGGCACAGGAAAAGGGCAAATTTTAAAGAGCTCCAGAGTGGGAGAGATTGCTGGTTGAGCAGCTTGCATGCCTCGAGGTCATTGCTAATGAGCAGTGTCTTGCCTAAAGAAGTGAACATTTCATTTTAGTGCTGCTATGAAAAGCAGCCATACTGTGTCCCCTTTGCATCCCACACTGCTGCCCACTTTGCTGTGGCATCTGGAGCAGGCTGCACCAGGAAGGGAAGGAAGTCCTCCTAAAGGATGTGGAAAGGATGCTGAAGTGGTAGCAGAGCTCAGATGACAGAAGCTGGAGCATGACAGCTGTTACCGGATCATGCAAAAAGCCTGCCAGCAAAAATGCATCAGTTTGTATGATATCCGGGTGTCTTGTCTTCTGTTTTCATAATTGCATACATGGTGTCTGCATAAATCTCTTCTCCCCCTGCACTTGCAGCAAAAGGAGCTGACTGGAGGATGGCAGCACGTCAGTGGGAGAACACCAGCAGGAAGAGACAACCAGTCAGATGTGTGTCAGATGGGGAGCCCCGGGGCCCCAGGCAGGCTCCTCAGAGGCTGTTCGAACATGGTGCACTTGCTAAACACAAAACCTCTCCTTTTCCCCTCGGGGAGAGGAGCATGCTCATCCAGACATGAGAACCAGCAGTGCTGTCTTGCCATGTTCTTCAGGAGCTTAGTGCCAAATGACAGCACAGGCAGCAACAGCAGGAGCTTTCAGCAAGCGCGTCCTCGCCCAAAGGGCTGTGTCTCCCCTCCAGGGATACAGTGGAATTTCTCCTGCTGTTTCAGTGAATACTGAAATCTTCCTATTTATTCATTCCTTAGCTGCAGCCTATGTCTCTTGAGCCATGGACTTTCTTATGGTGAGATCAGACCTGCTCAAGGAGAGAGGAGTCCTGTGTGTCTTTGTTTCACACTGGATTTTACCATTAAAAGCCCATTTCAATATAGCTGGATGTACTCAACGTGCACAGGCCTGTTTACTGGTTTCCCTGCTATCTAGTTCTTCAAGGTTTCCTGCCTGTGGACTACAAGTCCGGTTGAGTAACTCCACAAATAGAATTACTGATATCCATCAGCTCCATGATAAAAATAATAACATCTTCTCAGTATAAACTTCCACTTACGGCTATAGATGAGTCAGAGGAATGTGGGATTGTGAGCTGTTAAGAGTTAAAACTCCTTCTTGAGGACACAAGAAAATCATTTTGCATGTTCAGAATCAACTTCCTTCTTTGACTTGCTGGGTACTGACAACTCAGGCTTGCTTTGGTCCTGCTGGCAGTCGTGCTGATGACAGCGATTTCAAATGAAGAAAAACGAAGGAAAACATGAGCCAGCAAAAAAGCAACAGCAGGAAAAGCACAAAAGCACCTTCCTCAACCCACACTAGCATCGTGGCACTTGGTCATTGATGTTGCAATGGCAACTAATGTTATTCCCAGAGCAAACACTTAAATTCCACTTTGGTAGATCATGACTGTAAGCAAGTCACAGGGTCCCAGAGGAAGGGGTGATTATTGACCAATTCTTGTTGCTCTTAGAAGAGAGGTGTTTGGTCTGCAGTGCAGAGCACTGCCTCTGTGCAGAGGTGACAAATAAGTGTCACCAATTTCCTTGATGCAAGGCTTGAACCTGCATTTTAGCCTGGGGTGCCAGACTATGACAAACAAGAGCTAGAAGACGGTAGTGAATAAACATGGTGAGAATTTCAGCTGTAATCTGCCATCAGGTCCATCTGTTACTCGTTCCCCCACAAGCCTTGTGAACTCAATGAGCCAGGAACGGGCATGCTCCATATACTGTCCCATCCCTCAGCCACAGAGTAAGGGCTAATTGTCTGCTTGTCATTAAGTTTATCACTTACAGTCCCTTGAGCCATTACTGATCACAGGATCTTGTTCAGTTCTTTAGCCTTCTGTCCGCCCCACTCATGGCAAGGCTTCCAGAAGGATACCAAAATGATGATGAGGATAAATGGGTTAATCACATGATGGCATCTGCAATGTGGCAGAGTAGCAGCCACTCAAGATGTGCCTCCCACGAGTGTGTCCTCTGCTCATTTAACCATTCCCAGCCCCAGGCACTCTCCCTCCATCCATGCCCAGCTCAAAAAATCAGGGGTTCATTTCCAGTTGGCAGCTGGTGAGTCCTGAGGTCTGTATGACCTATTTTCACTCTGTCTCATGTGCAGGCACTTTCTGCTGATTTCCTCTAATCCAGAGACAGGAAGGCAGAGGCTTCTGAGCAGGACCATGATGCAGGAGCAGCCAAGCAGTGGAACAGTGCATGTCTGGTGTGAGTCAGTGAGGGATGAAGGCTCCAGCAAGCTCTTGTCTCTTGGGGAGCAGTGGTTTGCTTTGGGGAAGGGATGCCTATCTCCCAGGCAACGCTGCAGCCTCAAAAGTTTTGCTGTCAAAACTCTCCATGGTTCCAGACATCTCTCACTGATGGCAGGGTTTGGCAAACTGTGCTGCTTCTGTTATCTCTCAGACCTCATGCCCCAGCTGCAGTTCACAAGTGGAGTATCTCCCTGCCTTGACAACAGGCAGTCTTAATTACAGCCTGCACAGATAATTTTTTTTTGCATTTCTCCCATAGGTGCTTCTTTCTCATGTTCCAGAAACTCCATGTTCTTGGTTTACTGCTCCTCTGTTCCTTCCAGCTCAGAGAGCTTTCAGCAAGGGAGATGAAGAGGAATGTGATAAGCAGCTTGGCTGGTTAATGAGCTCCCTGTCTAACTGAGGGATTCTTGTATGCTGGGCTCACTTGCCAGTCCCTGGTGTCTCCCTCAAGTTCTCTGCCCTCTGCTGGCTCCCCTTGGGGAGCAGTTTGGGGCCTGGCTTGAGTTGCAGCTACTTTTCACTTTGTCCCAAGCCACGTTCACCATGGTCAGGGGCAGACCAGAAACTGCCTCTGCATGGCAGGGCTGGAGAGCTACATGAGCCTGAGATTTGGCTGGGAAAACAGAGCTTAAAAAACACCCAGTCCCTCTCATTCCCAGTGACAACTGCAGAGTCACTGCAGAGAAAGTAACGGGAGATTTTTCTCTCTCTAATTTATGTCTCTCCTGCATATGGCTTCTACGGAGTCGCTGATGTTACAGACAGATGGGTTGGCATTTTACTAGACAGAACACATGGGCTAGATGTTGTTAATGCTTGTTAGCTACTCACTGTGCAGCTTGACCAGTCCAACACAGTCACTCACAGATGGCTGGGAAGCTGCAGCCAGGGTGCTGGAGCAGTCCATCCCTGCCACGTGTGGTGTGACAGCAGTTGGGATAACACACGTTTGGCTGCTCTTTCCAAAGGGATTCGTTGTAGGTCAGAGATAGCCATGGATGTGGGAGCAGCACAGCTTCCCTGTGTGTCAAGGAGTGACTCTGATTTGTAAAGATCCTGAGATTTTTATGGAGGTATTGGCTTTAAAGGATTAATGCCGTAGTTTGGGGTTTATATGGAATGGGGTTGGAAAAATTCTGGGAGCTCCATGCCTCGTTCTCATCTCTACTCCTCCATGCTTGATGTTTATAAGCATATTTGGCTGGTGAACACTATTGAGCAGATCTAAAGTCTGTTAAAAACTTGTACTTTATAAGCTCAAGTTCCGACTACAGCTGGCTGCCAGTATTAGTTTGGAGTGACATCCCATGTGATTTTCCATTCTCTGTGATGTGAGTAGTCTGCTGTGATTTACTCTCACCAGCCATGTGCTCAGTGGAACCATTTTTAGGTATCACCTCAGCAAATGTCCACGGGGTGAGTCTCCTTCTGGCTGCTTTGGACATCCCATCAGAGAATCTGTGGATGCAAAAGTAGATGCTACTGGTGAATCATTTCCATTGCCATCTTCCCTCTTTGACAATGTTCAATTTGCAGCATAATGACAGGAGCCTGAATGAATCCTACAGATGAAACAGGGAATTTTAGTTTCTGCACTTGTTCTCTAAAAACTCTCAAAGCACTTTTGGAAAATGCATGGGTATTAATCCACACTGAGCAGTAGTTCTTCAATCCTATGATTTAAATTGGATATATTTGTCTCTGTCTGTCCTGAACTGTTCAGTAACATTAATGCACCCTGATAATAGCTGTCACATTTTACCCCGGGGGTTGTTCCTCAGCGATAGGTGAAATCACAGCAGTTCAAAGACCTGTCTTCCAGGATGAAAAGCTCTATAGGAATATTCAGATATAAAATAGTAATAGTATGAATCAAAAAATACGCTTCCCTTATTTTAAAGCCTTTGATCTTATTTTTATGGCATCGCATTTGACAGTCTAAAGGGCATTAACCTGTGGGAGAAACCTTTTGAAAGGAGGTGCTGACTCCTCCTCTGCTGCACAGAGCACTGTCCCCCAGGATTAACACCAGCATCTTTCCCCCCACAGAGAGGGGTGCAGCCCTTCAGCACACGTCCCTGCTCTTTTTCATGTTCCATTTTTGACGTGAGGTGCAGGAGAGCTCTCCTGGATCCAAGCAGGGAGCTGTGGGGACAGGCTGGTGCAGCACACCCTGCCCTGCATTGCTGAGCTGGTGCAGCATCCAGGAGCCATCACTGCTGCCACTCGTGTACACAGAGCCTGGGCCCTGGTTCTGATTAAGATGGAAGGATACGAGCTGACCTCTTGTTCCAAAGACATTCTGGGGTTGTGGTTCGTCTCAGCGTTGAATAATAAGAAAGAGAAAGGAAATGTTTGCTATAAATCTCAGTGCACACAGGGCTGTTTCTCACTTACCCCATCCCAGCATTCAATTTTCTTCTTGGCATTGCCAGGCATTTGCTTTTCTTTGCTCAGCAGCTAAAAGCAGCTTTTTCATTGCATTTCCTGGAAGGCTCTTTACAGGCATCCATCCCTGTCTGCCTCATAAATTCACTTTATATACCAAGCTGGTGACACAGAGGTCAGAGGTCTTGGCAAGAAACAATTATTATAAGGAAGTGCTCTTCTTCTTTGGGTTACAATGAGGATATTAAAGGGGGGGGATTTTGCTGCAGACGAGGAATGGTTATTTGTGAAAGGGAGGTGACCTGATTGATTAAGTGCTGCACATCCTGCAGGAGCCACTATGGGCAGGCATCCTGTCAGGCCAGCTGGAACCTGCCAGTTACCATGCAAAAAAGAAGGAAACCAGTAAACAGTTTGCTAAATAACCTCATAAATATTTCCAGCCATAAGCACATCTTGTGGTTCAATTTTGTGTTGGGTTTTTTTTTTTGTCTTTCCTTAATATTTCCCTAATTTTAAATGAACGGCCTGTAATTAAAGTGATTTAGAGGCTACCTGGGGACCTGGTATTTGAGCAGTGCATAATGCTTAGGAGAGATTGATTGGTGAGGCATAACTCAATTGGGGTATTTTGATAATGATATCATCACCCGAGAGAGCCAAGTTTGAGCAATTAAATCTCAAAACCTCGTGTTTGGGTTGTTATAACTTCAGCAGGCAGTTTCTGCATGTGCACACACACAAACACACACACATTTTTTTTCCTTGGTTTTTTTTCCTTGGGTTTTTTCTGGGCACTCTAGTTTTTTGGCTTCCCTGAGTCTGTCTGCCTGTCTGTCTGTCTGTCTGTCTGGGGTGATGTGAAGTGGTGATTTATCAGATATGCAGACCCAGGAGAGGGTGCCAGCCTGCTCAGCATCACTGCTTCCCCCCTCAACATCTGCACGTGGACAAGGCGGCCTTTGACATTTAGAAAAATCTTGGCATCTGAAGCAAGAGGCAGAAACAAAAGGATTTTCTCATTTAAAGGTCAGAGCCAGCAGCTTCTTAAAGGAAAATTTCAAATAGGTTTGTTGCACTGTGGCAGGGTTTGTGGGTGTCAGTGGGTGCCATGGGGAAGGTGTGAGGGAGCTGAGGGATGTTTCAGGACCAGCAGTGTGCCCAAAGCTCTGAGCACACGCAGTGATAGCTTTCTGGGAGGTGATCACTTGGAACAGCCAGCCCTGAAGGCTTCTGCTGGCACATGAAGGCTTTGGGAAGAGGGAGTGACTGCCCCGCTGGAAGAGGAGGTCTGAGGGATTCGTGTGATGAAGGCAAATTGCCAAAGGGGTCGATCTGCTGGGGAGATGTGCATAACCCACATCAATGTGGACAGCACAGCACTCTGCAGGGTAGGGTGGGGAACACCACAAGGAGAAGGGAAAGGGGGAGTGAGAACTCAGGCACAGAGGCCACAGCATGGCCCATAGTGCTGGAGCAGCCTGTGGAGCTGCACATTGACCCTAGCCCTAGCTGGAACCCTAACCCTAACCATAACCCCAGCCTAGCGTTAATTCTGTTTCCAAGGAATAAGCTGTGGTAGAAGGCATGTTGTGGCAGTTTTGTGTTCTCCTTGGGATGCCTTTTGCAGCTGCAGTGTGCCTGGAGCTCTGGGCTTTGTGGTTTAAAATCCCCAACCCAAGGTAGAACCCTAACCCTAACCCTAGTGCTGGGTGTGAAGCTGTGGTGCCCCTTCCCTCAGCACACTCGGGGCTGGTTGCTCTGTGTGCTCAGAGCTGGCATCCATGGGGACACAACACAGACAGTGATTTATGGAAGGAGCAGAGCAGATGAGATGGGGCCTTCCAGATACATTCACTGGGTAAATGTCACCAGGCAATGATTCACCTGCCCCTTTTGACCCCTAATGCATCTTAGCCTTGGAAAGCACCGTCCGCCATAGAGCGTGGCCAAGCAGCATCTGCAGAGCAAAGGTTTGTCACCACGCCAAGGGGTGGCTCTGGCAGCCCTGCCAAACCCTGGACTTCATCCCTCTGCATGCTGTGGAGGTGTTGGAAGCTCCTTTGTTCCCAAGCTGAGACACAACTGTCTTGCCTGCTGTGCCTGGCACAAAGCTGCACCATCCCTGTTGTCAGCTTGCCAAAACCCATTCAGGAAATCCACCTGCGACGCTGGATGTGTGTGTTTGAAGTTGCTGGAACACATGTCCTGCATGGATTGCATCCCCAAAGGCAGTTGTGCTTTCTCAATGTGGAAATCAGAGGTTGAAAATCCTCACTTCATTTTGAAATCTCAAGGTGTATAGAATTCTGTTGTATAGAATTCATGTTGTGCAGAATTTTCCCGTTTCTGCATTTCTGCTCCGTATTTTCTGATAATACCAAGTCCCCATGCCAGCTCTCTCCTTGGGGTGTGCAGCCACCCTATTTTCAGTCTTAATCCAGTGTCTGAAAGTCTACATGACCTTGGGTCATACACTCAACCCATATTTTTTAAGAAGCAACCTTTGTGTGATTAAACTCACGCTGCATGTCAGCTCATAGCCGATGGCACTTTTGGAGCCATTGTTTTTAGCTACCAAAATATGTCAGAGAGAAGAGGAAAAGGGTGTACACGAAAATAAAACCTGAGTGTATCTGGGTGAGAGTGCACTTCTGAACCATGTGGTAGCTTGTTAGTGGGTAAAGGAGACACTGTCACACTTTTGACATAGGTCCCCCTCGGCAGCTGGAGGAATCAGAGAGGGAAATGCTGGGTCTTGGCTTTCAGGAAAGTCTGTGTGCAACACCAGCAAGGGTGCAAAGAGCCATCTCAGCAGGAGCAGTGCAGACAGAGTCCTGTACATGTTACACTGAAGTGGCAGTAGTTAAGGAGCCTTTTACAGTCCATATGTTGCAGTTTTATGAGCCCAGTTCATCCAGCTGCAGGTCCATCCCCAAGAGGGACATTTGGGAATGCCTGTTGCTCCCTCACATCTTCTGCATTGTCTGCTCCTTGCTGAGATGGAGAGAAGAACCTGCTTTTCTACCACGTTGGTGGTTATTGGAGAGATTTTTACATGTGTATCTGAACTATAAAGCCTTGAATAATTTACTGGTTTCCAGAGTTAAGAGGAAGATTTATGATGTTTCCTTCTGGCAGGTGGCTGATGATCTTGATTCCCCTGAAGAAACAGTTGTGCTAACAGCTCCCTTCTCAGAGCAGCTACTGCAGGTTCATGTTGTTCTGTGCTAAATAGACCAGTGTTGTTGTGGTTTGTAATATAGAGAGGTCTGTCCCCTGATAATCTGGTTACTATGGGGTAGCACAGCCTGCGAGGAGACAGACAGGCTGTCACCCTTCAAATCTCCAACCAGAGTCACGTCCCACCCAGCCCAGCAGAGCTGGGTGTGCAGCAACACTGGGCAAAGAGTAATTTCCTTTGCTTTTCTAGAAAAGGTCCCCCATAGCCCTTAAATCAGACTAAACTGGCAACAGAGCTTAGTGAAAGCTGAACTCCTTCCTTTTGCAAGTATTTGAGATCTGAATAAAACATAACAGAGACCTGAATCTTGGTAGTTTAGTGAGCCAGACAGACTTTTCCCATGAATTAGAAGAAACCAAAATAGGGGTATGTACAGGGTACCTGAGAGATGGTGCTTTCATCGTGATGAGCTGCTGCTCTGTGCTCAGGGAAACTGAGGTTTAGGAGGGAATATTTACATCTCTAGTGAAGCACTGCACTTGTGTGGCCCAGCACAGAGAGGAAAGGGAGAGTGAAGCACGATGGTGGTCCTCAAAGTGTCCTCTTGCATTGACTCCTCTATGCATTGACTGGGGTGGATGGGGATACTCGCAGATCCAGCTTTTCCTTTGATCCCGTGTATTCAGTTCGACTCTAAATGTTGATGCTTTTTTTCTTTTTTCTTTCTTTTTTCTTTGCTTTTTGCCCCTTCTCTTTAAGAGCAACAGCACATGTAGCAGTGGTGTCAGTAGTGTTGGGCACAGAGCAGTCAGGGTTGGCTTTGAACGTGCTCTGGTCTCTCTCACCCCATTCCCACTCATGGACTGTCCCCATGGATCAGTGACACTTGTTTATGCCCCTCTCAGCTTTGTATTTTATTCCTAGATGGGCTGGGATGGCTTTTGGCTTCACCTAAACTCAAAATTGTAGGGAATGCATCAGCAGAGTGAAGGTGATTGCAATATGTGGAATGTGCTGTGAATAGCTGATCTGTGCTGGCACCTGCAGCAGGAACATCCAGGAGCTGTCTTTGGGGATTGAGACTTTTATAAATGAATAAAAAATATATTAAAAATGGGTGGAGGGAATCCTAGCTATGAACAGTGAAGAGCAGGACTTGAGTGCCCTTGCAGCTTTGAACTGCTGGAAATTTCATATTTCTTATCTTCAGAAATACAGTTTTTAGAGTTGGAACCACAGGCATGCTCTGCATTGATCCAGAGTGGTGTGGAACACCAGAGCCTGCAGCGTTCACTCAGCAGAGCATCCCCCCATGTCCTTCCTCCCCTCAGCTCCTGCACACCCCTGTGCATCCCCCTGCCCTGCTCTGATCCCTGCTCCCTCCTGTTCCTGCCTCGGGCACTTCCCTCTCTGCCAGCAAGTGCACCAGGCAGGGTGCAGGCTGGCTTTTGAAAAGAAATCCTGTGAATTAATGGGAACATATTGCTATTATTTCATATAATCACTTTATTTGTAAAGCACAGGCTGCAGAGGTACTCCCGCTGTTGAACCCAAAGCAGCAAATCTATCTATATATCCCAGTCTATACTACATTATGAACAGATGGGTGAAGAAAAAAAAGCAATAAAAACAAATAATAAGAAAAGTTACAATGATAGCAATTTTAAAACACTCCTAGGGGGAAAAAAAAAAGTTTCTCCATTTTTTTTAAAGCAATGTGAGATTGAATGAGCTGCACTGCAAGTGCATCCATCCTCTAAGTTCACATGTAAACATCTACTGGCAGAGGAAGAATTGCTTTTTTTCCAAGTGGCTGCCTTCTCGCCTTGTGCCTGTTACAGAAGCAATCATAAGAAACCTGGGTGAGATGGCTGGGGTTTGGAAGCATTTGGGGGTTTTCTTTGATTTTTTAGAGTTCCTGGGGAGACAGAGGCTGTGGGGGTGAGAGGGAGGATGCTGCCTCCCTTGACAGCTGAGAAAACTCAATGGGAAATAGCAATTTTCTCAGGAGCGTGTATTTATCCACATAACTTTCTCTGAACATTATTCTTCTGCCTCTGCTGCAGGAGGAAACTTTATGAACAATAGCAGAGAGAAACTACCATTAATCTCATAAAAAAGGAGAAGATATTCAAATGTAGCCTTCACCCATGGCACCAGCGATCTCAAAGGAAAAAAAATTTAAAACATTTATGTTGCTCTGTTTTTGAGGTCATAAAACACAAGCAAATGGTCTGGCACTGGATGCTAAATTTCTTAAGGAATTTAATTAATTAAACTAGTAAACCAATTAATGGATTTGCTTGTAAATTCTTAGAAAATTAATTCTGTGCCCAAAGAGTGTTTTAAATCTGCAAGGGAGGCTGTGTATTTCATACAGAGCTTGAATTCCCATTTCAGATGAATCCAGCTCGGCACTGAGAGAGCCGGAGATAGAAGTGATGCATTCATAATTCTCGGACCTTCCTCCAAAACTGGCACTGCTCATCAGCTGAATCTGGGGGGGATTTGCAAAATAAAACCTGTGCTGCTGCCACAGCACCTATCTCCTGTGTTTCTGCTCTGCTGTGACACCTCTGGCTCTGTGTGGGCTGGGAATTTACATCATTCCTGATGCCTCCAACTGGCTCCTTCATCTGCCATCTCTTCCCTCTTTGATCTGCTCCAGGGGTACCTCAGGTGCACAGGAGGTACCAGGTAGCTCTGGTAAGCAGCAGATCAAAGCACAGGATTTGCTGAAAAACAGCCCAGCCAAATCAAAGATCTAAACAAAAGCTAATTCACTTTTCCACGTGAAAACCTTGTTTTGATTCCCTGCCTGGCTGGGGGATGGCAGGAGCATCCTCTGTACCTTGCACTCCTCACAATCCAAAGTGACCCAAACACGGAGGGTTCATAATCAAATCTGTCCAGGCTCTTGAGAACATGAAATGGGAAGGAAGCATGTTCTTTGGGGCTCTCAGCAGCTAAAGCCATGTTTTCCCCTCCCATGGCAATCTTCCACTTTGGGTCTTGGCATCCTTTGATTGAGGAGGGGGATGCCAGCCATGCCTGGCACCACTCATGCTGTCCCACCTCACCTCCAACAGGAAGCAGAGCTGCAAAGCAATTAGGAATGGGAGTATTTTGAAGAAGAAAATGGCAGGGGAAAAAAAATTAGCATTTGCACTGTGATATTTTTGCTGTTTATTAATAAACAAGCTGCTTTCATGCCTCTGGGGGCAGGAGAGGCTTCAAGCATTCCTTATTTCTCTTGCATTTAGCTTTTTTTTTGCTTGTTTTATATGTTACAGGAGATTTGTAGTGTCTTCCCACATGTTGAGTTTCCTTATTTTCTTGAGAGCATCCCTGGAATAATTCCTCTGGTGGCTTCGGCTGTGTGCTGCCGAGCTGATTTAAACACTTTAGGGATGCAGGGTGGATCAGTACTCCTTGGGAAGGAGTTATGCTAATCAGGAACAGGTCTGCTCTCTCCTACAGATGTGGCATGACTTCATGGATAAATGTTTTCATGGAGAGAAAACCCTGTGCAGAGCTCCTGCCACCTTGGGTGGTGTTGGTGACAGTGACCCTGATGTGGCCACCTCTGTTCTGGGCTCTTTCCAGGATGGTCAAACATCTCCCCAGTGCCACATTTGTCACCAGGGAAGGCTCACAGGGGTCCTGCATGGGGACATTGGGATGCAGGACTCAGGAAGGCCATGTGCCAAACAGATGGCATGTCCTTGGTGACAGCAGATCCATGCCAAAGGCGGCTTCAGGGTGGCACCGCTGCTGTATCAGGGAGGTGAATTAAAACCCTCTGGTATTAATGGCCTCGTTCTTGTTTCCCTTTAGGCCTCCAGCTCCTCTGGTGGAAAAATGCAGCATTAAAACCTTCAGGTATTAATGGGTTTGTTCTTCTTTCCCTCTAGGCCTCCAGCTCCTCTGGTGGGAAGATGCAGCTTCTGGAGACGGAGTTCTCGCGCACCATCCGGGAGCTCATCGAGCTGCACCTGCTGCGCCAGGACAGCATCCCAGCCTTCCTCAGCGCCCTCACCCTCGACCTCTTCAGCCGCCAGACCATCGCTTAGTGCCCCACTGCCAGCTGCCAGCCAGGTTTGGCCCTCCTGGGCAGCACACTCGAGGTAGCAAGGAAAAATTCTCCTGTTCACCACCCCTAATTTGTGGTGTTGGGTTGCTTCTGTTTTGCAAGGAACTTCTTCCCCCTTCTTTCATGCTGAGTGACAAATCCCACCAGTTCCTCTGAAAAGCATAATTTTTATCTGGTGGGAGGGCAAGTCTAGCTCCGTCCCAGGGCTCTCCTGTGCCAGGATCCAATCCTTGCCTTTGAACTGGGCCATGTGTTCATCACTACCCAGATTGTCAGGATCTGTCTGGAAATATGGTGGGAACTGCTGGTTTGAGGAGCCTCAGCATCACCATTCACATCTTTCCCCAAAAAGATTCCCTAAATCTGAGCCCTAGCAAAGAGACAAACCTGCATCAGGCTGGTGCTTTCTGCTGCATGGTTTTCCTCTTCTAATGGCAGCCAAGGGTTTGGTCCCTGAGGACAGATACCCAGGGAAAGTCTCCCGCTCTTGCAAACATCTCATCACTCAGCAAGTTTGAAATTATTTTTAAGATATCAGTGACCTGAGTCTGCCATCACTGAGTGAAAAAGCACAAGCATAAATGGCCATTTGAAGCCCCTATACCTGTGTTGACACCTCTGTGGCTCAGTCACTGCCATGCTTTTGGTTCCTTACTGAGACTATAGGTTATCTTGGTTATCTCAGGACTGTAGAATTGTGGAAAGGAGCAGTTTGGGCTCCATTGTGTTCAGTGCTGGTGGCTTTAGCCTGCTGCCTGCCACCACCCTGTGGGTATCTGTTTTGAGAGGTCTCCTTCCTCCTCCCCTGCATGGAGGGTGGAGCATCTCCAGAAGTCTGACATTTTGTATTATAATGGATGTAGCTCTTCTGTCATAATAATAAATTGTCACTGCCCAAACTGGGTGTATGATTCTTATTTGGGATGCACTCTGTTCCTAGCTCTGCTCTCCCACATGTAGAGGAAGAGCACATCAATGATCTGATGTGCTTCACAAAGGGAGGACATCATTATCTCTGTTTTTCCAGGCAAGTCTCATTCACAGCTTTATAGATTCATCAATGGTTTGGATTGGAAGGGATGTTAGAGATCATTTAGTCCCAACCCCAGCTGCCTTAAACCAAATCAGTTTGCTATAAACCTCTGTGTATATTGATTTCCCCCTGATTTCAGTAGGACACACTCCCTAGGCTTGGAGAAAAGGTAGCAGTGAGCAGGCTGGAAAGTTAGCTGAGATACTTGCAGTGACTGCAGGGTTGGCCAAGCTTGCTGGAGTCACTTGGAGACCTGTTGATGTGTGTCCAGGCATGGAAAACATCTGCTGTTGACCAGAGGTGGAAGGACAAACATGAGACCTGGAGAGGCTGCAGCCCCCATCTCCTCAACTCACCTCTCTGCAGGGAAGCGCGATAGCAAAAGTTTGTCATTTTCTCTTCTGCTTGAAGAAGTCCCGGTGGAAGATGAATTGCTGGGCATGCTGTGCCAGGGGAAAGCTGCCTGATTCATATGCACGGCGTGGCACGGAGAGTCGCCTTCCCCAGTCATGGGGAAAATGAATCCTGACGTCAGCCGCATTCAGCTCCGCCGCCAACACAATAGCGGATCCTGGCTGCCGCGGAAAATTTTTCTCCTGGCTCCTTGCAGGAGAAATGAAGTAATTAATAAGTTTACAATAAACCCTCTATCTTAGCAAAACACAGGTGAGGCGAGAAGCGATGCTGGAGAGCGACAAGGGAAAACACGTTCAGCCCGCTGGAAAGTTGCCTCCCGAGAGTGAGAGGATAATAAGTTGGGAGAGAACACACAGCAGGCTTGCGAGACGCCTCCGGTGGGGAGGAGACATGAGTTACTGCTCTGCTCCCTGTTCTCCCAGCAAGACTGATTTGTTCAACTAAGTTTAATATGGGAGAGGTGTGTGGTGAGGATGGGTGCTTGGCTGGGTTGTGGTGGTGTGGTGCAGCAGCTGTCCATGGCTTGGGAGCTGCTGGACTGTCCTGCTTTGGTCAGCAGCATCCCTGCCCTGCTCGTGGCATTATGCTGCTCCACAGTGAGTTCACGGGGATTTTTGAGAAGCTTGATATCTTTAAGGCTCTCACATGGAAGCGTGGGAGTTTTTCATATGGAGGTGTGACCATTGCAAAGCCACTTGGGCCAGCTGTGGGCCATGGAGAAGAGGAGCTCCCCAGTTTATAGTTCCAACACTGAGTTCAGGATGAAGCCACAAACCTATGGCTGTACCTGATACCACGGCAGCTCCCATCTCTGTCATTATCCTGCTTGTCTGAGCCATGAGGGAGCTGCAAGGAATAACTGTGACACTGAATTTCCCTGTGATTGCTCCATCCTTTATGAGCTACATGGGCTCAGCAGCCCATCAAAGGCACTGCCGCCGTGTTCACCATTCCCTGCATCCCTCCTCCATGAGTGCAGCCCCCAGGGCAGTGCAAAGAGATCCCAGTTGCCACCACCCCAGGTGGTGAGGGCACAAATCCCATCTGGGTTTGGCTCATCACCCGCAAAGCTCCAGCCCTGTTTGTGGAAAATCCTTTTAGAAAATCTTGGGAGCTGGATAATAAATTTTCAGTTGGTTGGAGGGGAGAGGCGGGAGCGCTCACGAGCGCGTGTGTGCTCGCTGGGTTTCCATGCACACTAGCTGGGTTTATGTGCTATAGGCTGTGAAATATGATTTATTGGTGCATGGCTGCAGGATTTTGTGTGTGTATATGTGTGTGTCAGAACACAGTCTTGTTTGCAGTGTTGCTTGAAGCTTCCCTTCACTCGAACTGCTTGTGAGTCCCTGCTCTGCTGCCAATCAGCCCTGTGCATCTGTGTGCATATGCAAACACCAAATGGGCACAGAGCTGTTGGGTAAAGCAGCAGAGCTCTGGGCTAAGGCAGGTTTTGCCAGATTTCTGCCTCTCCTAAGGGCACATCCCTGAATCTGGAGGGTTTTGCACCTGCTTTGTGTCTCCTGGCTCTTGGTGTTGTCATGTATTACTCACGTTGTCCTGGAAGTGTGCAAGGCCTGAGAAGGAACCAGGGAAACCCTTTTGGGATGAGCCATGAGAAGTTTGGAGTTTGTGGATGTTAGTTTGGATCTTCTCCATGTAACACTACAGGAGCAAGGGAAGGAGAAGAGGAAAGAGAATTGGAGCCATGATGGAGGGGTGGCTAGAGAGTGAAGGGCAGGAGCAGAACAGGGGATGGATGGAAGAAATGGGATATGGATGGAAGGAGAAGCCACCTCCATTTCTGAGCAGCTGCAGTGCCAGCCATGCTGCTGGTTCTCCTCTGCTCGCTCCAAACAAACACCGAGCAGCACCTGCCCTTTTCATTTCCCAGCCCAGCAGTGGGCTCAGAGGCAGCTGAGAGTGGTGTGAGCTGGGCTGATGGGCAGAGGTGCCAAAATAAACCCCAGGGGCTGACAGGCAAGAGCCTTCCTCAGACATCACCGAGCTGATGCCAGACCCCTGCTGCTCGGGGTGTGAGAGGGCACAGCCAGGGCAGGATTGGTTCTGTTGGAGCTTTCAGCTGTTCAGGGACATTGGGAAAAACAATGGTTCTGCCTGATGCCAGGTGTCTGTAGCTAAGGACAGGAGCTGGGGAGGACAGAACAGGCTCTCTGTGCTGGTGTGAATCACATTCCTGCTGCCTGCTGTGACAGCAGATTCAGATTTAATCGCAGCGTCGCTAAAACTTGCATGATATTTAAAAGCTACAAAATGCACCCACTCTGATCAGGGGAGGGATATTAAATAAATAAATAAATAAATAAATAAAAAATCAGCAAAGCTTTTTCACAAAGTCTTTTTTAAATATTAAAATCCCATCCTTCCCAACAGGAAAGCTTTTTTCAGGCTAAGAGGAAAGACTGAACGGCATCTGATGATATCGCATTGACACAAGTGTCTAGAAAAATAGGGTAGGAATGTATGATCTGTTCTGAAAAAGGAACCATAGCTAATAGGAAATATGCTGATGCTACTTTTAATTTCATGACTCAGGTTTGCTGCAGAATTGATGGAAATCTGTGTTGGAGCTTGGTTACATTAAAACAGTTCTTGGCTGCTTGGGGGTTTTCCAGTTCTTGTTTCTCTTTTGGGGGATTATTATTGTAAAATCTTGCTACTCTGGAGGTTTGCAGATGTGATTTGAAAGGACAAGGGGACCATCTTTTATCCAAAAGAAAGAGGACATTTTTGCTCCAGAAAGATGACTGGCCAAAGCCCAGCCCTGGACAGGCCATCCCAGGAGCCCCTCTTGTTCCTTCACAGTGTCTGTGTCTCCAGCCTTCCTTCTGTGCGTGTTTTCCCTCAGAGCAAGAACAAGGAAAAAAGCAGAAGAAAAATACACTTTAAAGAAAATGCTGCCATGTAATTTAAGGAGCACAAAGGCAACTTCTTGCTGCTGGAGGTCTCGGAAGAAGCCCGTGTCTTTGGTCTCCACCCAAACCACATTCCTCCACCAAAGCCCATTGCCTTGGGCTGTGTCAGTTTTGTTTTACATCCCCAACATGGGCTCAAGCCTCTACCAACCCCTTCATCTTCCCTGTGCTGTTTCCTGGCCCAGGCTCCAGCACTGATGAGTTTATTAGGGTTGCTAATTTTACCTGATGCTGCTTCCTTCTCTTCATGACAGGCTATGTTTTTTTAAACTCTCCAGCTGATTGATTGAGCTCCCTTTAATATTCCATGTTTCACTTTGAATTCTCTTTTGTTGTTCTGGTTTTTTGTTTTTTTTTTTTTTTTTCTTTAATCATCCCACTGTCTCTTTTTCTTTCCTGGTCCTTCTAATGCTTCTTCAGCCTGGAGCAAAGCCAGAGACCATCGGGAGGTCATGGAAACACAGACGGCTGTAGGATTTAAATAAGGACTGGATAATTTTATGACCATTAACAAGGCTCACTGCTATGCAAACCAAAGTAATAAGGGCAATCATATCTCATGGTTCAGGGAGCAAGTTGATTGTCTGCAGGGACTGAGAAGGTAATTCTGCATCCCTGACTCCCTCCAAAATATGATACAGTTGACAAAATGCACCAGGCAGGTCAAAGGGCTTGGCTGGAGGGTGAGAGCATTTCCCTTATCAGCTCTGTTCTCTCACTCCATTGATGTGATCAGAAACTTCTGGTAGCAGCATGGTGGGAAATGTTCTCCAGGCAGATGAAAGGCTCTGAAGGTTGGCAGATGAACCTTTCCTCTTAAGGAGCATCTGCTGAGTGACATTTGTGCGGTATGATGGCAGATGCTTCACTTTGCTGGTAGTGGCTGCTTCATCTGCCAGGATGCCCCATAACCACTGCCCAGGAGTGCTAAAAGAAACACAGACCATGGATGTCACTTGGGTCCTTCAGTTTGGAGGTGCCTCCCACTCCCCACTGACCATGCACAGCCTTGTTCACAATGGAGTGATGGCAAATCACACTGTCCCTCCTTCATCTTTCTCTGCAGCATGGCTCTCCTGCCTCCTCCATATTCCTGTGCTTTCCTCAGCTCCTTTTGGGCTCTCCTGCCTCCTCCATGTTCCTGTGCCTTTCCTCAGCTCCTTTTGGGCTCTCCTGCCTCCTCCATGTTCCTGTGCCTTTCCTCAGCTCCTTTTGAGCTCTCTTGGAGAATAGGTGCTGGGTATTCTAAGGACTGATTTTAAGAGATCATTGTGGTGGTAAAGCATAATTAACAGTCTATAGCATTGCTGATTTTTTAAATTACATGAAGGCAATGCCTGGAGGTGTGGGATGGTTGATGGGCAAGTTGAGAGCCACCAGCACTGACTGCCCAGCTCTGGTGGTGACCACAAGGGAGGTTTGGGTGCTGTGGCCTGAGCTGGTTTGGGTGGCATCTCCCAACATGTGCAGCCATGGGCATGAACAGTAGGAGGTCACATCCTGGTCATTGTTTGCTCCTCAGCATGGCAGCTTGTAGATGTCTCTGCAGAGTCTTGTCATGTCTCTTCCCTGATGGCTCTGCCAGTGCAAAGGGAGTTGTGAGCAACCCTCCCCTCTGCACTCCACACACAGAGAAAGTGCTCAGGGAAGATGGAAATCTCACCTGCACAGGATGCTTAGCTCAGGCAGATAAGGTGGTTCTATGGGTTACTCTGAAGCTCCAACCTCAAGCACGTCAGAGAGCCCACAACACTGACAGGACACTCCAGCCTGGCTGCACCTCCTCTTCCTTGCTTCTGTCCTTAACAGAAGGAGGAGAATGGCTCATGGGACTGAAGCAGGTTTGTTCCCAAGGTAAGGAAAGCACCAGGCCCCCCAAAGCCTCCTCACACACACCCAGTTTATATCACTGCCATTTCCTGGCTTCACAGTTAGCTCAGGACAGTCCCCACGTCCTGTAACCAGTGTTAAATGTAATGAATGATCTTGTCCTCCTTGTTTGTCTCCTCTTTAGTGTAACACTGTAATTAGCTTAATTACCAACAGATTCATATTTTTTTTTTTTGTAACTTAAAATGGAAATTAAATTTTGCACCAGGTTTTACAGGCTGTTAACGGGAATCGAATAATCAAGCCTGACTCCAAGTCCTTGAAAATGAGTATTAAAAAAGGTCTGAATTTGCATATTCATATTTTTAATAGGGTTCAGAAGGTATATTTGCAACTGATGAAAAGGATTAATTAAGCTTAATTTGCATAGGAAGAACAGTTTAACCCCTTGCATCCTAACAAGGCAGAGACTGACAATTTGAATTCCGTGGCTTGATGCTGGAGAGACACACAGGCTGAGAGCAGTGCCCTGCAAAGCACCTTCCTTCCACTCCAGAAGGACAGAACTAGGAGAATACAGGATCCCAGCACCATCCTGACACAGCTGGTCCCCCAGTACCCACAGCCACCTCCAGGTTTGGTCTCTATCTCTCTACCATGGTGGTTTGTGACCTGGGTCTTCCAGGGCAATGGCACCACGTCAGGCTTTGAGCTAAACATGCTGTTCCTTCTGCTGTGAGCTGGGCTGGGCAGCTCTGGCAGAGATTGAAGAAATCATTTCAGTGCAGCCACCTCAGTCCCCTGAGCTGTTCACAGCTGGGCTGCCTGTAGCCAGCACACGGAGGGAGCACCATGGCTGATAGGGGCACCAAAAACTTCAACTCCTGATCTCATTTTCAATTTCCTTTTTTCTCAGTGAGATCCCACTCAGGAGTTAAAGACTCTGTGGGAATGTCAGAGCAGGGTGAGACTCGGTGAGTCCTGTCCTGCTCCCAGCCACCAGCCTGTGACTGGTCAGAACTGGCGACAGCATCCCAAAGGTCTGGGACTTGTGCAGCTTCAGAGAAAGGGTCACAGAGCTGCCTGCACCCAAACTCTCAGCTGGCACCTCTGGCCTGCAGAAATCAGCAGGGTCTTGCACAGCTCTGTCCAGTTGTGATGTAAGAAAAACATAAGCCCTGCCCATGTCCATGGTGAGGGAGTTGGAACTAGATTATATTTGACGTTCCTTGTAACCCAAACCTTTTTATGGTTCTATAGAACCCTCCCAAATCAATCTCTTCTCAGACTGGAAAGCAGAGTGGGAACGTTACGCTTCCCGGGGCCCTACAAAGAACAGAGCACAGCTTTGAGTCAGCGCCTGAATATTGCTAAAAAGTGACAAAAAATAAATAAATCAGGCATTCATTTTGCTTCAGCAGGTGGTGTGCAGCGTTCCCCTCATAACGCTTTGGTGGCGTGCGCCGCTAATTATTTTTGGGGTGGAATTTGCTGCGCGCAGCGCGCGGGGTTCGTTAGGCAGAGATGGCTTTGATGTGGCGTTCAGAATTAATGCTGGCACATGTAAATGTTCCTTGTGCCATGGAAAAGCTGCCCATAAATGATGCGTGAGGTCCAGTGAGAGGGATGCTGGTGTCAAGTCAGGTGAGGGGGGAGAGAAGGAAGGAAGGAAGGAAGGAAGGAAGGAAGGAAGGAAGGAAGGAAGGAAGGAAGGAAGGAAGGAAGGAAGGAAGGAAGGAAGGAAGGAAGGAAGGAAGGAAGGAAGGAAGGAAGGAAGGAAGGAAGGAAGGAAGGAAGGAAGGAAGGAAGGAAGGAAGGAAGGAAGGAAGGAAGGAAGGAAGGAAGGAAGGAAGGAAGGAAGGAAGGAAGGAAGGAAGGAAGGAAGGAAGGAAGGAAGGAAGGAAGGAAGGGAGGGAGGGAGGGAGGGAGGGAGGGAGGGAGGGAGGGAGGGAGGGAGGGAGGGAGGGAGGGAGGGAGGGAGGGAGGGAGGGAGGGAGGGAGGGAGGGAGGGAGGGAGGGAGGGAGGGAGGGAGGGAGGGAGGGAGGGAGGGAGGGAGGGAGGGAGGGAGGGAGGGAGGGAGGGAGGGAGGGAGGGAGGGAGGAAGGGAGGAAGGGAGGAAGGGAGGAAGGGAGGAAGGAAGGAAGGAAGGAAGGAAGGAAGGAAGGAAGGAAGGAAGGAAGGAAGGAAGGAAGGAAGGAAGGAAGGAAGGAAGGAAGGAAGGAAGGAAGGAAGGAAGGAAGGAAGGAAGGAGCTAAGCATGAAGCTGTGACCAAGCACTGAGAGGATTTTGTATTTTCCTACTTCCAACTGTTTATTTACCAACATGCTAGAGAGCAGCAATCACTTCCTCATGCCTTATTGAGAAGCTCAGCTGTGAAATAACTAAATGAACCGTCCCTTTTTATTAGCCTTTGGACTGAGCAGAGGAGCAATGAGTTAATGGCTGACCAGTTTTTGAAGATGCCAAGCACATTACAAATGCTAAGTATTATTTTTTTTTTCTGCAATGCTTTATTTTCCCCTCTGAACACTCATTTTAAATAACCCTTTCAATTACATTATCTGGTTTCATGCATTCTGCTCAGATTAAACACGGTGCCACTTACAATTCACCCACCTCAATGGCTTTGAGGTCTCTGCAAGTCTCATCTTAACCTTTGCCTCTCAAGCTTGGTAGAAACAGCCTTTGTTCTGGGTCCAGAATCTGCCCCAGCTCTGCTTTTGCTTTTTAAACTCGAATGAATCCACATCACTTTCTGTTGGCCACTGCAACCTCTGGTTCCTTGCTCTTGCACGCTGCTTTTCTTTCTTAATAACAGAACATCTTGCATCCTTCCCATTTCCTTCCAGCTAAATTAGCTCCCTGGATAAGCTGTCTCCTCCCACTTGCTGGCATCTTGCGATGTTTTGGTTTATTCTTTTTCTTTGTGAGGGCTCCGTGCTGTGCTTCCAGCAGATCTCTCTCCTCAGACCTGGATTTCCACCCGTGTACATCTGTGGCTTTGCAGACAAGTGGGACTGGCTCAGCCTTCGCACCAGTGGGTGAATCCATCTCCTGGCAGCTTCAGAGATGGATGGTCCAATCCTTCAGAGCCACAGGTGGGCTCTCTTGGGTGTGCTATTCTCCAGAGCCACCCTGGGCCAGGGACTTCTCAGTCACCTGAGCCAGAAGAGCTTCACAACTCTATCCAAAAGTGTTTCGCCTTTTCAGGTGGTTTCTGGAGCTCCCAGCTGTGCTCCAGCACCTCCATCTCTGCTTCTCCACTCCTCTTAGCTGTGCTGGGATATGTCTGGGCTTCAGGGCCCCAGTGTGAGATGGGGGGAGATCAGAAGCCAGCCCACCCCTCACCTCACTGTCCTCCCTGTCTGTGAGCTCTGCCAGGGAAATGCCAGGTTTGGAGAGGCCATACCAGGCACTTCCCTCCCCAGCCTCCAGCCTTTCCACACCCACAGCCCCGGTGTCTGCAGGGCTCTTTTGGGAGCTGTGGCCTCTCTGCAGGGCTGGAGGCAGCTGTGGAGCAGCTCAGGGCCTGTCAGCTCACGAAGGGTTTGTCATTCTTGGGACTGCTGCGCTTCTACCTGGGATTTCCTAGGCAGAGATGTGTGTGTGTGCACCCTCTGTGGTGGGTGGGAGTGTTGGGATGATCTGAGGATATAACTGAGAGAAGGTTTGTATGGAAAGTTGATAAATTGCAGCGCTTGAGATGGCTGGAAAAAAACCCAACTGGGTTTGTGTCGCAGACAACTTTTATGAAAAATCTTTTCCTTAGGATTTTTCCTCCTGAGAAGCTGGGAGGCCTCAGGAACAAAATGTAAACAATGGTTATCTGCTGCTGTGGAATGCAACAGGTGCATCTGTGATTGGTCTTATAGAGGTGTTTCTAATTAATGGCCAATCACAGCTGGCTTGGACTCTCTGTCCGAGAACGAAGCTTTTGTTATCATTCTTTCTATTCTTAGCAAGCCTTCTGATGAAACCTTTTCTTCTATTCTTTTAGTATATTTTTAATGTAATACATATATCATAAAATAATAAATCAAGCCTTCTGAAACATGGAGTCAGATCCTCGTCTCTTCCCTCTTCCAAGAACCCCTATGAACACCATCACAGGTTTGTGCACACAGCTCTTTGTCAGCCTGAGCTGAGCTGGACACAAGGGATACTTCAGCTGGATGGTGGCAGATGGTTTGTGCCCATGGCCACTTTTCCAGGGGTTGTGGGCTCTGCCAGCCCCTTGGAGCTACTCCCAAGAGCTGCTCTGCTGCCACTCTCCAATCTCACTGCAACAGAAATCCCAGCTGGGCAGGAGGGAACTTGTGGGACAAGCAGGCTTTAAGCTCCAGCTTCAGGGAATGGAAACCTTTGTGTCTAGGCTCCAAATGTGGTGGAGCAAGATTAATTAATTTAGCTGCATCACATGAAGAGTGCCAGTGTTTACTTGTGAGACCACAGAGGAGCTTTTGCAGTGCCCAGAGAGGCCTCCTGCATCTGGACGGGCTGGGAGCTGTTGATTGCAAGGCAGGAGATGCCCAAGGAGAGCTCAATGCTGCATAAAAGCAATGCTGAGAGAGAGGAACAGCTTCAAGAGGCCCCCAGCAGGTGCCACACACAGACTGAGGCATTCCATCAGATTTCTGCAGGCCAGGTGAAGCCAGCCAGGGGCTCCTGCAAGGATGGAGGAGCCTGTCAAGGCCGGGATGAGCCAGACTGGAGGGCTGCTAGGAAAGCAAATGAGGTGGGAGGAAATGTGGATGCTGTGTGTGGGGCTGATTGCTTCCTTTCACAGTTGAAAACACTGAGGAATATGATAGACCCAGAGCAGAGCCCAGGAGATGAGCAAGACAATGCAGGGGACAACACTCACAGATCTTAATGGATGAGACAGAGCAGGAGAGAAGAGCTCATTAGAAAAGGGCACTGCATGGTGAAGGGAGGACAGGATGTAAGCCATGTGAAAGCTGATAAAAGACAGAAATGGAAATCTTTTTGTCCCAAAGAAAGCAAGGATGGAGTGCATTAATGAGCTCTTTAATGGCAAGGCAAGTAAAGGTGAGCAGCAAATGGCTATTGCCAGACAGCTGAGCTGAGTGTGAAAAAACAGATGTTGGTGGGATGTGAGAAGTGATCGAGCTCATACAGGAACAACAGCACAAGCCTGTGATTAACATCCCCACTGAATTATTGAAAAGGCACACACACAAACTCAGAGACTTGGCAGGCTCCTCTGGTTGCTCTGCAGGGACAGGGAGGTTGCAGGGGGATGGATACAGCCATGTTCACATCCAATTTGAACCAAAGGAAAGGGCAGCAAAACTAAAGTGAAAACTGACATCCTGCTTGGCTACTCCCCACGTGATGAAAATCCACATCCCTGGTACTTGTGTGTCTTCTTATCCCTTGCACAGAAGAAACTGAGTCCAGAAAAATGCCTTCACTCTGGATCAAATTTTTCCCTCCATTAAGTTCTGGGCAGGGTTGGGGGAAAAGTGGGAAATGAGCAAAACTCCCAAGGCAGCATTTGTATGTTCTCTGCCACCCTTCTGGTGGTGCTGGTGAGCTGGCTGAGAGGGGTAAAACAGAAGCTGTGACACGGAGGAGATAGGAAAAATTGGAGCCTAAGTAAATTCAGGTGAAGCCAAAGTCACTGCTCCAAGCCAAGGAGCTGGGTTGGTTTCTGCAGCAGCACTGGCCATGCCCACCAGCATCTTCACCATCTTCAGTGCCTTGGGCACTGCTGGCATCAGGGGTTGGAGGTGAAGGAAATGAAATGTGCTCTATTCCTCTCTCTGGAGAACAATCTAATCTCAGAGAAAAAAATGCCCCAGGGTCCATGGTGGAAAGCCTGTGGTGAGGAAAATGGGAGAGAGGAGCTGGAGGAGAGGCTGGGGCACCTCTGAAGCCCACACCTGCCTGGCCATGGCAGTGCTGCAGCCATGCTACAAGACCTGGGCATTTAAGGCAGGATCAGTGCTTTTCCCAAATAAACCCTTCATCCCCTCAAGTCCATCCCCTTCCCTCTCTGCTCTGTGCCCATCCTGTGCCTGTGTGCATCCACGTGCTCACAGCTCCAAGCTTTGGGGAGTGTCACTGTCCCCAAAGGGCCCTGCAGAGGAGAGGGACACGCTGTGCACCCAGAGGAGCCAAAGCCAAGGTGAGCAGGTCCCAAAACACTCAGCAAGGCACTGCTGGGTGCTGGTGTTGGTCCTCCCCCTGACGAGAACTCATAGATGCAAATAAATTCTGACTTGGGCCCCCAAATTCCTGCTCCGCTGGCTGTGCTATAAATATCCTAACGCAGTGTGTGCTGGCTTCAATCACCCCATTGATCCACGCTCCTGGGTGCGGTCCAGCCTCTCCACATCCATCCCATCCCATCCCATCCCATCCCATCCCATCCCATCCCATCCCATCCCATCCCATCCCATCCCATCCCATCCCTCCGCTGCATCCCCGGGCCCCTCCTTGCCCAAAGCACAATGTCACAGACATCTTTTATGAAAAATCCTTTCCTTAGAATTTTTCCTCCTGAGAAGCTGAGAGGCCTCAGGAACAAAATGTAAACAATGGTTATCTGCTGCTGTGGAATGCAACAGGTGCATCTGTGATTGGCCCATATTGGATGTTTCTAATTAATGGCCAATCACAGTCAGCTGGCTCGGACAGAGAGTCCAAGACAGAGACTTTGTTATCATTCCTTATTATTCTATCCTTAGCTAGCCTTCTGAGGAAATCCTTTCTTCTGTTCTTTTAGTATAATTTTAATGTAATATATATCATAAAATAATAAATCAAGCCTTCTGAAACATGGAGTCAAATCCTTGTCTCTTCCCTCAACCTGAGACCCCTGTGAACACGGTCACAGCACAAGGCCACCTGCAGCACAGTGTCCTCCACCCCTGCTGACCCCTCTCCTGCCAGCAAAGTGATTTATTGCTGCACACTCGGCTGCAGTGGTGTCTGCCCGGGGCTGAGTGCAGCTCCCGATCTCTGCAGAGCCACCAGGAGGAGTTTGGGGCTCTCGGTTCACCAAACCCAGCCCTGATTGAGGGAAGGACTGACCTCAAAGATGGGCAGAGCTTGCTGGGAGTGAGGGACATGCTGGAGGTGGCTGAGCTCTGCTCTGCCTCTGGCTGTGCAGCTGATGCAGCCTGGGCATCACCCAGGTGTTGATGCATGGGCAGATCCATAAGCACCGGTGGGGCTGGGAGAGGGATGGCTCCCTGGCAGCCCCAGGAAGCACTGCAGGTCACTGGAGGCTTGATTTGAGCAGAGTCAATGAATTCTGGCTGTTGTCTGGTCAGGGTGTGCATGGAGCACCTTCCCTTCTTAGGGCCCCTTTGCACAGACCCCTCCCATGGGATCTGTGCCTGGCTTACTTAGCTGAATCCATCAGAAGGCTCAAATGCTGGGCAGGGAGGGGGCAGTTCACACCCCCAACACCCACCAGCTCTGGGGGCAGCCCCCAGCTCCCCTCTCAAGCTTTGCTGCATCAGGGAGGGAGCTGGGCAGCATTGCCTGCCCCCACTGCCCCCCTGTGCTGCTCCACGTTGTGTCTGTGAACATGGCCTGTCCCACAGGCCAGGCTGTGGAGCAGATGGACACCCCATGTGCACACCAGGGCTGGCAGGTGCCCTCAGGAATCCTGGCCTTAAATGGTGCATGTCTATATAATGGGATGTTTCTGTGCTAATTTACAGGTTTTTAAATAATATCCAGGCTCTAGATGCCACACAGGCGTTGTAACACATGGCAGGGTCCTTTGGGCCAGAGTGAGGACTGAGCCATAGGTAATGTGGGCTTGGATTTACTCCAACCAGAGCTGTCCTTGCTGGGGTGCTGAGGGAGGGATCAGAGGAAGGATCTTTAGTGCTGTCTTGGTTTTGCCCTTGAATTCAGGTTGTTGAGACAGCAGCAATTCTGTGGACAGAATGCATGTCCACATAGCCCAGGGCTATGGCTGTACTGCAGGGAACTGTGAATTTTTGTTCCCCTAGCCTCCCCTCCTCTTCACTGAACATGCCTTTCCTGTGCCCTCTCCTTTCAGCTTGGTGGGGAGCCCTCTTCCTTTGGATGAGTTTGGGGCAGCAGGAGCAGCCTGGCTGCACAAGGGATCACCTCTCTTTGCAGAAGCAGCTTGAGAGCTTTGGTGGTTGAACAGGAGACAGAACAAAGAACAGAAACAGCCAGCAGGTCACAGGTGATGAAATCCCTGCTCTGTCCCCAGGTGGGTCTGTAAAGAAGCTGCCTTGGAGGGATGGAAGCTGCTGTGGACAGAGCTCTCCAGGCCCTGTGCAGAGCCAGCCCTGGGCTCATCCATGGGGTGGTGGCCCTGGGGACCTCTTCCCTTTGCTTGTCTGGCTTTTTTCACAGCTCATTTTATGGCATCTCCTGCCAAGGGATGTGGAGCATGGCTGGCAGGACTGCACCTTGCTTTGGAGGGAGAGCAAGGGGCTGCAAGGTGCTCAGCAGCCCAGGAGCCACCTGAGAACTGTGGGGAGGCCCCACCAGCAATGGGGTACTGGTGATGCCTTAGAGATGCCTTAGAGATAGAGAGGCCTGGACTTTTTCTAATTCTCCTTCTTTCCAGTTGCAGACCGTTTGCATGTGGGAAGTGTTTAATTTAGAAAGGCCAGCCCTGCTGTATCACATTCCTGTCGGTCTCTGTTGGTTTATCACCAGTGAAATCCTGGTGTGAAAACAGAATCAGGCTTTGATTTCATCTGCCCCTGCTGTTTTACACCACTAACAGCTTTGCATTTCGATAGCAGCTTTTATTCTAGGAGCTAAATGGGCTTCACAGACAGCCAATTAATTAATTGAGCCTCCCCAGCCAGCCTGTGCCCTCAGTGCCACAAGGAAGCATTTCCAGAGGAGGAAACAGAGGCAGACAAGCAAAATTATTGGCCCCAGCTAAAGAGCTGAGCTGGCTGCTGCCTCCACAGTGATGCCTCACCCTGCACTGGCTGGGCCATTTGCTCCCAGTCCCATGGAGATGGTCCTGGTGCCTTTTCCAAACTGGTGTGGGAATGGTCTCAATGCAGAGATCAGCTGAGAGGGTTCTTTGGGTGTCTATCAGTGACTGTCAACACTGGAGCATCTGAGCCCAAATGAACTCATGAGCTGCCATCACTTTGGAGCACCCCAGCCTCTTGATAAGGAATCCTGTGGGACCATGAAACAGTGTCAGGAGGCCCCACTACTGTTTCCATCATCCATCCTTGCTGAACAACTCTTATTTCTCCTGGCTGGGACCTTGAGCAACGTGATTTAGTGGGTGGCATCCCCACCCATGGCTGGGAAGCTGGAACTAAATGATGATGACTTTTTATTTTATAATCCTAGATCATTTTAAGATCTTTTCCAAGGTCTTTTATTTTTTTTTTTTAAGGTCCCTTCCAACCCAAAACATTCTGTAGTCCTATGAGGAGGCACTCAGGGTTTGCAAAGAAAGGCTGTTCCAGCTGAAAGGTTTGTTTGGTCCAGGTGCTGGAGCTGAGATCTGGGGAGGGATCTGCCATGAGGCACTCAACCACAGAGGGGTGACCCCCAAATCCCCCTCCAGGTCCTGTTCACTGCCTGGTGAGCAGGACACAACCCTGGGAAGCTTTGTGCTGTGGGCAGGATCTGGGGCACCTGGAGGAGCTGGAGGAAGAGCGAATGCATTCCTGCAGAAATTACCTGCCTTTTATTATGAAATCCTGCTAATGGTTTGTTGTCTACACAAATAACCACGGGGAATGAACTCGTGCACTTCCCAGCCTGCTCTGTGTCTTCCTGGCTCAGCTCCTTTCTGAACAAACATAACCTTTTGCAAGAATACCTGTCAAAATCGCTTTGAAACATTGAAATAACAGGATGGGATATGGTTTGCTCCTGGGCCCTAGTGCTCATCCATCAGGACTCAGGATGTCCATCCAAAGCGACTTGTGAGCAGGATGCAAGGGAACAAAACTCTGGCAAGCAGCAGGGCCTCAGAGGGTGCATTTGGGGAGCTTAGCACCTCACCTCACTGTGATGGGCTCCCACACACCCACCTGGCAGCTCTCAGACCCTCACTTTTTGTTGGTCATGGGTGGGTGTGATTCAACTAGAGCTGATCAGGACAAACCAGTGTCCTTTGGCCACCAGTGTGGCCTGGAAGTGGCTTCATGGCCTCACCCACCTCCCTTCTCACCTCAGGTGAGTATTTTAGAGACGGGGCAAAAAGCTGTGGAGTCTTGGAACAGTGTTGGGCACCAATGGTTGAGGGGCACGTGGATGCCTGGGTGGACCCATGGACACAGAGCCATCTGCTCCCCTCCAGTCTCAGAGTGCCAGGGGCTGGTCAGGGCCTACCCAGGGTGTCTCAGTGTGGGACAGGCTGTAAATGCTGAGTGTCTTTACCTCAAAAGCAAAATCCCCCCTCCATTCTCTCCTTCTCCACAGAGCAGCAAGAGGCTTTGTGCTCTAACCCATCACTAGCTCCCCACCCTGAAAATGGGGGGATAATCCACCCCTCAGAGGCTGCTCCCAAGGGCCACCACTGCCCAGACACATCTGTTTAGGAGCAGAAACCAATAACTTCTGATTTTCAGGAGAAATCCCACTGCATGGTGGCACCTGCTCGGTCAAGAGCCCTTCACCTCTCATCCCCTCCCCAGTTCCTCCCACCTGGAATAAGGTGAGGGATTCTATTTTCCTGGGTATGAGCCTTTTTTCTTCAATGCACTTGGAAGTGATGAGCACTTGGACACAGGCAATTGGTGGAAGAAATCCAAACAAAACACTTAGAAATCCAAACACTCCCCCCTCCAAAAGATATCCCATCAACCAACCAACCAACAAACAAAAAAGTCCTTCAAATAAAACTCCATCTCTTTCTCTAAAATCCATGATTAAAACCTGGTACAAACAGGTGAATATAGATATATATATATATATTTTTTTTTAGTAGACGTAGTATTGTTTTTTTTCTCCTCTCTCTCTCTCATTATACAGCAAACATTGCAAATATAGAAATTTTCTCTGTACAATTAACGACTTCGGTTTACAATGCAATGTGTGGTAAAACCTCTTAGTGAGTGAAAATGTGAACGGGCCTTCAACTGGGTGAAAGTCTAAACTGGAAGACTCCGTTTGCAAAAACAGCCCAAAAGATGGAGCTCCTTCTGGTCTCTTTTTTGGTTTTTGTTGCTGTTTTTGTCGCTGTTGATTTTGGAAGGGAAGGAAGGAAGGAAGGAAGGAAGAACACAAACTGTTCACAAAGAATCCACAAAATCACGGAATAGGGACTCATGCAATGCAATATTGGAAAACGCCAGACCTCAGCTCTCTGCTCGCTCTTTCATTTTCATTTTATATTCAATTTTTTCTTTTTTCTTACATTTTTTTAAAAAATCAAAATGAAACAAAACTTTTTTTTGTTTTTTTTCCCAACTGCACAGTTTGTTTGTTTGCAAAGTTTGTGTTTAAATTTGGTGCATGTCTCACCAACGTGAGGACATTTTAATATCTCACTGTATATATTATATAGAATATTTATAGATTTTTTTCATTATTTGTTCTCTCTTTTACTTTTTTTTATTGACTCTCTCTCTTTTTTTTTTTTTTTTTAATTTTTATTTTGTTTCAAAGACAGTCTGAATAAAAATAGCTGCTGCGGATTTCTTTTTGGTCCAGTTAGTGTGTTAAGTCACGAGTTGTGTGAGGACTCAGGACTTTTGCTGGGCAGAGACGCCCTTCCAGTAGTCTAAGATGTCGTGGAGATCCTCGTCTTTGGCAAACTGGACCTTTTTGCGTAGGGCGTGGCCGGCTGCCATGTACTCCTCCTCGTCTTTGTGCCGCTTGCGGTTGAGTTTGAAGCGCTCCCAGATGCTGTGCGAGGGTTTGCAGGTGTACTCTGGGCTGGAGGTGTAGCTCAGGTTGTGGTACTGAGGCGAGAGCTGGGAGTAGGCCAGGTCTCTGGGGCGAGGGCGGGTCAGGGGCTCCAGGATGGAGGGCTTGCGCCCGCCCATGCTGTCGTGCTGCTCCCCCGGGTGCGAGCTGGGGTACGAGTGCCGGTGCTCGCTGTACTGGCGGATCTTCTCCGCCTCTGCCCGCAGGATGGCCGCGGCCGGCGTCACAGTGAGGATGGTGTCGGTGGTGGGGGAAGTCTTCTCGATGTATTTGGCTTCGGATTTGTGGCCCGATCCCTCGGAGCGGTAGGACCTGGGGCTCCGTATGGAGCCGCTGGAAGAGGTGCTGGAGCGTTTGGGGGCCGCCTCCATGCTGTGGTGTCGCTGGAGAGGGTGGTTGTAGCTTTCCTTGTAGACGGGGGAGAGGAATCCGTGCTTGCTGGGGATCTGCTCTGACAAGAGCACCAGCTGAGGCTCCACCGTGGAGACCGCCCCCGACTTCACGCCTTGGAAGGAGGTGGACTCGGATTTCAAGGCATCGATGCAGTTGTTGATGATCTGGTTCACCTTGTCCACCTCCTTGGCGATGGTGGAGATCTCAGCCACAGAGCCCTGCGTGTCTGGCGGCAGGGACAGCTCACAGTCTCTCCTCTCAGGCTGCTCACCCGTCCTCACCTCCATGTAGTTGCCCTTGGTGGCCTTGGGGGTCTCACTGCTCTCAATCAGCTTGTACTGCTCAACCTCGCCAGCAGAAGGTAGGTAGGGGATGCGGGTCACTGTCTCCCCACCCAGTATCTGCCCCTGGGACAGCTGGGTGATGCTGGTGGTCTCCATTTCTGGCCCATACTTCAGCTCGATGATGGTTTTCTTCATGCTGCCGGCAGCCTTTTTGTGCTTCTCCTCCTGCTGGCGCCTCTTGCGGAGGCAGTAATACACCACGCCCAGGACAATCACCATGCCAAAGAGACAGCCCAGGATTGTCATGATGTAATGGGTGGCAGTGGAAGGGGCGGGCACCGGCTCCTTGCGGTTGGGTCTGGTGGGGGTGATGGTGACGCAGGTGTGGTTGTACTTGGAGTACTGGTGAACAGAGACTACACAGTAGGTGTAATCTCTTTGTGCTACTAGGTTGCTCACGGTGATGTTCTCCTCCTTCTTCCTGAGCTTGGTGATCATGGAGGAGAAGCCGTTTTCGAACTGGGAGAGGATGTACATCTTGCTGAAGGGGTAGGGGATCTGCACGGTGAGGACGGCCGAGTTGTGGTTGAGGTGCTTCACCTGGATGTTGGGGCGCACCTCGGTCTCACCGATGGGCGTGAACAGGGAGAACTGCGGCGTCGTGCCGTCGCCGGAGGAGCACTCCTCCTCGGAGCAGGGGCTTTCGGAGGGCACCGTGGTCACCTGGTACCTGGGGGGGATAAAACGAGGGATCACAGTGTAGGAGCCACCAGTGCAAAGGGAAGAGAGCATGCTCAGAGCATTGCGGTAGCCAGTCCGGCCTTGGCCTAACAAGTAGTAGCCCATGTAGTCAGGCGGGGAGTCACACTGCATCCGGTCGTAGGTGCGTGTCATGTTGGTGAAAGCCTCCAGCCATTGCAGGAAGCCCAGGAGCTCGCAGGAGCAGTAGAAGGGGTTACTGTAGAGTTCACAGACAGAGAGTTTGTTTAGGCCCCGAAAAGTGTTGCTGTCCAGTCTCTGGATCCTGTTCATGGACAGGTCAATGTTCACTATGTTGGGGCACTCCCAGAAGGCATTGGGGGTGACGGTCTCGATGAGGTTGGCCTGGAGATAGAGGTACTCCAGCTTCCCCAGGCCCCGGAGGATGCCCTCGGTGAGGTTCCTCAGTCGGTTGTAACCCAGCTGCAGCACCTGGAGGTTGAACTGTCCTGAAAAGGCACCGTCCTCGATGTAGGAGATCTCGTTCTTCGTCAGGTTGAGGTATGTCAGGTTGCCGAAGCGGCTGAGCGAGGCGTACTGCACGCTCTTGATCTTGTTGTCGTTCAGCCGCAAGTCCACGATGGTGCTGTTGATCTGCTGGGGGATGGACTCGTAGGGGGGCTGGTTTTGGCTGCAGATGGCCAACCAGACGAAGCCCTTGTCCCCCTCGATGAGCCAGCAGTCCGCCCGCACCCCGCCGGCGTGCAGGAGGGACACGGCCGCCACGCACATGCAGAGGGCTGACGTCGCGGCCCACCGGCGACCTGCCATCTGGAAGGGCAGCACGGAGAGGGGCTCCTGGTCTGCTGGAAGCGGGGAACAGGACAGGGGCTGGGAAGGTGAGGGCTAGTGCTCCTTGGGCAGCTTTGCTTGCCTCTCCCTTCTCCTCATGGCTCAGAGACGGGAGGGAAGCGTCCGTGGAGAAAGCGGAGCTCGGTGCCCACGGTGCTTGGCAGCCAGCAGCCAGGGGCTGCTACCAAGGCCTGGGTGGCTGAGGCTGGTCCCACATCACCAAGCCTCTGGCATCTCGAGGAGGGAGTCATGAAGTTAAGCGCCTGTGCAGAGGAGTTGTTCAGGCTTAGAGACAAGCCTTCCTCTCATTTTTTATAGTACTTCTCCTCGTTTTCTTTCTGCTGCACATCGTGGCACTGGTCCCCATCTCCCTGTGCCTCCGTGTGTTTGGCTGTCCCCGCTGGGTCCCCCGGCTCACCTGCTCAAAACAAAACACAAGCACAAGCTCAGCACAAAGGAAAGACAGTCAGCAGTCAGAGGTGTTGGAGATCCATCCAGCTCCCCTCTTAGTTAGGCACTCACCTTCTCATCCTGGCAACCACCTTTCAAATAAACCACCTTTGATTTATTTGGTTGCCACTGGCACTGTTTGGCAGCACAAGGAGAGGTAGTCACTGACCATTGAGGTCACCCTCTGAGCCCTTGTCCAGCATCACATTTTTGGCAGTTGAGAGACCAACACACATCCAGCACACCGTTTGTCTGACCTATTTAGGTGTCTACCTGAGGAGGAGAGGAGTGATGCCCCAGAAGTGTCTGTTCCTCTCTGCTGAGAGCAGATGAAGTCTAGACAACTGGCTCTGATGTAGATTTGATGCTGCAGCGTTTTGCTGAGGGGAATCCTGACTGTCTCATGTGCTGGTGTGTGCAGCAGCAGTGCCCACACAAGGGGCGCTGGTTGAGGACACTGTGTCTCTCTGCCTGCACTGCCATGTGGCATCTGGGATACAGCCCAGCATCAAACACTTGTCCTGTTCCTGGGAACCTTTGTAAAACCCACTGCTGTGACTGTGAACCACCCAGTGTCCTTGTCCCTGCTTGTTGGGGGTTTGTTGCCTTTCTCCAAGGCTCTCCCTCCCAGGTGAAATGATGCAGAGGTGTGGAAAACCAGCAAACATTCAGTGCCATAAGAAGAACTTGGAACAGTTTCCATTGGAAACATGGAAACTGTTGGAAACATGGCTGGTAAGAACTGCAGGTTTCTTGGGAAGTTGTGAAGGAGATAGGGCCACATTTTACATCCAAATTTTCTTTCATTAAATCTGAAAAATAGTATAAATCCAGAAACAGTTTTCCAGACCATTTTACAGTGCCCAGGCTGGACTGTTCTTGGTGCTACACACCTGAAAATTGTGTGGGGCTGATTGTTTAGAGGCAGATGTATACTCTGACCCTTGTCCCTAAGAAACCAGGTTCTTTTCCAGCACAATACCAGCAGGAAAGGAGAGCATATTTCACTGTAGAGACCCCTGTCCACCATACAGTTTATACTTGGTAAACAGGCCAGTAATAATAAGCAGTGAAACAGTTTATTTGGTTGTATTGTGACCAGTGAGTCTGTTCCCTGGTCACAGTTGTGTTTCCATTAGATGAATGACAAGACCTTCTCTCACATCAGCTCTCTGCACAAGAGAATTTCTTTCCAGCCACCTTTTCCTCCATGTGCTGTCACTGCCCTGAGATGCTCTGGCAATACCTGCAAGTCCATTTTAACACAGCTGAGTCCTCAGAGCCAGCAAGGGAGGTGGGACTGTGCTCCCTGGCAGATTGCAGGTGAGTGCCCCCCCTTGCCACCCCCACAGAGACACAGGCTGCAGTGCCAGACTGAAACACGTCTGCTGCTGCATCCCTCTGGTGTTAGACAACTCAATTAACCTCTCTGCACTCCAGCCTCCTCTCTGGTGCTGTGAGATAATCATAGCACTTCATGGGGTGGTGGGAGACTGAAGCAAAGTGCCCTGAGCTCCTCTTGTTGGGGTGAAAATCCCAGCACACACATTGCGTTGTGGAGACTTTCTCTCTAGGTTTGCCAGCTCTCCTCTGCCACAGGGGTGTCCAGCTCCTCCTGCACCCTGTGGGGATGTGCATTGCCCCTAAGGGTGTGGGATGAGGGTATTGCTGGCCTGCAGAGCCATAAGCAATGGCTTATATTGTCCCTCTGGTGTGGCATTTCCCTGTTCCAGCATCTCCCTGTTCTCCTCCAAGGACTTGTGGCAAGGGAAGTCCTGCCAAACCCAGCACAGGCAGCAGGAAGGGATGTGCTTGGCATATTCTCTTCAGCAAACATTTATTCTGTCCCCTCTATCTCCCACAGTGACCCAACCACTCTGTCTGGGCAAACCTGTGTTTGGGAAGGCTCTGCAGAGCCAAACCAGCCTTTTCCTCACAGAGAAAATTTGTGCAGTGGGACCATTCACGAGGAAGGAGCAGAGACAAACTCCCCACAGATCCTGCCAGGTTGATCCCCTAATGCCTTCCCCAACAGCATCCTTGTGCTTCCCCCATCTAATTGGAGGTGTTGGACATGAAAAAGAGCAGCACTAAATGACTCAAACACGTTCAGTAAGGCTCCCACTGTATGTTTTCTCTTATTTCCCATACATTGCCTATCAGCCAGGTCCTTCCCAACAACAGAAAGGAGAAATGGCATTTTATCAGCAGCCCGAGTTTAATTTCAGCTCATTAAAGCAAGCAATTTGCTGGTTTATTTGCTTTACAAAGTGTGAATAAAATGACAGCATTAAGGAGATGTGAGAGAGGAAAGAGGGGCTAATCTCCCTTTTTATTAGATTCTCGGGACATGACTGGTGAGTGGAGAAGTGGGTCTTGTTGCTTTGCACAAAAGGCATAATTGTTCATCTTGCTGGCTCCCGAGAGCCTCCATCCCAGCCTTGGTGGGTGTGTGCCCAAGCAACACCAGCACCAAGCATCCTGCAAGGATCCAGTGGTTGAACCCTCCTGCCTGCCTGATTCATCTTTGTCCAGTTGTCCTGAGTTCATTCTCCTGCTAACACAATTGCACATGGCTTTTTCCAGTCCTCTGAACCCCCTCAGAGCTGAGAAAACCTGGGAATAAACCAGCAAAACTCTCACATGAAAAAAACCCAGGAAAGTGGCAATTTGTGGGTTTCTTTTGATGCTGGAGAACGAAGCAAAAGGTAGGAATGAAGAGAGTGTGGAATAACAATAGAAATGTTTTGGAATGATGGGTTTAATCTCAGTCAGAAAGGCTTGAAGTGTGGCACCATGGTGACAATGACAACAGCCACATCCATGACAAGGCCGTGGCAGCCACCCAGGAAATTCCTGTGCCATTCCTGCAGTTTCCTGGGCCCTGCAGACTCTGCTGTAATTCCCTTTCCTTCCACTCTCAGGAAGCAGAATGGTTTGACCAGCTGAGGTGATGCTGGGGTTTTTGTGCCTAACAGAGGCCAGCAAAGGGGCAATGACCACTCCCTCACTCCTTGCTCCTCCTGCACATTGCCTCTGATATCCAGTATCTCTGCTTCTCCCTGCTAATCCTCAATATTCACTGTGATATCTCCCCTCCTACCCATCTCTGCTTCTCCAGCCCTGCTCCCTGTCAGCAACCCAGCACCAAAGAGGGATTGCTGGAATTTCGAGGCTGCAGCCTGCCCTCATGAGCAGCAGCATCCTTATCCTGGCTGAAAACCCACAGCAAGGGAGGTGGAAAGAAAAAGGAAAAGCTGGAGCTTCAAAAACCTGCGCAAGCTGAATGGGAAGTTTTTGCTTCCATTTCCCAACTAATGGCATCTTGGAAAATCAAACCAGAGCAGCAGCTGCAAGGAAGCAAACAAAGCAGCTGTGGGGGCTGGGAAGAGAGCTGGCACTCGGTTCCTAATTTTGTTATTCTACTGAATGAGTTATTTCAAACTGTGGATTACATTTACTGAGGGAACACAAGATTACGCATGCGTGTGCGTGTGTATACACACAGCAGGGCTCCTCTCCTTGGCATTTCTGCATCTCCACAACTTCCTCTTCACTAGCTGTTCCATCTCCAGCTCCTCTTAGATCCCCTTTCACAGCCACTTGGGCTGTTTTATCAAAAATTTATCCCCACTACAAAGAGAGCCAGAGGAAAATGGAAGTGGTACACTACAAACATGAGTGTTTGGTCACCCAAACAGAAGGGGAGGGAAATTTGGCTAACAGAAACCAGATTTTAAAGTGAACCTTGTCTCTTCATTATGTGTAAGATAATCTGAAGAGCTCCAAGATGGCAGATGAAACCTTTAATAGTGATGAAATCACTTGTAAATAGTTAATGTCCATCCTGTATATGTCAGGTGGGGAAAGGAGGCTTCCAGGCAGATTTTCCCTTATTCATACTCCTGGTCTTTGCTCCATGACTCCTGCTGGGTGATGTTGGTCAGAATCAAAACCTCCCTGGATCACAAAAATGCTCAGGCCTGTAAAATTCAAGTTAATTTTATATCCAGACATCCTGGTCCCTTCACTAACAGGGTTTAGGCAGCATTGTGTGCATCCCAACCTTATTCCCAAATGCCTCACAGTGTCAGATAATAGAGTTCTCCAGTCAATTCTACTCTCTCTCCTGCTATTATTTATTATTTAAGAAAAACAGGCAAGAGAGAAGAGATATATTTTCTACTGAGGTTTGAGGAGAGATTAAGAAGGAATGAAGCACAGAGGTGAAGGGGAGGCTGAGAGAGAAGTGCCCAGCATTGCATCCAGGATAGTTTTACTGCGACTCGGGGAGGTCACAGAATGTATGACAAGTATCCAGGTGGGAGGCATGGCAAAGAGGTAACTTTTCTGGGAGACACTGGGAGAAACAAAGAGAAATTAATGCTTGGTCTCTATACAGGGACATTAATATTACCAGTATGTCAACACTCTGTATGGTGTTGGGGCCAATCTCTCCTTGGCTTATTCCTATTTTAACCTTGATTGAAAAAGTTATGATTTTTACTGGAAGCTGATAGTCAATCCCATTTAATTTAG
Source organism: Ammospiza nelsoni (assembly GCF_027579445.1). Taxonomy (NCBI): domain Eukaryota; kingdom Metazoa; phylum Chordata; class Aves; order Passeriformes; family Passerellidae; genus Ammospiza; species Ammospiza nelsoni. Next base: position 4,877,702 of record NC_080649.1, read on the forward strand.
CAGCGAATTTTGTGTCTGAGGGGAGCCTTAGTTCAAAGGCACTGTGCCTCCCTACAAAAGCCAGGATGAGGCCAGAGCTGCAGCCTGGCAATGGCCAGAACAGACTTTCTTTGCACAAACATTTTTAAGAACCTTTTTTTTCTATGGCAAGATAAATTCTGGTTTAAAATGACATTTTCAAGACAAACTGTTGGGATTTCAGAAAATAAGACTATTCTGCTGTTACTCAGCTGCAGTCTGAAATCATTTACATCCATCTCATGCTGCTTGGTTTCCAGGGTCTGTTGAGATGACAACCCTATCTCATGCTGCTGTGGGCTGCTGAGCAGAAGCCTCTGCTGAGTTTAAGTAAATGCATAAATGATCTTCTTGGTGAGCAACCTCTTAAGCCCAGCTGGGGTACCTGTGCATTAAACCAGCCTTCCAAAACATCAGCACGAGCTGCAGTGGAACATCAGCTCCAGCCCCTGACAGAGCAGCTGAGCCCTCAAGGAGCTGAGAAATGTGTTGAGAGAGACAGAGTTAGGGGAAGGTGAAGAGGAAAAACATTTTAGGGAATGTAGAGGAGTAAGAGCTCTGATCAGGCACCACTCTAGCAATAAGGAAGATGTGTTTCCATGGGAGAAAGCCTCTCTAGTACTTTCTTGATGGGGTTTTTCCTTAGAAATAATCAGTCTGAATCACAGCTTCATTTTGGGATGGTTATGCTGATGGTATGCTGGGGAAAAGCAGAGGTCTGGTGTGGAAGCAAGAGTCCCCTTTTCCCTGTAAATAGTGCTGAAGATCACAGGATGTTTTTCCAGCCCCATGCCATGGAGGGAGCCAGCCCCACACTGGAAATGGAGCTGCTGGTGCTCCTCAGCAGAGACAATCTGAGCTGAGCCTTGTCTCCCCTGCATTGTCATCCTCACTCAGATCCTTGCTGCTGTTTGGAAAAGGGCTTTACTGCTTCCATTCATTAATTTATTTTTGCAGGAAGCCTGCATAACCCTCTGCCTCCCAGATGGGAAACCCACTTTTACACAGGGGGAAATCTGGTGATGGATGTGTGAAATGGTGAGTTGTCAGGAATTATTTTTAGAGGTGGAAGTGCCTTTTTCATTCTGATATTTTTATGGTTATATTTGCAGAACAATTCCCCCTCTGTCCTGCCCTTCCCCTGTGACGGGGACTCTGTGCAACATCTCAGTTTCCAGGCAGGCTGTAATGCTGAGTGCTGAGAGATGGACAAGGAAACACAGAGCGCATGAAGGGCTTCTTGACCTGTGATCTCTGGGTGGGCAGAACAGAATTCACCCTTCCATTCCATCAGCACGTGTCCTGCACACAGGAATTGTTATGCCTGTGCTGTGAGCAAACACCTCTGCTAACCTCTCACTGACTCACTCACCTTGGAAGCTGGTCCTGCTTTTCTGGTTGGAGACTTTCAGATGTCTCTTCCAATCCAGGTTATCCTGTGATTTCAATGGTCCCCTGGAGCTGGGAAGCCTAGCTTAAGTCTGGGCCCTCTGGCTATGCACTCTCTGAAGGGGGTTCTGCCCAGATTTTGCTATATCTGGCAAGCCCCAGTGCCCTACAAGCCTAATTTTAGCTCAGTGCTGCAGGCTGGCTTCTTGTCATGGGCCAGGAGAAGGTTAATGATCATCTGGGCAGCCCTCCAAAACCAATCTAATGTTTATTCAGGATAACAGCATTGCAGAGGAAACCAAGCATGACCACCTTGCACGCAGAGCTTCCCCATCACAGCCCTGCTCCTGCAGGTGGCTCTGCTGGAGCAGCTCACCTGTGTCCCCTCTTGGAGGACACCCTTCCCTAGGTCCTCATCACCATTTCCAACCCTGCCCTCCTAACCCAAACAGCTGCTGTGTTTCTACAGAAAAGCAGTTTACCAGGCTGTGGGTCTGATGTTTCAGCAGTGGAAATATGCACCCACCTTTTTATTTTTATTTTTTTTTAATAGGACACTCCTCTTGGATCAGGCAGCCAGGCTACAAACAAATATCCATTTATTTGGACATTTGGGAGGTGGGTCAGTGGTCCCAGCCTGGTGGTGGGATGTTGTGGCCTGGATGGAAGTGAGAGGATGAGGGGCTGGTGCAGATCAGCACATGAGGAGGCACAGGGATGTGAGACAGCAGTGACTGCACCCTCTGGCAGAGGGCAGAGTCCACAATATGGCTGTGTGCATTCATTCACCTCAGCTGCTCTTTAAGGATTTAATTTCAGCCATGAATTACAGCTTTTTCTTCCACCAGCACAGCCCCTGCAGTTATTCCATCGTGCCTTTGACAGGATGTGAAAGGATGTGCAACAGATCCATCCCAAGGATACCCTGCACCTGCAGGGAGGTGAGGACACTGATTTCTTGGGGCTCTCCTCAGGGTTCCATGAAGGGATTGGGTATAAACTGTGAAGCCTCAAGGCCTGAGATGTGCTGTGCTAAGGGAAATATTCTATTCAGCAATAAGTACTCACAGACATACATGGCCCAGGAGAGCTCTTGATGCTTCCCTTGGGGTGCAGGAAAAATTGTACAGAGAGAAAAAAGGGTTTTTTGAGGCAGCCCTGAGATGCTGGTACTGGATTCACCACCAACAGTCCCAAAATAGTTGATTCTCACTGCTGGGAGGCACTGTGAGAACATTTATTTAGCACACACTGGGAATGTGCCTCCTGCTACCTGAGATGGTCAGGGAGAGGGCTGGACAGCCAGATGACCACAAGTGTTTGGAGCTGATATTAATGTCTCATTTGATTATGTTTACAGCATGATTAAAAGGCTCCTAGACTCCTGAGCAGGTATTTTTATTATGCTAAATCTAAACAGAACACAGATACCCCACTGTGGGCTTGGCTGGTTAAACATGGTGCCAGGCAGTGTTTCTCTCAGGAGAAACCTGATTTCCCTCTGGAACATGCCCATGCACTGGTGGGAACAAGAAAAACACATCTTTGCCCACAGAGGATACTCATCTACAGGCATGAGGGACCACTGGGTTTCCTTTTTCCAGCATGCCTAAAGCTCAACCAAACAGCCTTCTAGCTAAAAGTGTGTGGCCAGATGCAGAGAAGATTGTAAAAAATGGGTTGTGCACATGCTAGACTACAAAAGAAACTGGTTTTTGTTGAGGCACATGCCCAACTGATGGTGGAAAAGCAGCAGTAGGAGCTGCTGTGTGTTAGCACACAAAGCCCCTGCTCGGCATCCTGGCTGCCCCTCAGTGCTTCCCTGCTTGTCCAGAAGATATGGAGAGTGGAAAGAAGCTTTGGAGTCCAAGGGAACAGAAGCAGGGAGCTGTGCCAGAGTTTGGATTGCCCGTCCTTTCCCCAAACATCTCCTGTGGAGGTTACCCAAGCTGAAAAAGCAAGGGAACCCAAAACACCTACCCTCTTTGGAGGATTGGAGTTTATTGTTAATAATCTACTGCTAAAGGGTAACATCTGTTTTGGACAAACTGTAATGAGATTTAAACCCCAGGTGGAGGGAGGACTTCACAGTAATAAATGACTTTCTGTATGTCTAAATAGTTTTAATTTTTTTTTCTGGCAGAAATAGCTGCTTTTCACCTCAGGCTTCTTTTTGCCAGCTCTTTTTGTTTAATGATTGCTATTAATTTCCAGAGTGGCAGATGGATTCTGGGCTGGTGTAGTCTGAAATGAGGAAAAACAGCCCGTGAAGGTGTGAGCTTGCCATGAACGTGTGCACAGGTCACACACACTGCCGTGTGCTGTGATGCCATGTGTGGGAGTTTGCTTCCCAGGGGAACAATTGCTTCCTGCTCCTCCCCACTGGGATGTTTGAGCATCCCTCAGCCATAAAGGAAGGTAAATTAACATTTCTGGTCACTGCTTGTAGCTCTGCTTGTTTAGACCTTCGTTTAATAAAGCTGCTGATTTCAGCAAGGGTTCGGGAGGGATTCAAACCAGCACCAAGTGCTTGGCTAAATCCAAGTGAAGTGAGCTGGAGAGCAGCATGTGGTCCCCAGAACATGGAAAGGAGCTGGATGCTGCCAGGTGATGGGGATTCCTCCTTGGGCATGAAACAGACATTTTTCAGTGCTTTTCCTGTGTTATTTGGATTTTTTTGGTTTTTTTCATAGCGTGGGATTCCCCAAACAAACAACCATTCTCCATCCTCCAGCTGTGGTAGTAAATATCTGATGCTGAACCCAGCACACCCTGCCAAGACTGCAGTGCCCAAAGGAGGACTTTGTTTATCCTCTCTGCTACCAGCTCCTCCTCAAGGAGCCTACAGAACTAATCCCAATTAGTGGCACAGTGTGCTGGGGTGCCCTCCTTTGTTTTCCCCTCCTGTGGAGCATCTCTGCACTTGGCTCAGAGGGCAGGACACAAGGGCGGCCAAGTGAGAAGCTGGATCTAGGAAGCAAGGCTGCTGATGGACCACCACATGGCAGCACCCTGCGGACAGACAGCTGTCCTGAGACCAGAGCCTGGCAGAGGACATGGCAAGGAGGGAGGGGTTTGTTTGCCTGGGCCTGGGTGAGCTCCTGGGGATGGAGGAAAGGGGGTAGAGATAGAAAGTGCAGCATCTCAGGTGATGCAGATAATCGCCTTTAATCTCCTGCTCAAAATAACCCAAAGTCAAGTAAAGGAGGGATTACAGGGCCTAAGCCACTGTTATTGCTGGGGTGGAACAGACTTAGGTTGCCTCTGAAGGGCTCCTGAGGAAGAAGAGGAGCTGCAGCAAATACCAGCACGCTGGAAATGCCCCCTGGTGAGGGTGACTGGGTGGGCTGGGGACCCTCCTGATTAGCCCAAGGGGATTTGGAGCTGCAGGCACAGCAGCCGAGGGGACACTGAGGAGCCCACACAGGGACCTGGTCCCAGGCAGAGTGTCTCAGATGCCCACTTGTCACCTTGTCATTGCTGAAGGGTTTATTCTTAGTGCAGGATCCAAAGTGCTTTATAGCCATTAATTATCCTAATGGGGAAGCAGTGCCCGTGAAACCCATTTCACAGATGGGAAACAGAGCCCAGGAGGAGCAAAATGACCTACCAGGTACTGGGGCAGGGCCACTGAGGCAGGCTCCCTCCCATTTTAAGGTGCTTTTCCGTGGATGTGTGCTCCCATCAGCTGTGAGGCTGAAGGCTCCTCCTGCCCTTTGCCAAAAGCCACAGCCTGGCTGCTGAGCTGCTGCCAGGGAAAAGTGAGCTGCAGAGCCCCATCCATCAGCTCCTGGTGAAGCCTGTGAGATAGCAGCAGCACAGGGACTGTGTGAGGCAGGGCTGCACTGGGGAGGGAGCAGAGTATGCTCATTTTAATGAGCCTGTCCCTGCCTAAAGGAGAGAGAAAGCGAGAGGCCAACCTGCTTTAATAAACTCTGGCATGCGGATTTAATCAGACGGATCATTGTTCCCCAGCACAGGGATGAATATATTAAAAAATGATTCAAACTTTTTCCCCTTTGTTTTTCATTTGTATTATGTGCTGTGGTGCGATAAAACATCCTGGGGCCAACTTGCAAGGCAATAAAAGAGAGAGTGGAGGAGAGGAAGACATTGATCCATGCGAGCGAGCACAGGCGCTGTGGGGAGGAGGCTGCGGGCAGGCAGGGCCGGCAGAGAGGGGCTGCAGCCTCCTCAGCCCCCACCAGAGCCCCAGGGGAGGTGTGGTTATGGGGGCTGACCTGCTGTCAGCTCCCTCTCAGAGATCTGAGATGACTAATAGCAGTTTAAGTCCAGTGCTAAAAGCAGCCTCCTCAAAGCATAAGGCTTCCATCTCACTACAGAAACAAGAATATCCCCACACCCCTGCCCCAGGAGGGAAGGAGGGACAGTCCCCACCTTTCTACAGGGACACCAGCGCACGGATTGTGCTGGTGGTGTCTTTTGGAATTAGGTGGCACTGAATGGTGCAACAGCACAAACTTTCCTCTGGACTCTCCCCTTCTCCTCACCAGGAGTTGTTTCATCACTGCCTCCATGTGCCAGGGGATCTGGGTGCTGCTCATTAATTTAGAGAACCAAATAGCTGTGGATAGAAAGCTGCAAACTGTCAATCTGGAAGGCAAAGGCTGCTCCCTGTGTGAACGGCACACCCCTGTGTGCCTCCGAGTGTCCCTGGGGACAGCAGGCTCTGCTTGGAGGCACAGGAAGGTCCTGGTCCAGCACAGCAAAGGCAAATGGGTCTGCAGGCAGCGCAGGTGGGATTGTGTCAGTGTGTGCCTCAGCAGCACCTGGCTCTGGGCTTGCAAGGCTCTGCCTACGTGGGTGGGAATAAAGCCAGCTTAGACAAAATAGTCTTTTGTGCTAAATCCTGGACAGACCACCTGGAGCTGTGGACAAGGACAGAGCTCAGAGGCCTCAAGATGCCTCCATGGAATTCACCTCCTTTGCCCTGCCCAAGCTCACTGTCCTTGGCTCAGGCTTTAATAACCCCCAGCCCTTGCTGTGCTCACCCTTCTGTGGCCCATCAGGCTACTTGCCACCCTGAGACACAAAGAATGGGCTCTCCAGGGATGGGACAGGGCATTCAGATGGGTTTTTAACCTCTCCCCCTAGCACTAATGCCAGAGCACTAGCTGCACTAGGCAGCTCCCTGGCAGGGATTTGGCTGAAGGCAGCCCAGAAGTGTTTTTTTGGGGGCTACAGGACCCCCTGCCAGAGCAAAGCTGTGCCTGACAGGTTTGACTGGCCCTAGGATTTGTGATGAGAACCCAGGAATTACTTTTTACATCCTGACCTCCACCAGCAGCTGCAAGGCCATGTAATGTTTAGATGAGAGGGGAAAGGCATCTCCTCCCTTGGAGGAAAGATGCCTTTGGAAAAATGCCTTTCTCCAAACTGTGCCATTGACCCATCCACTGAAGAGTCACTTATGGCCATTTGGTGTTAAGTATCACCAGCTTTGGCTTCTAACACACCACCGTGCTGCTGCTTCATTAGTTCATCCGTTACTGTCCATAAACACTAATAAATAATCCTATTTTCATTCCCCCCATTGTTTAAGTGGTCATTAATTGTAGTTTATATGCTGTCTCTGTGTATTTGTGTACGATAACTTCTTCATGATTCCTTGATTAACTGTGATTGATTGTGTATTTTAAAATCAATTAAAAGTTTCAACACTAAAAGGTAGAGTCTTTAGCAGTAATTCTCCAAGACATTGCCATTTATAATGGAGCTATGGTAGTGCTGGGATCCATTGGTGTGGCAGGCTGTGATCTTTATTTTCCACATTTATGCAAATAGGTGAGTGTGAGTGTGCACATGGATGTGTTGGGTGTGGGAAAGAATCAGCTTCTCACAGGGTTGCTGCCTTTTGTGGGTGACCAGGAATCCCCCACTCCCTTCCTTAAAGCACTAATGCAAGGGCTGAGCCCCAGAACCCCATCATTTCCTTGCACTGTGTATTAATTTTCTGATTGCAAAGAGGGGCTGGTACCCTCAGCTGAAGGGGGCATAAAGAGGGATGGGTGTTCTTTGCAAAGCTGCTTTAGTGAGTGCCCCTGTGCCCTGCTGGGGTGCAGGAGAGGGGCATGAGGGAGGATGGGGAGGGCTGGGAAGGTCTCTGTCTGTGGTGGTGCTGATATGATGGAGGAGGAGGAGGAGGAGGAAGGTGGCCACCACCATGGTCAGGGCATGGGCTGGGGCACAAATCTTTACTCTTTATAGCATCATATTATATAAGCATCATATCATAGAGCATCATATTATATAGCATCATATCATATAAGCACTGTGTTGTATCAGTGCTTAGCTCCTTGTATTGCTGTTGTGCTGGGAAAATGTGTGTCCAGCACCAGGGCTGGAGGAAATGGGCTTAACACCATGCTACCTTGCCCTGTAAACCTGGATCCTGAGTGTTTATGCCTCTGTGCACTCTGTGACTCCAGGGCAGCTCTGCCGAAGCAGCTTCTCATGGCCCATGCAGAGAATCAGGGGTGGGCAAACCACAGAAGAAATTTTGGGCAGGTGTTCTGAGGTGGGGAGCAGATCCCCACAGCCCAGTGGGAAATCAGGCCCTTGTAATGGATCCCCTCCTTGTGCCCCATCCTCCTGGATGTCTGCCAGGGGCAGGGCCCTCCCAGCCATCTGCCAGCTCAGGCAGAGGATTCCTGTGCTCTAATCTGCCCTCAGACATTTGTCACCCACCCCTCTCCCAGCTGCACGATGCAAAAAGTGCCCCAGTACAGCTGCTGGGAGCACCTCTAGAGGAAATCACCAGTCCTGTTAAATGATGGGGGCACTATGCTGTGCAAGCCCCGGAATGGGATCACCCTGTTGTATTAACTTGCCTGCTTGCATTGATGTTAATGAAATAAAGAAATATAATGGTTCCAGACTTTTAAACTTCTTATAGCTCGATTTGCATAATGGCCACCGCCACCCTGAACAGGAACTGATCTGTCAAAAAATATTGTTCCAGTCCTCTATCATTCAGCTCAATGGGAGGTGCAGATTGGCCCACAGGAGCTGTTTTTCGCTGATGGAGTGGAGTTTGCCTAGCGCCGACCATAAAAAGCTAATATTAGCACGCAATCCAATATTGTAAAAAAGAAATTGGTTAAAAGTTATAGATCAATAACTGTTAGCGTGGCTCTATTTTTCAGACACATCATGTTTGCTGATGGGGAGGCAGGCTCCCTCCTGCTGGCTGAAGCAACCCCAGGGTTCCCCCTTGGAGGAGCCTGGAGCTGCCAGTGGAGGCTCAGCTGTCCTGGACAGCCCTGGGAGCTGCAGACTTTCCTGGGGAAGTTTGTTCCCCTCTAGCCTGGACTATGAAATGCTGGTCTGTGACCGTGTTCACAGGGGGCTGAGGATGAGGGAAGAGATGAGGATCTGACTCCATGTTTCAGAAGGCTTGATTTATTATTTTATGATATGTATTATATTAAAACTATACTAAAAGAATACAAGAAAGGATTTCATCAGAAGGTTAGCTAAGAATAGAAAAGGAAAGAATGATTACAAAGGTTTGTGGCTTGGACTCTCTGTCCGAGCTAGCTCACTTTGATTTGCCATTAATTACAACCATCCAATATGGGCCAATCACAGATGCACCTGTTGCATTCCACAGCAGCAGATAACCATTGTTTACATTTTGTTGCTGAGGCCTCTCAGCTTCTCAGGAGAAAAAATCCTAAGGACAGGATTTTTCATAAAAGATGTCTGTGACACTAGTCAGAGCTGGACATTAGCCCTGCCTCCACCTTCTTGCATGTCCCTCCTTAGTGCTACAGATCCCACTCCTTGATGCCCCACAGCAACTCCTCTTGGTGCCTTAGATTGTCACTCCTTGATTACCTAGACCCCTTCTCCTCCCTGCCCTAGATCACTGCTCCTTGATTATCCACATCTCTGCTCTTTGATGCCCCAGATCTCAGCTCCTTGATTACCTACATCTCTGCTCCTCCATGCCCTAGATCTCTTCTCCTTGATTATCCCAATCTCTGCTCTTTGATGCCCTAGATTTCCTCTCATCAGTGCCCCAGATCTCTGCCTGCTGCCAACTTGGTGTCTCTCCCTGCAGATGATTCCTGCAGCACTTCCAGCTCTTCCAGAGCAGCTGGATACTCTCACCCCTGTGGGGAGAAGGGTGTTGGCATGTGTCTGTCCCCTCCCTAAAGTGAGGTGAGCATCCCTCCTCTCACTGCGTGGATTTAAAGCGTGTTGCCCACGTGGCAGGGGCTTCTCTCCACACCAGAGTGTGTTTAGGGAGTGCAGACCCAAATCCTCAGCCACAGCGATGGGGATGGGAGTGTGCAGGAGCAGGGAACCAGCTGAGCACCACCAGCCAGTGTGACAGGGGCCCTTTGCCCCCACTGACCTTGGGCTTGCCTCTGGTAGCTCATTACAGCCTGCCTTAGATCACTTGCCTCTTCCCTGCCCTTTATTGGAGATGCTGGAGAGCTTTCCTGACCAATATCATCAAAAAGGACATTTTCACTTCCAAAATATACAACTTAATTAGAACTGCGAAGGCAGAGAGCAGCCAGTCCATAAAAACACCTACTCTGTGACAATCTGTACTGATTCTGTGGGAGCTGGGGACAAGAGACTCCTGGTTTTCAGTGGGAACAGGGTGGTTTCCCAAATGTTACAAATACCACTCAGGTCCTGGACAGAAAGGGTTTATTCCACTGCAAGAGAAGGGTTTGGAGTGGAATGCCCTCACCTGCAGCCAGACATGCTTTGCTGAATTGGGACCCATTGGAAGCATGGGCTGAATAGCTGCAGACAGCACCAGAGAGCCCCTCACCTAAATCATCACCCTCAAACGCACCTCTGGTTGAATGCCTGAATATCCACAGCCTTGCTCACACTCTCACTGAACTGGGCCTGAACTGGGACCATTTCCAGCTTCCCAGGGCCATCTCCCTGCAGGCAGCAAGGCAGCCCCATCCCATGGCAGGGCAGGGGTGTGCTTGCATCCAGCTGCCAGGACCTGTGGGCAGGACCTGCCTAACAAACCAGCTCCAGCCATCCCCATCTCTGCAGCTGCTCCATCAAACAGCTGACACCTTAAAAATTGATGGGGTTCATTTCCTGCCTCTGTGCACTCACTTGCAGCACCAGCTCTGCCATTACCAGCAATGTCCACATTAATTACTATCATACCCCAAGTACCTTGGCACAGCTCCCCTGCCTGGAATGTCTGTCCCAGCATTTCCTGCATTTGTCAGTCACCTGCATTTCCCTCCCCCCGGGACCTTTGGCATGGCTGGGATTGCCAGCACTGGGCAGAGCTGATGCTGTGATAGCCCCTGGGGACCAGGACAGGCACTCGGGCTCTGGTCCAGGCTCACCTGAGCACAGGGGGCTCCTTCACCCCTTGCCTCCCTGAGCAGCAGCATCAGTGCTGCCCCATCTCTGAGAAATGGGCTTTTCCACGTGGCATAAGCAATTTAAATATTCAGTGGGGGCTGACTCTGTGGCTGGGTGGGGGGAGCATTTCTCCTAGGATCATTTGGAGTCCCTGCACTGAGCCCCTTTATGTTTGAGCCCCAGGGACCAACCTTCAGCTTCCCACTATGGAGTCCTTCTGGACAGAAACCTCCAGTTTCTAAGGAAAAAAAAGTCATGGAAAAAGGCTCAGCTCACTCTAAAAACAGCTCCTGAGGGATGGAGACAGGCTTTTCAATGCTCTGTTGGCTGCAGAAAATTGAAAATCTCATCTCTTTTGCATAAAATGCTGATTAATGACTGCTAAACACCAGCACATTTTAGACAGTAAAAGGACATGCACAAAAGAGATAAAACATTAGAAATTATGAGGTAATGGGAGTCAGCAACTGAAAGGATCATCAATAAAACTTCTTCAGCATGGACAGAGTTACATCTAACCCAGGTACCACACAGTCTGACCAAAAGTGTGCTTTGAATGCATGAACACACCAAAATCAGCACCAGCAAGACACTGACAAACACAAGAGAACACAACATTCATTAGAGATGCTTCATTCCTGCCTTTTGCTATTCACCTCAAAACCTCATGGGAAACACCAAGCCCACAAGCAATAGCTCCCCAGAAAAAGGTCTGTGAATTATCATGGGTCACAAGCTGAACATGAGGTGTCCCTGTCACATCAAGAGGCAGACAGAGCCCTGGGATGCACCAGCTGCAGTGTGGCCCAGGAGCCTCACAAAATCATCTCTCTCTGAGGTCTGCTCAGGCCTCGTGAGGTCTACACTGGAGTGGATTCTGGTATTGGCAGCTCATATCAGAAAGGAGGTGGCGCTGCTGTAGGCAGCACAGAGCTAGCAGGATGATCAGAGGTCTACGAGACATGACCTACAAAGAAAGATTGAAAGAACTGGGTTATTTTGCCTAAAAGAGATGATGGAAGAAGAGATGTGATAACAGTTTTCAAGTGCTTAAAAGGCTGCTGCTAAGGGGAAGAGAATAATCTGTTCTTTATGTCCATGGTGGACAGGACAAGAAATAATCAGCTTAAATTACAGCAAGAGAAATCAGGTTAGACTTGGGGACAAAAAAAGGCTCCTGGAGCAAGGCAGTGGCTACCTGGGAAAACACAAATGCTGTTTGGGGACAGGCTGGCAGACATCCATGGGGAGAGGAGGCTGTCCTGGGGCAGGGTTGCACCTTCTCCATGCCCCTGTGGTGCCTCCAGCATGAGTCTGGAGCTCAAAGTGAGATTGTCCTGCAGCAATCACTTCAGCTGGCTGGACAAATCCCAGACATTTTGGCTTGTGAGAAGATACAAGATAGCAAAACTTGATTTGGTAGCAGGCTGGGGGCACAAGTCAACGTTTTGGGTTATTTTTCTTGCAGTAAAGAAATACTTCAAAATTGATTTTCCTTTTCCCTCTCATCTCTTTCAGTCACTCGATTGTAACACAAACGAAGCGGAGCATCCCAGCCACGCCACGCAGCCAGGCTGAAATGACACCATCCAAATGAAACCTGCTTGATAATGTCCTTGCTGAAAACAGCGATGAAACCAATCTCTCTCCTCCAGACAGCCGGGGTAGGGTTGAATCACCAGTTCTGAGTGCACAGACTTGCCTGGAGAGGTTTGTCAGCCAGATTGTTGCTACCAGAGAGACAAAAAGAGAACAAAACCAGAGCCCCTTCCAACGCAGCTGTGCCCCACTGAGCAGCAGCCAGGATGGGAGATCCACCAGGGTGTCCAAGAGCAGCTCCATCCACTCCCACCTCCAGTGTGCTGCTGAGCATGCACCTCAGGGCTACTGATTAAGAGATTCTGTGTTCTCCTGAGGAATTATTATTACCCCTGGGTTCCAAGAGCAATCCTTTATTTTAAAAACCTGCCTCCTAATTCATTTTATATTTACCCATAGAATCTTGGCCGGGGTTTCTGAGAGTTGCAGGGTTTTTGGAAAGGCCAAGTTTTAAATGGAGCTGACTCAGCAGAAGCTAACTTGATTGAAAGAGTGCCTGTTTGAGTTTATTCCATTCCTGGGCAGGATTGGAAACAAAGCAGCAGAAAATGGACTCTTCCCAGCTTTGTTTTCTCCACAGGCTCTTGGCTATGGGCAGCAAATGTTGCTGCTGACCCACAGGGCTGGGACTGAAGTGGAGGAGAGCAGAAGAGAGCTGGCAGAATCCCTGCTGCATATCCCATATTCTATGGATTTAAAGTTTAATACAGTTGAGATGAGAATCAAAAAACAAAAAGAAGAAAAAAGAAGAAATCATGAAAAAATTAAAACCCTGCAATTAATTTTCAGCCTCGCTGCCCAGCATCAGCCTCAAAGAGGGTACTAGGAATGCAACTAATACTTAGATTATTAAAATATCTCTCTAGTTCCCCCCAGGTATAGACAAGCCCTGCCATGGGGAACATGGTGCCAGTTCTTTCCCACATTACAACAGCAGCAAACTGGGGCTGGGAGTCATTTTAACAAAGCTCATGCAGCCAAGCCTGCTTCCGCCTTTCTTTTGCCAGGCTGTGGATCCTTGGCTGTGCCTGTGGCACAGTCAGATCACAGAAATCTGACTTCTGTCCATAATGGCAGCACACCTCACTTGTTGATGTTGCTGGGGCCGTGAACCAAGATTCCTTTAAGGAAAAATTAATTTTAGGCTCAAGAGAGAAATATAAAAGTGCTGAAAGTCGACCATCTTCTCATACCTTGGAGAATGCCTGCTTCTGATGTCCTCACTGTTATGAGGTGCCTGAGTGACAGCCAGGCTATGAAACACAGCCAAGGGGTTTTCAATTGACAGCTCATTTCATGTACAAGCAAAGCCTGAAAGACAGTCCAGAGCTGCTTAGCAAGAGCAGGCTAATAGCTGAGTACACAGCAGAGACCTAATGAGAGCACCAATATCTGCTCACTCCAGCCTCATGCAGAAAGCCAAGAATATGGAACTTGTCACTTAGTGTCCAATGGCCATAACGAATGTGCCAGTGGAGGTGCCCAGGAAGAATAATACCATAAATTGGCAAGGTGGCAGCTGCATTCATCAGCTCTAACAAGAGCTGGTCATCCATAAAATCCAGCAGGATCAAAGACCAGTTCTTCAATGCCAATGTTATTGCCACCTTTAGAGTGTGGGTGGAAATATGCTTCAAATTTGCTGTGTCTCTTCTGTCAGACAGAAATATGGGTGATTTGAAGCCCCTGGGCCACCAAAAGTTGTGCAGTGTTATCCGTGCAACAGCTAAGGAAGATCACTCAATCCATAAAGATTTTAAGTCAAGGGTTTGATGTTAATTATGGACCAAAACATTTAATAGCCCCTTTCACTTCCACAAGGCATCTTTTTAATTAAAAAAATGATATATTGCACAAAAGGAGGGGGGAAAAGGAGATAAATAATTGAAGATTGTTTTATTCCAGAACAACCTGAGGCAGGGAAGGCAGTAAGGAGATGATGTGTCGGGGAGTGTGATGGCAGCACCACAAGCCATGAACTGGTGGCAGAGGAGGCCAGGGAGGGAGCAGGCTCATCACAGCGGGAGGAGGTGCCCAGGGAAGAGGAAAACAGCCAGAAGCAGGTAGGTGGAAACCCAGGTCAATCTTTTGGGCACCACATTGGCCTGCCCTTACCTGTTGAGTCTTTACTTTGTGCTGCTGAGGACTTGGTTTCAAATCCCTCTTTCTGACTCTCTGTCAGACAGCCAAACCCCCAGAGTGGAAATGAGTCTGGAATGGGTCAGGGATGAAGAAAATCTGACACGTCTGGCTCTGACCTTGCTCTGGTTTTCATTCAATATTTAAAGATGGAAATAGTCTGTGCAAAGGGAAGGTCCTCAGCAGAGCAAACCAACATTAGGCAGCGCCCATCATCTGGTGGTGCACAGGGAAGGTGCAGCAGGAGGGAGCAGCTCCAGCTGGGAGTCTGGTACTGGACTGACTCAGGGAAGGAGGAAGAGAAATGGGATGGAAATGTGGCCTGGGGCTGAGTAGGAAACTTAGTGTGACTGTAAAACTGGAAGTATCAGGAATATGAACCAAAGTGCCTGGCCATGGATGGACTCAAGTCCTCCTGTGCCTCCAGCTCTGAGCCTTGCTGTTGTTCTCTTCCTTCAACTCTACAAGGGGAATAATATTATTCCCTCCTCACAGGGTTCTGAGATGCTCAGTTACTATGGTGATGGGGCCATAAAAGTACCAAAGATAGCAAGAAAATAATAATATCAGACATGGTAGGAGCCAAATAATTGCATTTAGGGCACGCACACAACACAAAAGGGAGAGCCACCTCCATTCACCACGGCTCTCAAACCCCAAAAACACAACCTTTGTTCTACCAATGGGCTCTCAGCCTACTTAAAGGGCTAATTTCCAATTCCTGCAGTATCCACTCAATGCTAGGAGTGGTCACTGCAGCTCCAGGGCTGGTCCTGCCTCTCCCCAGCTCCAGCCAGGAAAAGGGGAGAGCAGGGCTGGATGGCCTTTGCCAGTGGAGAAATCAAATGTTCCTGGCACCACCTGTGTAACACAAAGTGCCCACAGGTGTTTGGCCAGTGCACGGTGTGACCAGCCAAGCGTTCCCTGCCCACAGTGGTGAGCGGGCCCACACAGTACCACTGACAGCTCGTTCCTTTGTCTCTGCTGAGCATAGCGCCTGTCTCGTTATTTTTTTTTAATTTATGGGGTTTTAATTGAAAAAATTGTGCAACATCTGTGGCTGCCTCCCAACACCTGTGTGAGACAAGGCTGATTTTCAGCAGTGATTGTCACAGCATTCTCATCTGGGCAATGCTGACTCAGTGCTGTGTGGCCTCCTCTGAACCGCTCAGGCAAGAACCATCCTTGGGTGGTGTGTAATTAACATGTGATTGAATAGAAGGGGCTGAGGGAAAAAATATGAAAGACATCCCTTTCAAAAGGGGAGTTTGGCATGAGGAGGTTTGCAATGGATCACCTGAACAAATGGTGCTGGCATGCAGATGGATGGATGGGTTGGCAGCCCAGCTCTGGTGTTATGGTAAGAGGAGGTGGCAGAGGGGATTTGGCCTTTCCATCAGCATTTTGGGCAGTGTTTGCAGCACCCCATTTCTTGCTGGGCATGTACCTTGTGGCCCAGGAGCTGCCTGCTCCCTGAGGTGGGCACGGGCAAGGTTGGTGCTCCTCTTGCATCCCTTACAGCAGCCTGTGCCACAGCAGTGCCAGCTCTGGGACCTGCTGAGCACAGGGGGTTTGCTGGCAGCAGGAACACAAACTGCCCTTCTGCCATTTACACAGCTGCTGTGGGCACCTGCTCTGACAAACATCTGCACATCTGCAGCACCCCAGATGTGGCTGGGAAATGTCACCCCCCATGCTGGGGCACGAGAAGCTGCTGCAGCCCTGGCCCTGCCAGCTGTGCACAGAAACCCAGAAGGCAGCAGGCACCCCCAGATGGCTGAGAGCCCAGCATCCTTCTCCTTCACTGTCAGGTCTGGAGGCCCAGCACTGCCCAGGTAGTTTTTATCACAAGTAGAAGGATCCTGAAGCTCACTGCTGGTGCTGCCACCCAAATCCTCATGATTTTGACAGCCTTGAGTGCTGCCTACCCAAAGCTGCCTCCTTACAGCATCTCCCAGGGCTTGCTGTGCAGGTGCTGGCTGTAACAGCTTGGCTGCTCAGGAAGCACAGAGCAGCCTGGGAGGCTTACAGGTGCCTCTTACATCTCTACATGCTCATGACAAAGCTGCTGGGTAGCACGAGTGAGCGAGGAACAGCAGGGACACAGCTCTGGCTGTGCACAGGCTGAGGTTTGTTCCTTGCAGGAGCCTCCCTGTACAAAGCTGGAGGAGGTTTTATCCACTGCTCACAGATCTGGGAAGCTCAGGCTGCCCTAAAATCCTTCTTCCCACTGTGACTTGGTAAATAAATAAAACCCTGTTCCCTGCTGAGCTCAGTAATGGCAGCAGGGCTGCCAGGGCAGCAGACAAGCAGGGCTGGCAGGTGGAAAGCAGGGCCAGCTGAGCAGGGAGTAAAGGAGCAGCAGCGCAAACATTTCAGTGTCCTGCCCCTTGTCACTGCAGCTTGGCAACACCCCTGTGTAACGTGGGCTTTTTGAGCAGATTCCCCCCTGCACATGCTGGGATCAGCCCACACTGCTCTCCCCTTCAGCACAGGATCACCAGCACACCTCCTCCTCCCTCACTTGGTCTGCCCAAGAACTCCCCTCATCTCTCAGAGCGCATTAAAAATCAATGTAACTACACAGCAAACATTAATTATGATCAGAAAATGCAACTGAGAGGGATTGATCTGGAGGAGGGGGGCAGCTAGCCACCAAATTACCAAACACCAAATCAGTGGGGTTGGTCCAGACAGCAAAGCTGACATTGTTGTCATCCTTAGTGACACACGGATTGACCATGTCAATCTCTGGTTCTTTTCATTGGCTCTCCCAGTTTGTGGTGCAAGGCAAACTGAGGAGTGGATAAATGTAATTTGTTTTTAGATATATGTATATGTATAGGTATATGTATATCTATATCTACATCTATATCTATATCTATATGTAATTTTTATGTAGATATATACCTACTAAGCACCCCTGGTATGGCTGCTAAGAGGACATGAGACAAGAGAAAGCAAATTGCTTGTCTCAACCTGGTAATCCCAAGGACATGGCTAATCCTGCTTGGGGTGAAACTTCATCCCTGCTGTGGAGGTGACCTCCATGCAGATGCTCCCTCAGTTGGTTGTTGAGGCTCTCCTGGGGACAGGACTCCCACACAGCCCCTTTACAGCCTGCACAGGCTCTCAGACAACCTTGTCCTTAGGAGGCTTTTCCTGAGCATCTAACCCAAGACCTCTTGGCTGCAGTTTAAGCCTATTACAGCTTGTCCAACCCTTGACCAATTGATCAGCATCATTTTTCTAGCTGCTTTTTTCCACCCTGATGAATGTTACACATGCTACCTCCAGTTGTCTCGGTCCTGGAGCACAAACCAACTCTCTCAGTCCATCTTCCCTGGAGCATGTTTTCAAAACTCTGTGAACTCACTCAATTTGTCTGAATCTTTCTCAGAGTTGTGATGCCAAAGCCTGGAGATATATGTCTCCAGCTGATGCATCACTGGCACTAAATGGAGCCAAATAAATTACCTCGCTGCCTTCTATCTGAAACTATTAATACATCTGTGGGCAAGATGTGCCTTTGCTCTCCCTTTCTCCAGCACCAGGTTATTGTCTGCTGCTCACTTTGAGGGCTGCTCCATTGCTTTAGCCGCTCTCCTGCTGGCTCACCAGTCCTTCCCCATCTTGTGATTTTGATATTGCCTTCCTAAGTGCAACGCTTTGCACTCGACTTTATTGAATTTCAGTGTATTGATTTCAGGCCATTTCTCCAATTTATCAAGATCATTTTGCTCAGAGGAATCTGGCAGCAGCTTGTCTTATATCTGCTCTGTTGACAAAAGGTCTTTAGACCTCAGGGCTATCAAGCCAGAGCTTTGCATTAGTCCTGAAAATTGTCAGAAAGAAGCACATGGGAGGCATGGGGACAGTGGCAGGTGGCAGTGACAGACTGGCTCACACAGAGCAGCCCCACACTGCCATCTCAGCCAGGCAAGGAGCAGGACAAGAGGAGGAGACAGGAGGAGCAAGATGGAAATGCTAATGGGTCCCCAAGGGCGAGAGCAGGGATACCTGCAGAGGGATGCTGGGACCCTGCTGCAGCCCTGGGGACAGCCCTGGAGCAGGGGGATGGAGGAAGATGGCCTCTGGGATTTAATGGGGCCTCTTTCCTTGCAGGTCAGCGTGTGATGAGCTGCCCTGTTCCCACCTGAGGGCTTGCCAGCAGACTGGGACAAGCCCTGCAGCACCAGGCATTAATGGCACTGTCTGGGGACAGAAAAACTGCAGTGAGATGGAGACAGAAGTCCACTCTGGTGTGCACAAACCAGGTCAGATGGTTTTATTTTTGCTACTATTATTATTATTATTATTACCCAGAGATTGGAGTTCTCCACTCTTCAAGGCACAGAAAGAGTCTTGGGAAGCTGCTGCTTGTCCTGGGGTGGAAGGGGCAGCTCCCAACCCTTCTGCTTGGGCACACTGCAGGAGCACAAGGCTTTGGACAAACATTATGGCTATACAGCAGCATCCACCTTCCCACCACACTCTTCTTCCTCTACTTCTCCCACCAGCCTGCCAACAGCCCCTTCCTCTGCCTCCTCCTCCTCCTGCCCCTCAGGAGGGCTGCAGCTCAGTCAACAATTACCCACGTACCAGGAGGAATTTCCTAGAAAACTTTGCAGCAAAGCACCCTCCTGCAGAGCTGCTTCCTGCAAAGGGCAGGTGGAGCAGCTGCTGGCACGGTGGGGAGCCTGGGGAAGCATTGGCAGAGAGCTGCCAACAGCCCTGGGGAGGGGGCATGGCAGAGGCGGGATGGAGGGGCTGGAACAGCTTGGGAGAGGGCAGTGCAGGTGGTTTCCTTGGGAAAAGCCTGGCAAGCCTCAAATGCAACAAGGATAGCAAGGAAGAGCTCCTCTGGGTGCAGAGGCCATGAGGAGAGAGGAGGAGCAAGGTGTGGGTGAAGCCCTGGTGCCACAGGAGCTCACCTTGGCTCCTGGCACGGGAATGATGCAGACACAGACGTGTGATAAGCTCTGCTCCGCACACGCTTTAAAAATCTAAGTAGCTTATGAATAAGTAATAATCCCTTATTCCCACAGCCATAATCTATATTTAATTAAGAAAATAACTAAATGGTGGCAGTTAAAGGGGCTGTGTGGGGAAATGGAGAGAGGAGCACTGTCAGATAAGCTGCAGTGAGAAAGGGAACAAACAGGAGCCTCAGCAGGGCAGAGGCAGCAGTGTGGCCTCCAGCTTGGCTGCACACACAAGGTAACCTGGCCTTCAGAACACCTGTCTGCAGCAAAGCCTGCCTCAAGAAGCTTCTTGGGCCAACAGATGAGCTGCAATGTCCAAGAGGGACTCAGCCATTCACAGCAAGTGGGAAATTTCCTGCTGTCCACTGGCGCTGGATGTGCATGGAGAGCAAGGCTCAGAGGAGCCAAAGCAGCCCCCACTCCTGTATGGGAGCATCCAACAAACACCTTCAATGCTGCCACAGCAAAATGTCTTGCAGCACTTCAGTGTCCAAGGTCTCCTAATGTCTGGCATTGGCACATCCTGCAGCTGAGCAGCACACAGGGCTGGCATGCTGTGAGCCTGGAAGGGGCCATGCCAGCCCAGCCAGTGCCCAAAGCGGGTAGAGATGTTCATGTAATGCCTGCAGGAGCTTGTCAGCCAGGCCAGAGCCCACAGCAGAGCTCTGCTGGACCCCTCAATGCACCCCTGGGACCCCCATCCTGCTCAGCATCACCCCAGCACCCATGGGCACTGGCTGCTTTCAGGGATCTTTGCCATTTTGGGGCCAGTGCCAGGCCAAGGCTGGAGCTTGGCTTTTCCCTGCTCTCTGTGCTGGGGATGGGGCTGGTGTGAGCACTGAGCACTCCTACTCTAGAAAAGAGAGAAAATATGGACATAGATAGTCCAAATACTCATCACCTGTGTCCAGAGCCCCTCCAACCCCTCCCAAAACCACATCCCCAGGTGTACCTTTCCCTCCTGGCACCTTTCACCAGTTCCCCACAGCATCACTGCAGCCTAGCTCTGTTCTCTACATTTCACTTATCATTCCACCCACAGGCTCTGCAGGTGACAGATGCCCCTCTGCTTCCTTGGATTGTAGTAGTGGCAATGACAACACATTTTAAAGGCTGGGTTAAAGAGAATAATAATAATAAAAAAAAAAAATCTCAGTCCACATACTATGCATTATAAATAGACCGTCTGGTTTTTAAATTGAAAAACAGCAATAATCACTGCTAAGAGCCTGCTGAACAAAACCAGCCTTATTACCACTGGGACAAATTCATACTTACCAAAAGAACACAAGTATTTTTTAAGCTGCTCTTGAGCTCCCTAAGTTGTTAATGCCTTGCTGCTTCCTTCCCCTCATGGAGGTCCCTGGGAGCAGAGTCCCAGCAGGGACACGTGGGCAGTGCAAAGTGGGGGCAAGAGAGAGAGAGGAAGTGATTTTCCAGGCTGCAAAGAGAGATGCCATCAGTTTTTTAGCTGCAGCTTTTTCCTCTAACTGCTGTTTTATGGTAGGGAGACAGGAGGTCTGGAGAAACCTGAGCAGAGATGAGGGGCAGGCATGGCACAGGCTGTGTTTCAAGGGGCCATTCAGGCAGGGCTGTATTTCCACTCCTTTAAGGGACAGAGAAAAAGCACAAATTTTAAAGGACATGGAATTTTGGTCCATGCAGTTATTAGGGTAGATAGCTTTAGGACTTTGTGTTTAGGGTGAGGAAAACAGTTGCAGTTATTTTAGCGTATAGGTAGAAGTTGAGGAGGGTGAGTTTAGGGTTGTAGAGGATAATGATTGCTACTCAGCCTAGGTGGGAGATGGAAGAAAAGGCTAGGATTTTTGGGATTTGTGTTTGGTTGAGTCCCATTCATCCTCCTAGGGCTGCTGAGAGGATAGCTAGGATAGTTGGGAGCACAGTGAGGGTGAGGTTACGTAGAGAGGGTGAGGTTATGTGCACAGAGCTCACAAGCACAGCGCAGCTGCTGCCCCTGTGAAGGTGCTGCTGAGAGGTGAAGGAACGGTCCAGGGCAGCTGGGCAGGCAGGAGTGGGCTGCAGGCACTTCTTGGGTTATCCAGGGGGATAACAGAGATAACCACCTCACTTTGCCACCACAGCTGTCACAGTGCTGATAGCAAGGTCAGGATGCACTGAGGGGAGTGCAGGGATGGGATCCCCAAATCTGCCTGTTCTCCCTAAATCTACCTGTTTTCCCCTTCTTCACCAGAGCAAGTGACCAGGGCAGGGACATGGGCCTGCAGAAGCTGCCATGGGGAGCAGGGTCCCTCTCAGTGGGATGGAGGGCATTGCTGCCAGGCCCCAGGGCTGTCCTGAGGCTGCAGAGCAGGCTGAGGAACACAGGAAAGAAAAATTAAACCAGCCCCATGCCACAGTCATGAGATCTTCCTTTCCTCTCTTCCCAGGCCACATCACAGTGAGATCACTAGAAGCTGGCTGCTCAATCTGATCTGTCCTGAACTTTGGGGACACTGAGGTACCACAGAAGCCATCCACAAGCTGCCAAGGTGGCTGCCAACCCAGAGCCAGGAGCATGGCTCGGGCAGGTGGAGGTAACGCTCTCTCATCTGGGTTTTGGGCCCTGAATCAGAGGGTTGGCCAGCATTAACCATCACTGATCTGGGGCCAGCATCTGAACGGCTGCAGGAGAAGCTCACCCTGGCTAGAGCCCTGCCTGGGCACTGTGTCAGGCACAGCTGCCAGCAGGCTCATGCAGTTGGTCTGTCCTGTGCAGTCATCAGCATGAGTGATGTGGCACTGGGAGCCTGCCACAGCCCTGGCCACAGCAGCAGCTGCCCTGAGCAGAGCTCTGGAGCAGCCACACCCTCATGGACAGGGCTCGGTGGGTCTCCTCTCTGCTGCAGCCTGGCTGTGGCCACTAGGGAGGAAGCACAGACTTGTGAGGATGATCTACCAAGGGATGCTGGCTGCTCCATGTTGCAAGTTGTCCCTTGTGAACCATGCAGGTTCAAATGTTACAGAGAAATAAGAAAAGTGTAGCCTTGGAAGGTAGAGGAGAAAGGAAAGGAAAGGAACAATTTAATAATGAATATATTATGTAGACATGTCATGCCTCTTGCCTGCTGGCATGGATTAATATCCATAAATCAAAGAGGAAGGAGCTGTTTTTAATGCTGGAGATGGATGCTGGTCCTCAGAAAATTGCTAAGGGGGCATTAATGAGGAGAGACATCTGGGAATGGCTCCAGGTGCATTGGCTGCACGCACAGGAACTGCTGCAGTACTGCTGTCAGCTAAAAATGGTTCTGTGCTGGGGACACGTGTGGTCCATGAGCACAACAGCTCAGGAACCAGGGTCCCCATGTGCAGGTGTTGGTCAAACTGAGGAGGAAGGTGGACAATCCCTTGGTTCTCTGCTACACAAGGCAGCTCCTTCCCTTCTCTTGCACACCAGGAACATCGGCCCCATCCTTTGGCTTTGCTCCCCAGGAAGGTCCACACAGTCCAAGTGATGGGACAGCCTCAGCCTGAGGAACACAGGAGCCAAAGCTGGAGTGAGAGGTGCCATTGCATCCCTCCTGCCTCTGCTGGGCATGCAGCCACCAGAGACAGGAGTCAGGGACACCTGAGTGTCACCTCACAGCCACCAGCACTGCCAGGACACAGGGCATGGGGAGAGGCACCTCTTCCTGCTGTTCCTGGAAGCCCTGGATCAAGCAGAGATAAAGATTTGGGGCTAGAAGGAGGTTCCATGGAGGGGACAGAGGCTCAAAGCATGGAGCATCTCTCTGCAATGTTCTGGAGCCCACCCCGAGAGTGGCTGGGGGCGTCTGGGCAAGGTGCAATCACCCTGCTGAACAAGCATAAGCCCTAGAGCATTGATCAGGGATGACCTCCTTGGCATCTTTCCCTTTCAGCAGCTCAAGGCTCCTCCCACGACTTCAGAAGAGTGTTAAACCCAGGGGCAATGGCACAGTGAGACCTTTCACGTCCCCAGGAGGGCTCTGTGTGCTGGGAGATGCTGTCAGGAAAAGGGGGGGTCCCTTCTGCTGTCAGTGTTTCTTCCTAAGTTGAAGGGATTGAGTGCCAGGATTTTGTTAATCACATTTATGTGCACTTTAAAAACCTGCAAGTCTGATCTGTCCTGTACTTTGGGAACACTGAGGTACCACACAAGTCATCAACAAGCTGCAAAGGTGGCTGCCAACCCAGAGCCAGGAGCACAGCTCGAGCAGGTGGAGCTCTTTCCTTTCATCTGGGTTTGGAGCCATGTGAATAACCTGAAATCTTCACTTTGTAAGAGCATCTGCTCCTCTCCCAGCCACCCTGTAATCTGGCAGGGGCTGCCTCTCATGCCTGCTCTCTCTCTGCTCTTCCTAGGACCACCCTCGTTCCACTTGCACATTTGCACCCAAAGGCACACTGGGGGGAAGAGGCTGGGCTCACAGAATGAATCTGCAGAGCCAGGGAGCCAGCCAGGGCTGGGGGAGCAGGAACAGGCTCTCCAGGAGACACCCACAGCCATGTGGTGTGTGGAGAGGTGAGGAACCTGCCAGGGAGAAGCCTGGGAGCAAAGGATGCTGAGAAAGCATCTGTTCACAGTATGAATGGATTAGAGGGGGAAAGGGGAAATAAAACAAGGCAGGAAGGAGGTGAGCAAGGGAAGGGCATGGCAGGGAGGGCACAGAGCAGTGGAAGGGAAGCTCAGAGCCAGACAAAGCCCTGCACAGCACAGCTGCTGCTTTTGAGGTTGCACTGCAAGGGAAAGGTGTGATATGGGAGAAAGCTGGGTGCTAGCACAGGGGGAATCTGTCACCCCAGAGGGCTGGAGCAGGACATTGCTGGCTTGCAGGATCCTGAGGGCTGCTGGGACTGAGCTGTAGAAAAGGAGAGATGAAGGAGGCTGAGTATTAAGAGATGGCTCAGCATTTCAGGGCTTATTCAAAAGGAACACTCAGCTCCTTCACCTCATGTGACGAAGCAGCCCCAACTTCTGACAGCAGAGAAGGAGCAGCTGCTGTCCCAGGATCCCAGCAGAGGGATGGAAACCCCAAGCATGAGATCCAGGGAGCTGCTACAAGCAAATCCATGTGGCAACATCAAAAAGCCACGCTGGGGCCGAGCTCACAGGCAGACGAGCTTAGCCCTCAGAGAGCAGGGAATTGCTGTCTGTCTGTGTCTCCCTCTGTTTTCCCTGATTTTATTGTGTTTTGTTTAATTGAATCACACACACACATGCACATAAAGCCCCAGCTCGTGGTGTAAAGTCTGTGAGGAAATGAGCAGCAAATGAAGGTTCCAGGAGGAGCAATGCTGAGCAAACACTGACACGGCACGAGCTGTGAGCTGGAGACAGGAGACACTGCCAGAGAGGGGAGAAGGAGCTGCAAAAAGGGTTTTCCTAGGGGAAACAGAGCCCAGAGAAAGCAGAACAAGGGAAGGAGGAAAACCTGAGAGGAGAAATGAGAGCACACCACAGATGATGCTGGTGGTTCCTGAGGTCACTGTGCCCAAACTCTGGTGTGGAGCAGGTCAGAGCACAGGGAGAGAAAGTTCACACAGCTTGTGGCCAGGGGATGGCTGGGCTCAAACTCCATCACTGCTCCAGGGGTCTCCTGCCCAAACATGAGCACAACACTCCTCTGGACCCAGTATCCAGTGCACCAGGACCACTGTCATGACCAGCTCAGCTTCTCTCCTCTGGTGTGGCACTCCATCCCTCCCTCAGCTCTCAGCTCAGCCAAGACCCCATTTCCCTGCCTCTTGTCCCATCTGGAGTACAGCAGCTCCATATAAGATGCTCATCCTCAGGAGGATACTGGGCACTGAGGAATGATGGTGTGGCATGTGCCCCAGCACTTCCCAGGCGCCTCATCCCCACAGAGCTGCTCCCCAATGGCACCATCCAAACCCTGGATGAGCAGAGCAGCCCTCAGCAGCTCCCTGTGACCACAGTGCAGAGGGCAGGGACACAGAGGGAAGGAGCATCTCCAGCACAGAGGGCTGTCTGTGCAGAAAGGCAGCTCTCTGGCCTCTCCTCAGCTCACAAAGGGCTGGGAGGCAGCACAGCCCTGATCAGCCACTCCCCAGGATGAGGTGCTCTGCAGTACTGGAGGAGTGCAGGGTTAAAGGATTCTGATTCTCCTGCCCAGGCTGGCTGTGACAGCCTTCACATGTGTTCAGTCACATCCAGATATGAAGCCACTCTGAAAACCAAGACATTTATTCAAAGGAGCAGCAGCATTGCACACACATCTGCCTGTGTAAAGGAGAACTTCAAAAGGGCTGACAGTCACAGAGCCCAGCAGTAACCTTTGGCTAATTAGCTGTCTTGATTTCCTTGCAGTTTATTTTTATACTTCTTGGGCTCTGAAATGCATTTACTGTAATGTCAGGAAGGCCATGGTAAATATAAAGCTTTCTAGCAATAAGTATATCCACCCCACTGAGCTTTTGGGGCTGACAGCTCCAGCTTGGCGTGGGCCAGGTGGAGTGACAAAGCTTTGCTGAGGGTTTTGTCTTGCACAGGATTCACTGGCACTGTGCTGGTGGAAATGATAAAGGCACCTGGGGCAGAGCAGGTATGAGCATGGAGCACAATGAGCACAGAGCAGAGGGCACCTGTGATGGTGCTTTCCTGAGGTCAAACCACAAATGAGCAGAAAAGACAGAGGGGTGAAGAAGTCTGCAGGATGCAAAGCCATGAGCCAGCTCGCCAAGGAGAGGTCAAGAAAAGCAGGCAGCCAGAAAGGGGGGAGTGATGCTGAACCTGCAGAGAGAAGCAGGTGGGACCCCACTCTAAGCATTAAGGAAGTCACCAGTGGGAGCTGCACTGCCTGTAGAAGGCACAGAGCCTTCCTGCTCCTGGACAGAGGAGAAAAAAGCCTGGAAAGATCTCAGTCAACAAGGGATTTTCAAGTCCCATTGGGGTGGAAGATAACAGTGTCTATTGAAGCAGGTCACTGCTCCCCATCCCAGCTGTGCTTAAGTAAGTCTGCACTCCAGGTGTCACCGCACAGGGCCACAGACCCCTGTGACCCTTGTCATAGGGCTTGTGACTCTCTGAGGCACCCAGGGCTTCCCTAACAAAGTCAATGTCAGGGAATTGCCACCCCCTCCATGCCAGCAGCTCCTGCACTCCCCAGGCTCTGCATGCAGCACTGCTGAATGCCCCTTGGCCAAGGTGCTGGGGCTCAGCTGAGGCTGTGCACAGCCTGGGATGCTCCTCCCTGCTTCTCTCTGCAGGGATGTGCAGCCCACCCTGGCAGGGCAAGGCTCCTGCCCTGGGCTGGACTCAGACCAGGCTGAGCTGCACTGTGAGAAACACCTACAGCTTTGTTGTCTCTGCACTGTGATCTCCACTCAGTATGTGGCTCTCCCTGGCCTGTGCACAGAGAAGATCAGTGAGAAGAAAACAGAGAAGAAACCAATGCATTAATGATCAGAAATGAAGCAGTGCTCCTCTGCCCCCAGATCTAGCAAGGAGAGCTCTGAGTCCCTGCATTGGGTGCCAGGCACCCAGGACATCAAACAGCCTCCCCTCCTTGGCTGCTGCTCCCCTGCCTGGCTGGGTGTCAGTCCCAGGGCAGCCCTGGGTACCAGCTGGGAGAACTCAGTGCCAATTAAAAACCAGGCTCGTGAAGCCTTTGAACTGCAGAGAAACAAAAGCTGTGAATTTAAACTTTGCCTTTTTTTTCCCCCAAATGATGTCAGGAGTTGAGGAGACAGAGCAGTGCTGAGTGCAATTGCTGTTGAAGGCTGCTGGCTGTTTTCATGTGCTTCTTGAACTGCACCAGTGCAGCAATGCTGGAGTTGGTAACTGCAAATCTTTAATTTTAAGGGTCAAATCATTACAAAGTCACTCAGGAAAGTTAATAGGAAGTTTACCTTTGACTCAGTTATGTAAAATCAACAAGAAATTCCCCACTGATCATAGTGATACACAGCTCCAGCTCCAATCCCAAGCATCCCTTCTACAAGTCAAAATCATATTTTCATTTTTAAACCCATTCTTCCACTTGAGGCTTGTGCTGCCTGATCAGAACTAAAATGTCTCAGATGGCTGAGCTGAACTTTGGGACTGACCCACTCAAATCTGAGTCTCCTCACCTCTGCTGAGGCTCAGGAGTTTCAGGACTGAGCTCTCTGGTGGGATAATGCACCTGCAAGGCACAGCATGGCTCTGTGCACTTGGTTGAAAATCCCTTTGACCCCACCCAAGAACCTTAAAAGCCCTTTGTACCAACAACCTGCACCTTCCTTTAAATGCTGAATACCATGGGGGCAGTTCCAAAGCACCTTAAACATCACCAGGTTTGTGAGCAGAGCAAGGCTCTGCTGCACCCACACTCCTAAAACCACCCACAGGGTGATAGTGAGCAGTGAGCACTGAAGGTTTCAGTGAAAGGGAAGGAGCAACTACATTGCTCAAGCAGGCCCAAAACTCACCCCTTTCAGCCCTTTTATTGCCCATTTCCCTGTGACAGATGTGTGTGATGCTTGTGCAAACCCAGCCCTCTGGCCTGGCCAGAGCCAGGGCATGGTGCAGGGATATTTTAAAGGAGTTGGTGCCACTCAGGCAGGGAGGGTCCTGAGCTCGTAGGTCATGCATATTTGGCTGCATATCCATTATTAAAGCCCTCCACATGACAGCTGCTGGCTGTTTCTACAGACTCTCTACACTGATGCCTCTCTCTGAGTCACGGCTGCGTGAAGCTCCTTGACAGACCTGGAGGATGAGAGATGTGGTAAAATCCCGAACATGAGTATTGCATCAAAGGTTCTGTGGTTATCAGAGCACAAATAACATCTCCCTCACAATTTCATGGGCAGGATAGTGCCAGGGCTGTCTAACCACCCTCCTGGAGCACAAGGTCCATACCCAGGGCCAGTCTGAGTTGCTCCAAGGGGTGCAGTGAGGTGGTCTGTCCATGCTGCTGGCACAGGAGCTGGGGAAATCAGCAAGGAGCTGGTGGGCGGACTTGAGTGGGATTTCTCCTGCATGGAGAGCTCAGCAGCCCTCCACACATGCCTGGCAGTGTCAGTCATTCCTGGTTGAGCTGGCACACAGGACAGCCTCATGTGGGACTGTCAGAGGGTGCTGCACACTAATGGGGAAAGGTTGCCCCACGTGCCTTCACCTGAGGCACTGTGCAGTGCAAAATGAAGAGGAATGGCTGGGACAGCCTCCCCGCTCCCAATGATCTTTCTGTTTTCATCGCCATCTTTCTTATTCTCCCCAGGCCCTTCACCTGCTCTGAAGCTGCTGCTGCCTCAGCCACCCAAGAAGAGTGAAGGGTACCTGAGCATCCTGATGGACACCACAGCCACTTCCAACAGCAGGTGCCCTGCTCTGCCATGGGCATTCATTTACAGACACTATTCCAGCCAATCCTTGAGGCTGGGCAGGAGGTTTTCCACCCATATTTTGCTGGAGCTCTGCTCTGGGGATGGCTGTGGAATCAGCACCCCAAGGCAAGGGCACCTGCATGGGGAAAAGACCCCAGTCTGGGAATAGACAAGAAGCAAGACATCAGGGAGGATCACAGCAAAGAGAACTCTGCTCCTTCCAACTCCATCTCTCTGCAGAGTCAGTGACTCCTCCACCATGTATTACATTTTATTCTGTAAGTGCAAAGCAATTTCCATTGAGGATAGGGACAGTGAAGCACAGAGAAAGAGGAGAATAATATCTCATCTTTCTTTAATCCCCACCATCCCAAAGGATGCTGGTGGCCTTTGCTTTACTTTCTATATGTATGCACAGTTAATTAGCATTACCACAGAACTGCAGGTATTCTCAGGCTTAGTAGAGGGAATATCTTGTAATAGAAGGGTAAGCAAATTGTTTCTGCTGTTTCCATTACAGGCAACTTTGATTATCCAGGGTAATGGGATAACAGGCACAAAGCAAAAACATGGATAACATGAGACCTATGCAAATTAAGCTGGGGGGGGGGAAAAAAAGTGATGCTGAGAGTAATGAAGGAAAGAAAGGTCAGTGATGCTGATTAAAGAGCATGGAGATCCCTGTGTTAGCACTGCCTTAAGCTCACAAATCCATGCACAATGGTACCTGGGCATGGTAGTTATGGAGCAAATCTGTAGAGTCTGTCACTGTGAGAGAGAAGCAGAGACATCCTCTGCACAGCAAAGCCAAGCTGCAGCAGAGGGAGGAAAATTGCATTAATGCTGAGTATTTCAAAGCCTCTGTGTGAAGGATTTGTCATTAAAATGAATAAGATTTGGGCACTCAACCCACCTCCTCCTTGCATGAGCAGGAAGAAGCCCAATTTAAAGGTCAGCATCTTAATGGTTTTCACTGTGTATATAGCAGGATAATTCCTCTCCAAACAGAAATCCAGCACCTCCTCAGTGAGCCACAGAAGGAGCACAAGAACATCCATGGCTGAGGAGGTACAGGAGTACAGACAGGTACAGCTTCTGTGTTAAAAGAGGCTCCAAATCCATCTCCTTGCAGTACAGCCCAAGAGGAGGAAAAGGAACAGCCCTGGAGTTCCTCTGTAGTCCCACATCTCAGCAAAAGACCAGATTCACTCCACTCTGTCAAAGGGGATGTTCAAATCCTTGGCACCAATATCGTGGAGGCAGCTCTGAAAAATCTCTGGTGGTGGGTGGATAAAAAGGGCACCAGTGGAGATAAGACAGAAAGAAGAGAGGGAGGAATCTTAGAGGAAGAACCTTCTTAATAGGTTTTATTGATTTAACCCAAAGAGAGAACAGTAGGGGGAAATATATGCCATTTAAATGTAAACCAGCAATAAAAATAATCATTAGAGTCATAATCTCAATCTGTTAGCATTTTATGTAGAGAAGATCTTAGTGGGAAATATCTTCTGAGTAAACTATTTGCATTTACTTAGTATGAAGAAGCCTCTTAAATATAACTCAATCATTATCATGGACTGTTTTGCAGGGATTGTTATCAGTACTCAGCTCTTGCAAGTGCCTGATGATTTCACAGCCCCTGTAGATCCTGACTTGGAGAAGCTGCTGGCCCACCCCAGCTGGGATCTCCTGTCCATATCCCTGGGGATGTTCCTGTTTCCATACTGGAAATATCTGTGGGTTTCAATGGCAGCTAGAAATCATCACTCTCCACCCAATTGCTGACTTTGTCACTGGCCAAGAAGGCTGCATCCCTTGCTCAGATCTTGTGAGCTTTAGCTGACGAAAAGTAACTTCAGAGCAAGTTTCCAGGCCATGCACATTCCAGAAGAAGTGAGAACCATCTGACCATCTCTTTTAGCTCTCCCTCTTGTAAAAGACAAGGAAAATGAGGAGTTTTTCCTTTGTGGAGGAGCTGCAGGGCTGGCAGTGAGCATGCAGGGCAGGAAGCCCTTTCCTGGTGCAGCAGGGGAGATTGGATGTGCCCACCTGTATCTCAGAAGGAGCTTTCCTGGTCACTGTGTTTCCCCCAGAGCAGTCCCCGTGGGGACACAGCCCTGCCCACGTGCCAGGGGAGGTCACTGTCCCTGTGCCTCCCACACCATGTGCATCTCAGCCACAAAGAAAGGGATAAATACCCTCTTCTGCCTGGGGACACCTTTTAATCTTCTTGCTAGATTTTCATACACTAGTCCAGACTCCCAGCTGGGCCAGGCATGATCTCATTTAGCATCCCATGCACAGAGGCAGCTAAACCAGGGCTGGTATTTTATGCCATGCACTGGTAGGGGCTGGGGATGCTCTCACTGATGGCACTGGAGGTTCTCAGCAGCCAGACCTTACTCCAGAGGGGAGAACATCCCATGGAGGCAGACACCTGGACCAGCAGCCCCAGTGGGATGGGGGATGAGAGCAGACAGTGCTGGGGAGCTCATCAGCCCCTTGCAGAGCTGCTGGTGGCAGGACATTTGCGGGCAGCAGGAGCCAGAGCAGCAGCTCTCCAGGGCCAGGCAACAGCCAGGGACCCACACCAGCAGCTGCCACTGGCAGAAGGCACTGCAGCCCCTGGAGTGGGTCTGGCACTGTGTCCACAGCCTGGGGAGCAGGCCTGGTCTGGGGAGCAGGAATGGCCCTGTGTCCACAGCCTGGGGAGCAGAAATGGCCCTGTGTCCATAGGGGAGCAGGAATGGCCCTGTGTCCACAGCCTGGGGAGCAGAAATGTTCTGCGTCCACAGCCTGGGGAGCAGGAATGGCCCTGTATCCACAGCCTGGGGAGCAGGCCTGGTCTGGGGAGCAGGAATGGTCCTGTATCCACAGCCTGGGGAGCAGGAATGGCCCTGTGTCCACAGCCTGGGGAGCAGGAATGGCCCTGTGTCCACAGCCTGGGGTGCAGGCCTGGCCCCTGATGCCCTGCTCATCACCAGATCCCCACCCTCACAGTGGCCCTCACGCTGTGTGGGTAATTCAGGCTCACAGGGGGGTTATTAAAACCCATTCAGAGCTAATGTCAGCCAGCTCCGTGTTAATGTCAGTGCCTGAGAGGCACAGCAGGAGTGGGTGGAGAAGGACTTTGATTTCCCCACTCGAATTTCCAAGCAGGGTGGGCTTGGCAGGCAGTGATGGGGAATGGGGAGTGCTGGTGGATGGAGGGTGCAGTGCCACATGTCACACAAAGACAGGTGGGACTCACAGCCTAATCCCAGCAGCACAAACATTTCACTCCATGTTTTGCTTGACAGCATCTCTCCCTGGCTGGCCATTCCAGAGGCATGTTATCTGCCAGGATCCCAGCAGGTGAGTCTGCCTGAGCAGTCAGCTCTGCACAGGGGCTGGGAAGGGGCTGTTGGTGTTGCTCCACATAGGACTCCATCAGGTATTTCAGGTGGATTGGGCATCACACCCAGGAGCATTTGGAGGTTCAAACCACATGCCCCATCTTCTGCACTCACTCACAGCCCCCCAAACCCGCTGGGGTTGAAAGCAGGGCTGTAGTTTGCTGTGAGTGCAAGCCATCCCCTGGATTTTGAAAAAATCCAGGTAATTTCAGGATGTGGCCAGCATCGTGCAGGCTAAGATAAGAGTAATCAGAGCTCGGGGCTGTAAGCCGATTCCTTGGATATGACAGGAAGGAATTAGCCCGGTGTCCCCGCCCTCCCTCCAGGCAGCGTTTGCACACATGGGCACACACCTGGCTGGGGGCTGAGCCACGGGACACGTGTGTCCTCATGCTGGCCCGGGACAGGGTGACAGGGATCCAGGGCAGGCAGCACAGAGGCCCCAGGGGCAGAAGAAGGGACACAGATAGCAGAGGAAACCTGCTCCAACCATCATTCACAGGTTGCACCCCACACCTCCTTGCACCGGCACAGCAGTGCTGGAACCCCCAGGTCTCCTTCCCAGGAGCTCCTGCCCTGGTTCTCCCCTGTTTTCAGCATCTGGGATTCCTCCACCTTGGCTGGAAATGCATTGCAGTCTCTTAATAGCTCATCCTGTCTGGAGCTTTTCCTCGTGTGTAAATACAGTGTGTATAACAGTGGCCTCATTTCCCACTATAGGAGTGCATCAGACACAGCTAAAGGAACTGAGGATGGCTAAAATGGTCCACATTTAATATTTGGTTATGTAGGCTGAATATTTCAGTGAGTTTTTAGGTTAGAAGGTGCTGTAAATGGAGCCTGACCTCCTAGACAGTGAATTTTACCCAGGGATTTAAATCAAGTTTGACCATTAAGCTTCATCCTTCTGACAGATAAAAATTAGTCTGGTTCATAAGCAAGGGGGACAGCTGCTGAAGGCAGACTGGGCACAAGGCACAAGATCAAAGTGTTGAACAATATCTCTGAAGGGCAGCAGATCCTGCCTGATGATACAGCACAAACCAGGTTATTTTGCTTTAGCCTGTCTGATTTGTGAAATGAGGGTAACAAGCAGTTCTGAGGTCAAAGCCAGTGTTCAAAAGCAATATTTGGTGCTGCTGTTTTCACCTAGAAAATAGCTGCTATTCAAAAACCAGTGGTATTAGAGAAAAATGAAACTCCAGTAGTTGCCAGCCATTGGCCAGATGGGTCAGTGAGGTGGTTTGGGGTGGCAGGATGACTGAGATGTGCGGCACTAGCAGCCCCAAGTCCCATCCTGTGTCCCTGGGGAGAGGGGCCACAGGGGTGGGAAGGAGCTGCATCTCCCTGCAGCTGGCATCTCGTGCCACATGGCAGGTTACCAAGCAGCTGAGAGCGGGAGATGATTTTCTTTTGCCAGTTTTCTAATTTATCTAATGAGCAAGAAAATAAATCAAGCTGACAGTCACCCAGGTGGTTTTGGGCCTCAGCTCCTCACAGTCCCCTTGTTCTCCCAGCCCGTTTTATAACAGGGTTGTAACCCCAGGACACTGCACTAACTCCTGCTATAATCTTTTCTTTACCAACGTCACTTAGCAGATGGAGTCATTTAGATGTGCTCACGTTTAAATGAGTGCCTTGCCCTGAAAGGGACAGAGCTGGGGCTGCTGGCAAGGATTTTGGGATCGTTAGCCTAGAAAATGCTTAGCAGGGGAAGCAGTTGGCAGGCAGATTTCACGGACATGGCACCGCTGTCCTCTGCCAGCAAAATTACAAGGCTGAAATCCTGGAGCTGGATGGGGCCAAAGCGTTCACAGCAAACAATTTAATTGATGAATGAAGTGAATTGCCCAGGAGACAGGTTTTAGTCATCTCCTCACTGCATGAAGCTGCTTGGAGAAGGGTTTGCACAGTCGGGTGTGGCCTGGGATGGGCTGGCTGGAATTGTATTTGGGCTCCCCCCAGATGGAGGGAGGGAGGGAGGGAGGGAGGGAGGGAGGGAGGAAGGAAGGAAGGAAGGAAGGAAGGAAGGAAGGAAGGAAGGAAGGAAGGAAGGAAGGAAGGAAGGAAGGAAGGAAGGAAGGAAGGAAGGAAGGAAGGAAGGAAGGAAGGAAGGAAGGAAGGAAGGAAGGAAGGAAGGAAGGAAGGAAGGAAGGAAGGAAGGAAGGAAGGAAGGAAGGAAGGAAGTGATGAATCTGATTCCATGTTCTCAGAAGGCTAATTTGTTATTTTATGGTACTGTATTATATTAAATAATGCTATATAAACTATACTGAAGAATACAGAAAGGATACTTTCAGAAGGCTAAAAAGATAATAATGAAAACTCATGACTCTCTCCAGAGTCCCGACACAGCTTGGCATTGATTGACCAATGAGTCCAAACAACTCACACTAGAATCCAATGAAACAATCAGCTGTTGGTAAACAATGTCCACACACGTTCCAAAGAAGCAAAACACAGGAGAAGCAAATCAGATAATTATTGTTTTCCTTTTTCTCTGAGGCTTCTCACCTTTCTCAGGAGAAAAATCCTGGGTGAAGGGATTTTTCAGAAAATACAAATGCCACAGGCTGGGGCTCCCCAAGGTGGGAACCTTCACCAGAGCCCCATGGGCACCTCCTGCCCAGTGCTGTGAGCCTGGCTACCTCCAGGCTTGCCAATCCAAGGTACTTACAGCTGTCACTGCTCCTAAGCCCTTGTGGCTGGACCAGTGATGGGACCGTGCAGAAGATCTCAGCACTCTGTGCTGGAAAAGGAGCCAGCACAATGCAAGGAAGAACAGCACCAATATAAACAGCAAAAGCTGCTTTTCAGCTCCTGCAAGAAATTCCACAGCTGTCTCAGAGGTCTCTCCTCTCCAGGTCCCTGACCTCCTGCACAAGGCTACCTCCATAAGCTCCTTTCATTTGGTCTAATAAAGTTAACTAGTCCTCCAGCTCTTCCAAGGAGAATAGGCATAAAAATGTGCATTAAGATGAATGCTTACAACCCTTGAAAATACCTCTTGCTTGTGAAAAGGCTTCTGAGGAATGAATAGAAGGGACAATGATTACCAGAAAAGGAGGAAATATTGTTCATGCTGCCTGGGAAGCATTTGACCCTTGCAAAGGCTGGAGAGAAAAGGAGGAAGAAGGCAGGGAGCTGAGACATTAATGGCAATCATTGTTCTGTTGGGAGCAATATCTCACAATATCCATGGAGATCAATCCCAAATTATTCAGCCTAATAGTCCTCAAAACAAACTCCAATTCTGCTCCTTTGTGGCAGGCATGAAGCTTTCTCTGCAAGGCCCATTTTACATCTTAGGTAACTCAGTGCTGGATGGTGTAACACTCCATTGTGAAATCCCTGCAGGAGCCTTTGATGCCAGCATCTTCCAGACGAGATGCAGAGCTTATCAGCTCAAATAACACAACTGTCTTTTATGCTTTGTGTCCCAAGCCTGCTGTTTTGGCACTTATATTTGTAATTCATTGCCTGGCTCTGGGTCTGGATCCATCTGGACAGGAAAAGTGTCTATCTGTCTGCATTGCTGAGATATTTGTGTCTGCCCCAAGGGACCTGAGCACCTAAGCTCTGCTTATCTTCATTGATGCTTAGGTTCCTAATTGCTTAAAAGTCATTTTGGAAAGGTGGTCTTAAGGGCTGTAGGCTTGTAGATGCTTTCAAAATTACTTCCCCCAGGCCTGGCTGTCCATCTTTCCCTGGGACTGCATCTCTGGTTTGGCTTCCAGACATGCCCGTGAGCCTCCAGCTCTGCTGTCCCTCCCTTCCACATCAGTGCCAGCCCTCAGCCCTGCCTGCCTTTCACCAGCACTACATTTTCTTCAAAAAAGGACAAATGAGGTGGAAGAAGAAAAGGTGAAAACATGATAATAGCTGTGGGAAAAGGCCACTGCTAAAGATTTGACAATGCTGGAAATAGAGGCTCAGAGAAAAGTTTTTTCTCCAAAAATTATTCTTTTCAATCTCAACAGCACACTGAAGAGAAGTTAAGGCACACTTTTTAGCACCTTTTGTACTCAAATTCGAAATTCACCTGTCTAACCAAGCAATAACAGAAATAATCTTTTTTATCCAGCTGCACATTTTGCTACAGAAATTTGTTTCCATTAAGCTATTCCCTTTTGTCCTCTTAGAAAGCATCTTTTAAATAATAACAGTGTAAAAAAAAAATTACACACTACCCAAAAAACTCAACCCTGTCAACTTATACAAAAGTTATCTCCTTCTTTCAATGGATTGATGAAAACTCTTTTCATAATGTCAAGGTGGAGATGAGAAAGAGAGAGAAAATTTCAAAGTGCCCAGCACAGCTAGTCATTTGAACAGGGAACAGGGGGCAAAATCTGGTCTTAGAAAACTGAGCTACAGCTCCAACATGAACCTGATATTCTTTTTCTGCTTTGTAAAACACAATTTTGTAGAAGCTGGGATGGAGGCACGCACTGCACTTCTCATCTGCAGGGGAGAAATAATGTGCTTTTTCTTTATCCCCTAAACCTCAAAAGAAGAATGTGAACTCAGTCTTTAAAAAAATAAAAATTAAACATGCAACCATGATAAGTCTCACTGCTGCCACGCTTTCAGGAGT
Source organism: Ammospiza nelsoni (assembly GCF_027579445.1). NCBI lineage: Eukaryota > Metazoa > Chordata > Aves > Passeriformes > Passerellidae > Ammospiza > Ammospiza nelsoni. Next base: position 4,914,517 of record NC_080649.1, read on the forward strand.
GCAGCTCAGGGATTCCCCAGGAAGGTCAGACTTGGAGAAGAGCCCACCAGGAACCACCCCATGATCAGCAGTGTGAGAAACACAGCCCTGGCTCACTCTTCCCTGCTGGGAATGAGTGCCTCAGGCTCCCCCTCGCCATCCACCCCTGGGAGGATTTCCCAGCACTCAGCCCTCTCCAGAGGGACCTGCTCCATCCCTGCTGGCTCTCTCCCACAGGCAGCTCCTCCTCTCACCCCAGAGATGCCACCCCTCACCTCTGAGCCCGTGTGTCACTGCAGGTCCCAGCCACAGCCCTGGATGTGTCCTAGTTGTTGTCCTCAGGGGCTGGGAGGCTCGCTGGACACGGCATTCGGGATCCCACGGGAGGTCACCAAGCCCAGGGTTTAACCTGCAAGGAGAAAAGAGAAAGCATAAGAGGGAGTTTCAACAAAGGGGATAAAAGACTGATTGATGGCTTGATTAATACCAAGCCATCCCAGGGACAGAACAGCTGCTTAAGCCATGGATCAAACACAGAGACACAGGAACCAGAGGTGAAGGGGATGAAGAGCACACGGAGGTCCAAATGAGAGCAGCTGCTCAACAGAGTAACTCAAAGGGAAAAGAAATCCACTTGCCAGTGGATTTGGGACTGTGAGAAATGCTGGAAGAGAACCTGGGACTGAAGTAAAAAGAATGGGACAAATGCCAGACAAGGATGGAAGAAGATGCAGGGAAGAAGGATAGCTCTGGGCATGGCCAGGGCAGAGGGTGCAAAACATCAATGCAGAGCTCCTGGAGGAGTGAGGAGCCACTGCCCCCACCAGCACCAGCCACCCAGCATGTGCAGGCTTTAATAAGTTTAATAATCCCTGTTACACCTGAAGATAGGTCTTGTAAATGTATTTTGATATCTTAAGTGTGATTTTATTGCTCTCAGTGGTCAGTTCCCACACCTTTACTGTTTTTCTGTTACTTTTGGATGCCTGGCTGGCCAGGGCTCTCTCTGCTTCCCACTGCTGTCAGCTCCTGCTCGCCCATGATGCCAAACAACCAGCACAGCAAGAAGAAGTGACACTGAGGGTAACAGTACTCATCTTTGTGATATTCAGTGTCTTGTTTTATTATCATCTGCACAGTAACAATAATAGCAATATTGGTGACAACCATTTTGTTACTCCTGTTGGTAATATTCAGACACGACCTAAGAGGTGTTTCAGAAAGACAACACAAATCCTGTGCAAGATCCAGGAGAATGGGGCAGTTAATTAAATGTCAGAGTGATGGACAGAGCTGGGACAAGCCTGGAACAATATCAGAGAGCTGGACAACCTCTGGCAGGCACAGGGAGATGGATGGATCTGGGACACGTCCCAGACCTCTCCCCTAGCAGACACAGAACCGTCCTACCCCCCACATCTTTAAAAACAACATTCTCTGTCACTTCATTGACTTATGCAGGTGAGGAAATTTCCTGGGGAAAGCTGCCTTCCAAGCCACGTCACTGATCACAGCCTGATCTAATGACATTTTTATACCTCCAAATTGTGCAAAGGAAATAAAGAGCCCCATTGACAATGACAGTGTCTTAGAAGTGTGTTTTACCACCCTATGTGTGAACTCACAGCAGGTAGGGGTTTATTTTGCAAAAGATTTCTTGCCATTTTTTCCAAACTAAACATTCATAAGAGAGGCAGGTGGTGGCCAGGGACTATGGAGAGAGAATGGCAGCCGGAGGGTGTTCCAAAACTCCAAGAATATTAGAGAACAAAAGGAAGCCTGTGACAGATACTGGGCAATCTGTAAGCCATCAGGAAGAGTGCAGAGCACAATAGACTAATCAATCAGGCAGACAAGGGTGAGGTGTCACGGGGAGGCGATGGGTAGTTGGAGGTCAGTTATGAAATATAATCTCTAAATTGGAAGGAGAAGAGCAGTAGCACAAGAACAATGACAGGTGTTTGAATGCAGGTAGGTGAACACTGGATTGGTGATTTCCAGGAGAGTGAATGCTGGATGGGAATATTATGGAGGTAAGGAAAAATAAGCTGGTATTTTAGAGACAGGCACATATTCTGTGAAGTGAAAGGCTGAGCTGGCGAGACTTTAAAGTGCTGTTCCATTTCAGAAAATGCTGCTGGAAGACAGACAGTGGGGCTCCCTGGTGCTTATTCCTCTGGGTTTCCAGACAAAGTTTGTCAGGGTAGAAGCAAAACAAAATAAAGGGATGCTTTTCCTAAGCATAAGTCCTGCAAATAACAGCTGGGATCTGAAAGCCAGGCCAGAGCCTTTCTAGCTGGTGCTTTCTCATCAGCATGAGTAATCTCTAATCTAGTTAGCTGAGATGCAGGGAAGTTGCACACTGCCACGCATGAGAAGATGGGGATTCTGCAGGTGAATTTAATTACTCCTTCCACAGAGAAAGTGGGAGTCAATAAGGCACCACTCACCCTCCATTAGCTAACTGGGCTGGCATCATTTACTAACAGGCAACATCATTTACTGCTCTTTCTAAGCTAAGGGAGAACAGCCCTGTTACACCCAAATAAAAACTTGACTTAACATTAAGTAATTTCTACCAACACTCTTCTGACCTTAACTGCATGTTCCAAAGATGTCACACAGTCCTTCTAAGAACAGTTAGACCCAAGCAATTAGAGCTGAATGAACAATTTCTAAAGAAAAATCGTTTGGCAAACTTCACCTCATTTTATGCTCAGGAAACATTCACACACAGATTGCAAAGTCCTCACATTTCTTTTTCAATGGATATGACTTGCTGGTTTTTTCCACTGAGCAAACAGCAATGTTACAGTTCATTGAAAAATCTGCAATCAAGCACAGGCTGGGTGGATGGGTTCTGCCAGACACGTGGTGCTGTTCCTCCATTCTTCCATTGGGTGAGGGATCAGAGGAGCTCCAAGAAATGTGAATCAGGACTGTTACCCCTCCTCTTTGAAATTCCCTTTTGCCAAATCTGGAGCACATTTACTGGGCTGAGCCATGGATATGGACAATGTGGGAAGGAAGCCAGCTGTGGTATTGTCAAAGCCATGGGAGAGCTATTCACCAAGGACACACAGGAGAACCTGGAGACCTTTAGATGATGACCCGACTCCCTTAAACACTTAAAACCACCTGCTTAACTCTCCATATCACAGAATCACAAAATAATGAGGTTGGAAGAGACCTCTAAGATCATCGAGTCCAACCTATACCCTAACACCTCAACCAGACTACAGCACCAAGTGCCATGTCCAGTCTTTTTTTAAACACATCCAGAGATGGTGATTCTACCACCTCCCTGGGGAGAGCATTCCAGTACTTTATTATTCTTTTAGTGAAAATTTTTTCCATGCCCAGTGCTGGCCAGGGCTGTGGAGAAAGGGGCACAGGTGAGCAGCCCAGGAGGTGGAAGCACTGGTGAGGCTGGAGCAAGGCTGGCATCCGACCTGCTGGTGGCTGAAGAAGCTGAGAACAAAGTGTTCTGTAACACCCAGGGGGATAAGGGAGTGTGGAGCAATAACTCAGGCTCTCAAAGCAGAGCATATTAGGAGATCAATGGGACAGACATTAGTCCAAAGGAGCAAACTCCAGAGAGACAGGAGCAAATCTTTTCCTCCTCCTTCTCCCTCGTTGCTAAGGATTTTTTTTCCTTCCTATTTAATACTATCCTCATTGTTTTTAAATGAACAGCAAAGCCAGTGGGTTCCACATGGCATTAGCAATGTGTTTGTGAAAGGGAGAGAGACTGGCTCCCGGCAGGATTTGATAAAAGCCTCTCCAAGTTCTGAGTGATTTACAGCTGGAGAAAACAAACACGGACTGATACAAATGCAGAGAGAGGCACTGACATCCAGGTACACTCAATTACCAATTCATCAGCCCAAGTGAACTTGAAGGGCTTTTCAAACTCTACATGGCTCTAAATTAAAGGAAATATTTAGATGGATAACGTTCTGCAGTGAGGGAGAAGAAGATTAATTTGCTGATCTTCGGCTCAGGAGCCTTGGCCTTTCATGGGCAAAGGGCCACAGGACAGGGGAGCAGGTGGCAGCTCCCACTCCCCCCATGGGACCAGGGAATGCACCAAACATCAGGATAATGTTCACACACTGTTGCAAAGCTGTCAGCGCACAGCTCTCTCTGTTTCTCTGTTTCTCACCATGCCAGTCCCCAAACAGACTTTTTTCCCTCTCTCTAAAAACTTTGCTTTTACCTGCCCCGGAGGTAATAATGGAAAAGCTGTGAAAATAACCAATTTTTTGGTTCATTGGTTGAACTAAAAAAAAAAAAAAAAAAAAAAAAAAAAAAAAAAAAAAAGAGGAAAAAAAATCACTGCACAGTGACCCCAAATTGGAATTGTCCAGGGTCTCCACAGAAAAATAGATATAAATACACATATATATAAAAGATATAGCTCTATGGTCAAACAATGGTTTAATCCAATCTGAAACTAACTCATGGGGAATGTCATTTTTCCCTCCATCCCCTGCCCAGAAACCCATTTTTTTTCATGAGAAGAGATGATTTACAGCTCCATGCTCCAGCAGCACTGACACAGCCACAGTGTTTGATATCCTCCCCTGTTCAATGAAGCTCCTCCATGCTGGGGCACAGGGCCCTTCAGTGCTATTCTGATACAAACTCTGGCAGCTGGGGGGAGGAACAGGAGGAGTCCGGCTGCTGAGAGACTGCAGGGAGCTCTTTGTTAGTTGTTCATGCAGAAACTGTTTTGATTTCACTGTCTAATTGATATCTTGGGGAAATCTTTACAAAAGGCAGTGCATCCTCCCCAGAGCCCACCTGTGGGAGCTCAGTTGAGCAGCCCCACGGTGCCAGTGCTGATGGAGCCCCAAGGTTGCGGGGTTGTCCCTGTTCCCCTGCTCCACATCCTCATCCCACAGGTTGGGAGAGCTGAACCAGCATGAGAGCCCTGGGGCAGTTGGAATGGAGGGTGCTGAGCTCCAGTGCTGCTCAGATTTTTGGCAGAGAGGAGATTTTGGAGAGTTCTGTGCTGTGATGTCTGTTCATCAGCAAGGAAAGCTGTGTCAGCCTGCCTCAGGAGCAGGGACTGCCTGCATCCCTCTGGATGCTGCCAGCACCATCTCTCCTCCTGCCAGAAGCAGCATCAAGCCCTGAATTTTCCACTGGATATCAGCCCTCCTCTTTCCTCTGGCCTCCTCCAAAGACAGCAGCCATGGCTCACACGTGCAGCTCCGAGGCTGGCTCTGAACTATTTAGAAGCACAGCAGGTATTTTAATTATTCACATCAAGCTAACGACACTCTGAAGCTGTCATGGCTGCATGGGGTGGAGCCGAGCCCTGCCAGCAGCTTCCCATGGCCTGGCCTTGGGGCAAAGCCTGGCTTTGCAAACAGCCATGACCCAGTGCTGTCACCGAGGGCAGAGGGGACACTTGGGTGAGGAGCACCCTGGCACATCTGTCTGGTCCTGTGGGCACTTTCCCACCCAGCCCATTGTCCAACCTCCTGCCTGGCACCTTGTATCCTCCAGACCAGGGGTATCAGCCAAATGCTTTTACTATTACTGTGAGCTGCTGTGCCCCACACTGACAGATCAGCTCTTGTCTCATTTTAAGTGCACTGGAATTACCAAAATGCAAGGAAAAGGAGGGGTACTTATGGAGCACAGCTGGGCGGCTTCAGATGAAGGCACTGGAGGGGATGACACACTTCCTTGCTACCTTGAGCTGCTCCCAGGGTTTGATGCAAGGAGCTGCTTTGGAAAACAAGCCCTTGCCACCCTGCAGCAATGTCTTTATTTGCTTCTTCCTTCCCAGCACCATCAAAAATATTTGCTGCAATAGCATCACTCTTCTTAGAGACATTAGGAAAAGTTCTTTACCCAGAGGGTGTTTGGGCACTGGAACAGGCTCCCCAGGGAAGTGGTTGAAGCACCAAGCCTACCAGAGTTCAAGGAAAGTTTGGATGACTCTCAGGTGCCTGGTGTGGTTCTTGGGGTTGGTTGTCTTGTGTAGGGCCAGGAGCTGGACTCAGTGACCCTTCTGGACCCCTTCCAACTCAGGATATTCTGGTTCTGACCCACATGTCTCCTTGGCAGAACAAGCTCATCTCTCTCAAGGTGAAATATGTGCAGAAAGAAGGTTGATAGCTTGTGTTGAAGGGAGCCAGGCTCACCCCAGGCTCACAGAGGCTTTTCTCAGCTCTAGAATGCAAGTGAGGAGCAGAGACAGGAACCTCACCTGCAGAAGCATGAGTGCTGTGGTTTCCTTCATTTTTACTCCACTGAGTCTCAATTAAAGGCGAGCTTCCTTTAGGGACCTCAGGATTTCTATCTGAGGTTGATCTGGTTTTTTTGGAGGTTCCTCTCAGTTATTTCTCTTATTTCAGGTAATTAAGAGGCTCTTCTTCCAGCCTTTCCTCACCATTACCTCAAGGTAAATTTGGAGGATTTCCAAGAAGATTCAGGACTTGCTTTTCCCCTCTTCAAAATGAGCAAGAACCTCATCATGGTAACCCTGAGCTCTTCTTCAGCAGCAACTCCCCATGGGCAAAGCCTGAGAGCAGAGAGGCCCCCACAAAAGCACATCCTCTGGTTGAAGAGCCAGGCTCTTCAAGCCTCCTGGACCACCAGAGCCAGCCCCTCTCTTTTTAACCTGCATGTTTTCCAATGCTAATTCCCACCACATGCCCAATTCGAAGCTCTAATAATGAACAACTGCTTTCTTCCTTTCCTTCTGATTTCATATTCATGAGTCAGGCTTTCCTGGCACTAAACGCAAATGCTAAACGGAAATCGCTGCACAGTGACACGTCTGTGTAGCTTCACTGTCCATTTATTTGCCTTTTCAAAGAGCTGCTGTGTTAAGCAAACATCTCTGCCTGGATCCTATCTGGAGGAGTTTGTCTGGTACGGCGTGGTGCCTGCCGGGCTGGGGGAGCGCCGCGCTGTGACGGTGTCTCGCAGCTCTGCTTTTGCTCCAGGGAACTTCTTGTACTGTAACTTTGAGCTCGGTGAATATCTCAACCTTTTCTGGAATGTTTTGCTTGAGTCTTGGCAGGATGTGTTCAGCTCTGACGCAGCAGGGATGAAGCAGGGAACTCCCTGAGAGAAACATCCCCTGCTTCGGCTTGGGCTCCTGCAGGCAGCAGTGGGCAGGTGTCTTGGCAGGGGGAGCAAAGAGGCACCTGGAACGTCACTGGGCAAATTATTTCTTCTGGCAACTAGAAAACTCACATACACATGCAAACAACAAAAAACAAAACAAAACAAAACCATCAAAACAAACAAAAGAACCGCAAACATTTCAGGCTTCATCCAAGCTTCCTCCCATCATCCAAAAGAGAGAGACAAAACACATCTTGAAAAAAGGGACATTTTCCATTAACTATATTGGTCAATGTGTTTCCCAAGTATTTTCCTTGCAGACTGCTCTTCCATGTTGAATTGAACTTTTAAAAGAGCAAGGGGAAAAAAGTAATCTAAAAGTGAAAGTCAAAGGAATTAAATCTTCACATATTTCAAGGTGAGCTGAGATGTTCTTCTCTGCAGAGATGCCAAAGCTGTGTAGTTTCCAAACCTTTTAACCTGTCTGGGATGGAAGCTTTAGGATCACAGATTGGCACCCTGAAGTCTCCTCTCCATCAGTTCACATCTGCCCTCCTCTGCCAGGGAACCCTTTGTCCCCTTGGAGACATCATCATCATCCTCATCATCCTCAGCTATCTGCTCTGCAATCAGTGGCAACAGGAACCACAGTCCTGAGGGCAAGGACCCAGGCAGGGCTGAGCTGGGCTGTGCTGGGCTGAGCTGGGCCCTGCTCCCTGGTCTCTCCATGGGAGCACCAGCTGAAGGTGGCTTTGCTCCAAGTGCTGGGCTGGAAAGGGGGGCAGCCAATATCACAGAACCCTGGATTGCTCTGCCAGCTTTGCTCCTGCACTGTCACCCCCATGGGGCAAGGTGGGCAGTGAGGAACTGCAGGGGTGGACTGGCAACTGGCAACTCCAGCTCTTTGGTTGTCCAGTGCTGGAGGCTTTCCCTCCTCTCAGCTGCCTCCACTGTGGTTTCCTTCTCCAGGGCTCTGTGGATGCTCCTTATGATCTTGGTGCTTTTGCCTTCTGCAGTCATCCATTGCTTTTCCTTGTCTGCCTTTCCCCAAATACTTTAACAAATGAGCTCATGGGAAGGCAAGAGGAAAGATGAGAGATGAATTTCAGACCATGAGAAATGAACTCACAAATAAGAGTGTCTGCAAGCACCATCTGAAGAGCTGTGCTCCTGCTCATGGAGAACATCATGTGTTCAATCAAAGTAATCAATGGGGACCACATTTTGAATATTATCTACATGCAACAGACTCCTTGGGAGGAAATTATGCAGCAATATTTAATGGTGGCAATGGTTCAGCAAGTAACAGAAAGAAATTTTCCTCAAAACACCATCAACTTCTCATGGATAACTCCCAGATGGGACTGAGGGTAAAAAACCCTTTCATTAAAAAGCTATTCAGTTATGGTAAAACTGCCATATGTGGCTCACTGAGATTCTGATTGTCAGTGACTTCAGCTAGAAAGCTGCAGTGAAATCAGAAAACTACTTCCCATTTGAACAGGGGGGTGGAAATCAGTCCTTAGGGACCTGAAAGCACGGCTCGATCTCACACAGCTGAAGGTGTCTTACAGCTGGATGTCTAGGTTAAGGTAATTGTCTAGACTTCTTTTATCATCAGTGAACAGAGAGACGTGCACCAGCCCCCAGAGAGTGATTCATTCTTCCTGTCTTAAACATCTATTTTTGGATGGGATGAATTACACACTGGAGGTGTTCAACTTTCTCCAGTGACTGTGGAGCCTGGATGATGAACTTGGCCTAGACACTTCACCTTTCTAGTGCTGAAATAGGGAGTGCTCCACCAAAGACAACTCATGTTGTGCCAATAATGGTGGTAGGTTGGGAGCACTTGGCCAATACCTTCACTGAACAGACACAAGAGAAGAAGCTCCCTCAGCAGACAGGAGATGGAGGAGGGGAAATCACCACAGGCATACCCTGGAGTGATCTCAGTATTTAAAAAAGACCTGAGGGCATGCTGGTGCCTGATTATCTCATCTAGTTCTTTTATGTCATGCACAAGGTACAGGTTACATCCAATTGCTTTTTAAGTGTGACCTGAAAGGTGTAATTTTGCAGTCCTAGGAGGAAAGCAGGGACTGGTCTCTCAGCTATGAGCAGTCTTCCTAAAAGACCAAGCCTTTTACTTGAGCTTGGGTTTTCCTGAGATTAGCAATTCCAAACTTCTCCAAACCACCAATTTATTTCTGAGACACCACCTGTATCCTTCTACTCATCTTCCCAGTCTTGAATAGCCATGTCTTGCAATTTTAAGGGTTTCCTTACAACCTTGAGAGCTATCTGGAAACAGAAGGTTTCATGTCTCTTTTTTGCCATAGTCCAGGGCCAGTGCTAATAACTCACAATGCAGAAATAATCCTACTGTGTTCTAGGAGGCTTCTTGCTATAAGTCTTCCATAAATAAATGAGATTATTAGCTTCCATTACTTCAGTGGGAGCCAGTTTTAGTCCTCTCAGAAGAACAAATTCTTAGTGCCAGCTCAGGTTTTAGATCTTAGAGCCATTGCAGCCACCTCTTAGAGCCATCCTGCCAAAACCTCTCCAGACTCCACTCCTGCTATATAACATGGGACAGGTTATCTGTGCAAAACCCAGAAGTCAGGATTCAGGAACTCTACAGGAAAACCAGATATTGCCATTTCAAAGATCAACATGAGAAAATCAAATAGGGACCTAAATGGCAGGAGAAGTCACCAGAGGAAAGCCAGGCTGCCATCCATATACAGGAAATGTTTGCAACTGGTTCTGAGTGGGGCACACAAATTGCAAAAATGTATGCCAGGACCCTTCTCCAAAGCCAACAAATGTGGAGGAAGAGTGGGGATAAAATTAAGAGTTGTGAGTGCTAATTCACCAGGAGAGAGATTTGTGCTCTTTCCTGGGGCGAGCTGCTGCCAGGAACAGGATGCAGCTGATGACAAAAAGCCCATGGCTGGAAGCCAAAGGGTTCCTTGGGGGCCAGGGAAATGCCCTGGAGGCTTCAGCTCTCTACACCAATTGGCTTACACCTGTCAAAAAACATTCCCAGTATTTTTTCTTGACTCATCTGGAAAATCAAGATGGATCATCCATATTTAACAGGCTATTCGCGGTGCTCATGGGAGCGTGTTCAAGACAAGGCAGAGCAAGACCTTCAGTTCACGGTGTGATACCAAAAGTAACTCAGACATGTGAAGGGAGCATCCATCTGTCTATCCAGAAACATGGAACACACAGGATTCTTAGAGCCTAACTGAAATAAATTACCCTCCTGTGAATTGAACAGGTTCACTTAACAATATGACAGTCCAACAGGACAGATACCAATGCTTGGTTTCTCCTTTTCAACTTGTTTTCTCTTTTCCTTCCTGCTTCAAGCACTGAGTTTCCTGAGATGACTTTCTACATCTCTGCCTCAATTTTCCTCTATTTAAAAAGAGATTAATGTGACAGGGAAGTGTTGGAGATCTCTTAAGGAAAGCCACCGCATGAGAGATTTTTCTATTTTAGATGGTGAAAATTGCTAGCCAAATGCTACTTCTTAAATACAGCTGGTGAATATATAAGGAAAATTGATTTTCTCAAACGACTACATCATTTAAGTGAAAAGTCAATAATCATCTTCCACACCAGCATTTAAATATCTGAGCAAAAACACTCAAATAGTGATATCTTCTGGGTTCAGACTGTTCACTGGAAAGAAGGGAACACACAGTATTAGACTCAATACTATGTTGACAAAGAACACAAATGTCAGTTTGACCATCTTAGAAAAGACATTTTAAAAGATATGAAATTAAATGACTCAGGATTACTCATGATGACATCTTGCATTAAGCAGTGAAAACTCTTATTTCGGGACAGTTTTTGGGATTGATAATAATGTAAAGAAAATGCATTTGTGAAAAAGCTGCTTCCCTTGATAAAGAAACAGAGGGACAACAAGCTCCAAAGATGAACACTGTAACCCAAAAGCAGGACAGAATGCTAAAGAGTCTACCAGAAATCTCAACACATAATCAAGGGAAAAGGCAAAATCACAAATAAAAGTGGCCAAAGGAGACTTCCATAAAAGGGGCAGCAAGATAAAAGGGTTTGCTTTGCCTTATTACAAGGGAGTTTATGTAAAGTGCAAAAATATGGAATTTTTTCAGAACAAATGCAAAATTATTTTAATAAGAAGATGTAGCTCAGTTTAGAAAAAAGGCAAAAACAAAAAAGCCCAACATTACAGTATCATGCCAATGGTCAAAGGGTTAATAACCACGCAATTTCTGGCAAAGGAATAAATGTGACCAGCAGGCTCTGCAGCCAGGCAGCCCTGGTCAGGTGTTAGTTCACTTTCCCATCAGAAAGCTGCATTTCAACAAAGCTGAAATTTCTCATGACATGAATTAGCTCTGGCAAAATCATATTTTAAAAGAATCAGGAATGTTTCTATAAATCAAATATTTCATTTGCAAGACTTCAGGAGAATTTTCCATTCCTATTTTTATTGCATAACAAAATCTTTATAGGTTCATATCAAAATGACATTAAAATTAACTTGAAGTATATTTTAATAATAACTTAATATTCTATTCATAATGCAACCTTGTGTCAAAATCTTGTATTTTTCTGCAAGGTACAAATTTTTCTATTATCTCATTGCTAAATTTTTCAGCCTTTCCAGGTGTTTGTTCCAGAACCTGCACTGTAACATAAGAAAAAGGCAGACTCTTGAAACCCTTAGGCATTTTGTTGTTATTCTAATGTGAAACAAAAGGAAATCTGTAAGCAAACATACCTGCAGCCCATAGCATCAGACCAAAATGAGCATCAGGACTGAGTCTGCTAAACAGCCTCAGAGTGCAGTGAACTGCATTCACTCAGCTTAGGTGAAGAAAATAGGAATTTAAAAATGCTTTTGGGTACAGGAACAGCACCTGACTTTGTAGAGTGGCCATTCTTTGTGAATCTTCCTCTTTTTCACTTCAGTTGGGTTTATATTTAGAAATGCTATAAATATCATCTGTTTAATCAAACGGAAAAAAATATTTTGATAGATCATTCACTCATTTATTCTCCGCAAAAGAAAGGCTGCCGATAAGACTGTCTGTTTCCACTGCATCTGTTCACTTGGCAGGAAAAAATAATTTCAATGGAAACATTGCAAAAACCTACCCTTTCTACCCAGATGCTCTATTTCCATATTTCTGATGCCATCCTGCCTGCAACCACTTCTTTAGATTTACATGAATTAACTAGTGTAGGACAGACACCAGACTACAAAGTGCTCACAAAGTAACGATGGCTTTTGATGATGACTTTAAAAGTTCAATGGAAAAGCTGTAATCTCTTGTCCATGTACAAAAATAAACATTATGGGATGGGTTTAATACACCTAAAAGTTTCATCCCATACGGTGTTTTTGCATAAGTTTCAGAATGAAACTGCAAAGTAGAACAAAGGAAACAGGTTCCAGCTAGGCAGCATTTGAATGAACTCCTTCCTTCATCATTTCTTCTCCTTTTTAGGGTTATTTCTGCAAATATCCACAATTTTTTGGCACTTTAAAAAAACAGCTATACAGGCCATTATGAATAATAAAACTTACTGAGTTTTATTAAGTTTTATTTTAGGAACTTAATTTTTAAAACTTAATTTTTATTGAGTTTTAAAAATCAATCTCACAACACTTTTTAGAGAAAACCAATATTAATCTTCAAGTTAAACTACAGACCAGAAGAAGAAGATATCTTTGGGAGATAACTTAAGAATAATTTGTATCTAATCAAAACCGGACACTCAACCTCTTTAGGCCTTTCCATGACCAAGCTGAAGGAATCTACCAACAAAAAAAAACCTGCAGTATAAATCTGCAGCCCTGTTCTGGCTCACCAGAGTAAATTGTACTGATTCAAAGTTTGTACAAGGCGCAGAGCAAGGGGAAATTAACTGTTTTGATCTCAGGGAATTGGCAAAAGATGCAACAAAATGCAATTTTCCACAATTATGATCCTTCTATTTTCTCCCAAAGCACAGCACTAGGAACACAGCCTTGAAGATTACACAAAGCACTTAGGATTTGTAAGATAATAATGATTATATGATGCAGCCAGGGAGTAGGATTTTACCTATTATTACCAAGCTTAAAAGAGAGGTTCTAACTCTGCAGAAGTTTGATGGTAAATTCACATTCTTCTGGAGCAAAGTGGCAGACAGAAGAGCAAAAAAATTATTTTTGTCACAGTTTCCACAGTTTCTAGCCTGTTTTATAGCATCCAGTTCTAACTGCTGTCAAATTTTTTATAGACATCAAGGAACAGAGAGTAAAAGCCAAAAAAAATCAGAAAAACAATGAAAATTAACTACAGTGAGAGGGCTCTTTTTGCCAAAACCCCTTATCATGCAACAGTGCTCTAACAGTCATACTGTTCTAAACCATGTGACCAGGAGAATTCTGCAGCCATTGGACAAAAACTCTTGGTAAAATCCTTGCAAGGTCTGAATTAAAAAAATAAGCCATCAAGATAAAAGCAATTGCTTTCCAAATGGCCAGGCAAAAATTGATTGATATAACATGATCAAGTAGCTATTGCATGTAATTTTATGGCAAGTCTGTATAAAACTTAATATAGCCTCTATTGTGCCTCTTGCAGATGATGTTCTTGATGTAACTGGCTTGTGAGCAGTGCTGGAGAAACTGCAGTGGGGAAAGGCACTTCCAACATGTAATTTGGTTTTGTCCTAAAATACAGACATATTGTCAGGAAATAGTAACTGTTACCAAAAATACTGCTGGAATGAAAAATACTGTGTTTTTTCCAGTGGAAATAATCTTAGGAGAGGAAAATACCAAAATAGCCCACAGTAAAACACAAAGTCCCTGCAAGAAGAACGTGCCCTGATTCAGCAAAACAGGTAAGAATGGCTTCATGCCAAGGGAGTTCCGCCCAGTGGAAATCAATTGTGTATGACAATTTTGGAAATCATTTGTGTATGACATTTTTGTTTACGTCCTCTTGAAGTTAGCTGGACGCACAATGCTCCACTAAATTGGGTGGTAGTAGAGAACCTTCCCCTTCCCATGGTAGTTTGGGAGCTATGGCTTCAAGTATTGGGGAAACTTGACCTGAGAACTTCATTAATTGGGGGGAAAAAACCCAAAGTGAAGAGTTGTAAAGGTCTGCAACACCTTTTCCCTGCATCATTCACAGCAAGAGGGGAGCAGAGGAACAGATCATTGAAGAGGGATCTGCTCACTCGCAGAGGTTGATAACCCATGGGATGCTTTGAGTTTTTGCCTTTTGCCAGCAGAGGTGACCAGAACCTCTTTGGACCCTCCTAGATGTGGAAAGCTGAAGTGTAAGGAGAGAATTTAAGGATAAATTCTACTCCAGCTCATGGTCATGTGTAGCCTTGGCACAGTTTGGAGGTCCCACACTTTGTGTCATTCAGACCTGAACTTTCACGATGCCCTCAGTGAGGTGTGAGCCCCTCTCCTGCCCCAAGGCTGCAGCTTGTGACCCTTCCTCAGACAAAAGCAGAACTGCTCTCACTTCCCATTTTGAAAGACAGGTCCTTAAATATTTACCTCAGAATCTGGATTTTCACTTTTGGCTCTTTGATCTTTTCTTTTTGTTAACTTTTTTCCCTCTTTACTCATTCTGGAGTATTTAGTCTCATCCCACAGCTCCTGCGTGGATGTCTTAAGAATAAAATAACAACAAGGGGTGGGATTTTCCAAAGCACTCAGCATCGGCCTGACTTTATTCTCTTTGAAGTCAGCAGGAGTTTTATTACCAACTTCAATGGGAGCAGTTAAGCCAGTGCTACACATTGTGAACATGCATATTCATGAAGCAAGCAGGATTTGCTAATAGAACATGGATTCAAACGGCTGATAAAATTTTAGTGAAAAAGATACTTGGGAAAAAAAAAAAAAAAACCAACAAAAACCAACCAAGTAGTTCCATTCCATGAGCATCAGAACTATGAATTCCTGCCTTCTTTGAGCTTGATTGACTTGGGCACTGAGAAGGGGCATGGGCTGATTGAAGTCCTTCCTGTGGGTGGGGTGCTGAGATTTGTGCTCTCTCCCAAATGGATTCACCAGCATCAAATAAAGGCTCAGCACAACATGGCAGCTTTTTCCTCTGTAGAAGTAGGGCATCTCTCTTCTACCTCTGCCTGTCTGCTCAAACCTTGAGGGAACTTGCTATTTTTGAGACTGCTACCCTCTATCAAATTCGGCTGGAGTTGGATAATGCACTTAAAAGTTGTGAGGCATATACACCCAGGTATAAACACACTCCATGTGAGCATGAAATCCACGTTTTTGCAGGATCTGCAGGAAGGCAGATGTTAAGACTGCTCAGAATCAAGTTTTGAGGCAATGGAAAAGATGGGTTCAGAGCAGCTGAACAGAAAACAGCCTCAGATGGATGAACCACAGCCCCCTGAGAATCTCAGCTATGGAGAAGGTGTAAGAAAAGGGCAATCCTTGAGGAAAGAAGAAGACAACAATATAGTCCTTCAGAGGAATTAGAAAAATGGTTGCTGAGATAAGTGCATTCCAGATAAGAAGCTGACATATATATAAATGTGACAAATTCCTCCAAGTACTCAAAATGTCAAAAAAAATGCAGGACTTGAAAGGGTGCAGGCTTTTTGAGCAACAGAGGCACTGCACCTCTGGAAATCCAGAGCCTTTCCATTCTGGAAAGCCAAAGCATCTCTTTGTCTGCACAAAGAAAATGAAAGGAAGCAGCAACACTGGCTGGTCCCTCTGGCATCTGGGCTAAAGCAACCCAAGAGGAAGACAGAGAGAGTTGGAAACAGTCCCCAAACTCCTTTCATATGGCAATCCAGACTCCCAGGAACAAAGGCTGGCAATGGACCCTCCCTGCCAAGAGCAGCCCATTGCCAGCCCAGGTGCTCTCACTGCCTTTGGCACCAGGGATGTCCAAAGAACAGGATCAATTCTCTCTCCACCCCACAATTTCCACAGCGCTGACAACTCAGAAAACAATTCAAGAGGGAATTCAAAGGATCTGTTGAAATTTCAACCAGGAAATCTGAGTGAGTGAGTGAGTGAGTGAGCATATGTAAATAGAAAGAATGAGTAGCACATAATTACATCAAATTGTTACTTAGCAAGGGAAGTAAATAACCCAAAATATGCAGAGCAAAAAATGGCAATGAATTAGAACTAATTACTTAAGGCTAATTAAAATAAGAATGGCTTGAATTGAAATATGTTAATAGCATTGAACCTGCCTTCTACCAGGGAATTTCAATAAAAGTGATAATGTCACTTCAACCTTCACCTGACTCGGGGAGGGAAGTTGGGATTTGGAGCGCATGGCTGCTTGGGGGTACTGACCACAGCAATGCATTATTTATGATGGAATGGACTGGAATGTTCTGGCAGGTGCAGATCTCCTGATCATGGGTAGAAAGAGGTTTTCTTGGATAATGGAGGTGAAGTGGAGAAAATACTGTGACAGGCAGAAGTTAAATCCCCCAAAGACAAATACATCCCGAGGTACCTCTCCATGCTGGGAGCTGCTATGGTTAAAGAGACAAAAAGAGAAAGGCATGGAGATAATGAGATCACAAAGAAGGAAAGAGAAAGAAGGAACAAGAGAGACTGAGGGAGTGAGGAATGAAATAGATACGGAAAGCTCAGAGCCATGACAAATCATCACCAGCTTCAATTACACGAGCCTGCTGGGCTATGAAATCTGCCAAAGGTCACTGGATTCCTGTCTTTGCAACTAAAACCCAAGTGGGCTTTGCTGGTTCCACCCCATGGCACCACTGTCTGGTGGGAGTGACCAGGGAGCAGCAGCCTGGCTGATGGGCACTAACAAGAGAGCACAGACAGCCCCAGCCAGGAGATGAACGTGCCAGAGCCATGCACCAGCTCCCAGCACTCTGCCAGCACGCCAAAGGGCTCCTGTGCCAGCAACTCAGGGCCTGCCAGAGAGCAGGGGGACCCTGGAGCAGCAGCAAAACCTGGATCAGCGTCTCCTTGCCATGCCACAGAGCCCAGCTTGTGCTCCACCACCACCCTGGGCAGGCTTGTGCCCCAACACACCCTCAGCCATAGATCCCAGCAGACCTGGATCCCTGCTGGCACAGGCACAGCTGGTTCAGCATCTACACATGGAGAAATCCTGATCATCTGCCACGAGCAGAGAGTGCCCTGGCTGTGCACCACACCCTGGGGCTCATCCTTTGGTGCTGAGCTGGGCACAAAGCTCTCCCTGCTCCTTCAGGAGCCGAGCCCTTAGCTGTGTTCACTGCCTCATTCTTTCCAGTCCCTCTGGTTCACACTGGAAATCCTCTCAGAGCCCTGGGATTCTCATAAAAACCACAAGCTCCTCACCCCAGCACTCTGCATGAACAGGGGTCACAGCGAGGATGGATATGGCAGCAATGCAGCCTTTCCACTTTCACTCCATCTCCTGCGCTGGCTTTTGAGCCAGCTGAAGGAAAAGCTGGTGCCAGGCTTGCTGCCAGCTGATGAATCCAACTGGATTCATCTTGGATCTGTGCATCTGAGAAAGCTCCAAAGCCAGAGCATGGCTGGGCTGTGCCCAGCAGGTTTGGGATGCTGTGAAATACAGAGAGGTGCTGCAGCTCCAAGCATTGCTCTGTCCATGACAGCCTCCCCAGCAGGTTTGAGATGCTGTGAAATACCAGAGAGGTGCTGCAGCTCCAGAGCACTGCTCTGTCCATGACAGCATTCCCAGCATGGAGCAGCTGCTGATACTGGACTTAAAGCCAGTCAGAAACAAGAGTACAGACTGGCTGAGGCAATGGTGACAATTGGATGGATTGCCTGAACTACAGGCTGTGACCTATTGATGGCCACCTCCTCAGAGCTCCATTTGTCCTGAATGCCAGACAGGGTGGGTGACAGTGGGACACAACCTTAGAAGATGCCACTCTACTGTCACAGACATCTTTTATGAAAAATCCTTTCCTTAGGATTTTTCCTCCTGAGAAGCTGAGAGGCCTCAGGAGCAAAATGTAAACAATGGTTATCTGCTGCTGTGGAATGCAACAGGTGGATCTGTGATTGGCCCATGTTAATTGTTTCTAATTAATGGCAAATCACAGTGAGCAAGCTTGGACTTTCTGTCCGAGACACAAGCCTTTGTTATCATTCTTTCTTTTTCTATTCTGAGCTAGCCTTCTGATGAAATCCTTTCTTCTATTCTTTTTGTATAGTTTTAATATAATATATATCATAAAACAATAAATCAAGCCTTCTGAAACATGAAGTCAGATCCTCATCTCTTCCCTCATGCTGTGAACACAGTCACACTCTACTGACTGCCAGGGCTCTACCTTGAGCATGCTGGTGGCTGTAATGTTATTTCTATCCCTCCAGTCTCCTTCAGAAGGAAAACCATTGCTTAAAAACCAGAGTTCAGACTTGCTGCTGCTGCTGCTGTGCAGGGAGGAGCTGTGGCAGGCCAGGAACAGGTTCCTGCGAGCTGCTGTCACAATCCTGACACCGCTGTCCCTGCCCTGCCTGACCCTGTGCTGCCAGGGAGGGAAGCCCTGGCCCTGGTGAGGATCCTGCCTCGGCAGACACGAGCTGAAAGACATTTCCTCTTTGTTTCTGTGCCGGTGTAATGAATCCTGCCTCCCACTCAGATCTGCGAAGTAAGAGGAGTTACTGTGAGTAATCCCCACTCCGACGTCTTCGGCTGTAATCGCAGAGAAATCACATTAGCTTTTTTTTTTTTCTAGGACAAGGAGAAATTCATCAAATTGCAATCCAGGGAGAGCACACACAAGAGAGAGAGAGAAAGCCAGCAACACACACATACCCTGCAAAAAAATCCCAAAGTTGACATTTACATTTCAAACACTTATAACAGCTAAACAAATAACAGTAATTATACTATTTGCATACTTTGTTAAATAATTGTTTGTTAGGTAAAGGCAGCCTGTGTGTGCCTGTGTGTGTGTGTATGCAAGGAGCAGATGCCTGAAACCCCAGGAAGCAGAACAGCTGCTGCCTCCCTTCCCAGGTGACCTGTTTGCTTTACAAAATGGTGACAAGTGGCCCAAAGCACTGCCCAGGGGGGCTTGGATGTGCTGATATACGGGCACAGAGGCCCTTGGGTGAGCAGGACAAGGCCATGAGCTGTAATGCTGCTGCTCAGCACCCACATCACCCCCCTGGGCACAGGGACAGCTGAGTGCTCCAGACATGAGCACCAGCTTGAGGAGGTGAAGCTCCAAAGCTCTGAGCACAAATATTGAGGATTGCAGAAACATTGCCAAGAAGGAGAGCTGTGGGAGAAAGCAGGGAAGGCACAAAAGCTGGACAGAGGGAGGCTCTCCACCTTGCAGCAGGAGATGCTGAACACCCCTGTGACGAGGATGCCTGACTCAGAGCCCACAAACCATCTCCTGGCTGGTGATCTCCCTTTGCTCCTGCAAAAGCATCTCAGCTTTCATCCCTTTCTGCTCAGCTCCTCGGGCACACAGCTAATTGAAGGGTTTTCCTTTCATTTTTAGAACAGAAAACCCAGTAAATGCCTTTTAGCCTGCACAGTTTCCCCATGATTGGCTCTATCCGCTCACCACTCCTATCCTGTTTATTTATTTATTTTTTTTTTTTAATAGACTTGAATGATGCAAACTGGTGGAGAGTGGAGAAGCCTTCTGCCTCTCCTCACATGGTCAGAAAAGGTGGAGCAGAGCCAGAGCCCCTGCATCTTTTCACACCTGGATGGAACCAGGTCAGGCAGCTAATGCATTTCTCAGGCTCAGTGGCTACTTGCTGGAGACACACAAATGCTGCTGGGCTGCTTCAGTGCTGGAGGCTGGCAGAAAAAAAAAATCCAGCGAGAGACATATGTGTCAGAGAGGCTGAGAGGGATGTGGTGCCAGGAAAGAGAAAAGTGATGCACACACAGAGAGCTCAGCTCTGTGCAGCAGGAGGAGATGCAGATTGAATAAAAGCCTCCATGGCTTTGAAACTGCCCCTCACAGCATCAGTAAAGAGTTTTTTTTTTTAAAGAGGGTTCATTAAGCCCTCTTTAAAAAAAAGAGCAGGAAAGTCACAGTCCCAAGGAGGAGCCCAGCATCCACAGGCTCTGATCTGCGCAGCTCAGATTTTTCAGTGTACAACTAAGGGCATCCCATGGGGCTGGGGAAGAGAAATGCTCCGAAATAACCATTCTCCCCTCAGAACATGTTCACTGGAAACGTTTATATTTACCCTTCAGAAAAAAAAAAAAAAAAAACAACTTTTTCCTGATTTTTTTCTTTAAGTTGAAAGAACATTTTCCAGTTCAACTCTTGTTCTTTCAAGTAGAAATGTTCGGTTTTCTTTAATGACTCCTTTTCCCCCCACTACTCTGCTTTTTACTTGGAGTTTTAAAAAAAAGGAGATGAGGAAAGGAAAACTAACAAAACCAGAATGAAATTTTTTACATGAGTTTCAAATAACTTGAAAAAAAAAAAGTTTTTAAGCTTTATAAGTGATTTTGAAGGATGCAAGAGCTTTCAGCAAACTTTTTTATGTAGGTCAAAAAAACTTCTTCCCAGGATTAAAAAAAAAAATAGCCTAAACAAAAGCCCTTAATGTGGGTGAAACAATGTGCACCAGCTCTCTATAAAAGCTTTGCCACAACTGCCTGTGTAAAAAAATCACAGAATTATAAAATCATAGAAGAGTTTGGGTTGGAAGAGACCTTTAAAGGTCACCAAGTCCAAAGTCCCTGTTTGCCAGGGACACCTTCCACCATCTCAGCTTGCTCAATGCCCCATCCAACCTGGCTTTGAGCACTTCCAGCAATGGGGCAGCCACATTTTCTCTTGGCAACCTCAGTGTTTCACCACCCTCATTCTAAAAAACTTCCCTTTATTTAATCCAAATTGACCCTCTTTTAATTTACCACCATCACCCCTTGTCCTACCACTACTGACCCTGCTAAAATGTTTGTTTGTTGTGCCACAGTGTCAAGCAAGGAGCCTTGGGAAGTGTACTTGGTTTGGGACAAAATGGCAAAAAATCAGAGAGAAAAGAAGTGTGATTCCTGCCTCTCTTTAAATAATAATTACAAAAAAGAGCTTATGGAACTGGACACATTTTCCTTCAAAAGATATTTAACACTTCATTTTGCTCCATCCTTTTCTGAATACTTCTTAGAAAACACAAAGGCTTTAAACAAAAGGTCATTAAGAGATAAAGAATTGAAGCTCTTCTTGCAAGAATGAAAGGAGAAGGCATCTTGACATTTTTAACGGGTTTTTTTTTTCCCCCCCTCTTTTCCAAACTCAAAATTAATCAACATTGATTCGATTTCACACACATAAGCCTGTTTTGTGGAAGTGGCATTTGCTGACAGAGAGCTGTTTGGACAAGAAAATTCCAGCCAGAGGAGCACACAATATGCTGCACACCATTAGGGCACACAGGCTGCAAGGACACCGGGCTCCCAGGGTTCATAATAAATCCTCTCCTTTTTCTGGGTCAAGAAACTCGCAGCTGTCTGGAGGTTATGCTAACACGCCAGGGTTTGGGGACTGATGTCGAGATCTGAGGAATTCCTGTTGCCTGGAATAGAAACAATGAAATTGTTCCAAGGCACCATTTATTCCCAGGTGCCTGCGAGCTGTCATTTCTGAGGAAGATGAACAATTTGAGAAGATCTGATGTCTTCAGAAATAATTCAGGAAGGCAGGATTCATTCAGGTGCCCGGGTCAGTAATGAATGGGACTCGTGTGAGTCAGAGGAGGACAGGGGGCACCTGAGCAGCCTCAGCTCTCCAAAACCAGGTGAGCCTGTGCAGGGGCACTGACAAAGGCTCTGGTGCCTTGAGAGGCTGAACCTGGAACAGAGAATAGACAGAGCTAAAGAATAAAGCAGGGATTTATTAAAAGGCCTCAATGGATCCACCTTGGGCAGCACAAGAGCCCAGCCAGGGCTACACCCAAGATGGTCACAAAATGGACAACCAGTCATGAAGTTTCACACTTTTATAAGTTCTGGTCCATTTGCAAATTGGGGTTAATTGTCCAGTTACAGCTTTGGGTTATGAAGTCCCATCCTCCTTGTTTGCTCCCCTCAGTTCTTCACTGTTTATTCTTTTGGTCCTGAAGTTTGTAACAGTTGTCCTTGGTCTCAAGCTGGAAAAGGATTGTTTATTCTAACTACCCTGTGAAGAGAGCTTATTAACACTTAATATAAAGCTCAGAGCTACACACCTAGGCAGCAGAGAACCTGAGAAATATGAAAGTTAAAGCTTAAGGCATCAGCCACAGGTGCTGCAGAAATGGGTGTGAGCAGAGAGCACCGAGGGCTGCAGCACTCTGGGGCTGGCAGGTACAGCCCAACGGGACCAACATGGTCTTGAGCCTTGTGCTACTCCAGCAGCCCAGTTCCCCCAGTAAATGCCTGTTTTACCTCACCTCCTTTCAGTTCTAGTCAGGAATTCTAGACAGGGAATCACTAAGTGGGAACAAACAAGCCATGCTATGAACAGTGGGGTATCGCCCTTAGGTATTTGATAAAGAGCTGTGAGACACCTTGAATGTGCCACAGCCTCCACCTGCAATGAGGGGTCAGAGGTGGCATGAGGAAGGAACAGCATGGAAAAAATCACAGGATCATTAAGTTTGGAAAAGACCACCAAGACCACTAGACCCTATCACAGAGAACTACCCACTTCCCCTATGACACACCAAGCCTGGGTACCAGAAGCAGTCCTGCCTCCCTGCATCCTGCCCTGGCTGGCACTCACTCTCCTGCTGGCATTCCACTGCTTTGGAATGCTCTGGGTCCATGTATCTATGTCAGGGAGCAGAGAAAATGGCAAGGGAAAAGCAAACAAACTGAATGAGGAAAGCATAACAAACCCAGCAGAAAAGTCTTCCCACGCCACTCTGTGCTTTCAAGTAAATGAGGCTAATTAACTAATTGCCTAAATTATTAGGGCTATTTTTACCCTTGTATGAGGGCTTGGCGTTATTGCCAATTTCTTAAGACTCAGCGCTGAACTCTCAACTTGTCAGGGAGTTAATGAAGCAAAGCCCCTGGAGAGGGGACCCTCAGGGCAGAGCAGCTGCCAGGCCAGGGCTGGGCTGGGGCTCAGGTGGGCACCTCTGCAGCTGGGAGGGAGCATCTGCAGCAAAACCACCCCCCGGGTGCTGCTGTTTAACACAGAAGTTCAGAGCTGTTTGCTAAAATCTCCCCTGCCCCCAGTAAAGGATTCCTCTCCATCAGCTTCCCACTGCAGGCAGGAGGAGATTTGGAGAAAGATTTCACACCTGGGCGACAGGAGGGGAAGGCTGATGGCTGCATGCCAGCCCTGGCTCCGTGGAACCCATCTGGGCACACCCAGAGTTGTAATTTTGGACAACAGAACCACCCTGCACTAAAGGAAAGGGCTGATCCACCTGCTGCAGCCTCACTGACCACACTCCCTGCCCCAAACATGCAGGAATCCACCCTGGCAGCAGCTCCCTCCTTCTGCTTTGAGAAAATGCTGCTTTCTTGGGGTCTGTAAGAAATCTAGATGTTTTCTCCTCTTCAGCTAAATGCCAGCCTCTGAGCTCCCTGGTGGCAATCTCAGTTAACTCCATCACAATCCCCCAGTCATTCTGGCTGAAGAGCTGGTCCCCTCAGGAGCCAGAAGACTGATAGCTCTCCTTTCCTGTAACAAATCTCACCTATCAGCTCTAATGAGGTGACATTTCAAGCCTGCCTCTTCTCTCAGCACAAAGTACACAACAATTTGGGGCGCCAAGTCTCTCGCAGGCGTGCAGGTGACAGCCTGCTGTCCTTTGGATGCAGGAGGGAGCTCTCCTGTGAGTTATCTCCAAGATTATCTTCACTCCTGGACCAGCTTGGTGTGGCTGAGTCCTGGAGACCTCCAAGTATGGAGATCTCAAGGCCTTTTCTGGCCATCAGTCGTGGAGCTGTGCCTCACTCTCAGTGCACATCTCCTTCCCAGTGCCCAGCCTGAGCCTCCCAAGCTGCCTGTGTGCCCTCTGCCCCATGTGAGGCTGCTCTTGGGGAGGGTTTGGCTCTGCCACCTCTGCAATCTCTGCCCAAGCAGCTGCAGCTGTTTCATGCTGCCTTTCCAACCTGGATCCTGCTGTCTGGCAGGATGAGGAGCCTCTGGGTGCCCTGGTATGTTGGTCTGACAGTGCTGGTGAAGGGAACCAGCAGTGCACATCAAACCAGATCGAAAAAGCCACAGATTTCTTGGGTCAGCTCTCCCCAGGCACTTGTGCCTCCCAACAGGATCTGGGCCCCTCTCAGCTCTTTGGGTGAGGGTCAGTGAGATGAGGAAGGAGGAGCAGATGGATGGCAGCCACTGCTCTGCTCAGCAGTGCAAGAAGGGCATCTCACAGCTCTGTTAGCAAGGAAATGTGGCTCACCGCAATTTTTTGGTATCTGTCTTTCTCCCTGCAGGCCCTCTCCCCAAACTCTGGTCACCTTGCTTGCTGAAAAATCCCATTTTGGTTGGAGCTAGCCAGCTTGTGCTATTCAAAAATGCCATGTTTGACTAGTCCAGAGTGGAACCTCTGTCAGATCAGGTTCTTTCATCTTAGAAAAGATTAATCCTTTCTCCTGTCTTGTCAGGAAAGCACAGAGAGCCATTGTTCCAAAGTTTTGTAAATATAAAGCAGAGATTATGGTCCCTGGGGTGACTTGGCAGGAAACCTCACCATTTTCAAGGGCCTTCCTGCGTGTGAAATGGAAAGAGCAATGCTGCCCTGTAGCTCCCTCTTTGCAATGTGCTTAGAAATTCTTGAATATCTGGCACAAGACATGCTGTATTATCTCCTACCTCATCTCCTGTGTATAAAGCTGGCAGCCTGGTCAGGGGAATTATTCCAGATTTGTGCTCTCCAGAAAACAGCCTGACAGGAAGATTTGCAAGTCACATCTCCCTGCTCAGCGCCATCTCCTGCCCCACTGCTCAGGAACCCACCAGAGATGATGGAATTGGGG
Organism: Ammospiza nelsoni; assembly: GCF_027579445.1. Taxonomy (NCBI): domain Eukaryota; kingdom Metazoa; phylum Chordata; class Aves; order Passeriformes; family Passerellidae; genus Ammospiza; species Ammospiza nelsoni. The sequence continues at coordinate 4,939,572 of NC_080649.1, forward strand.
CTCCCCAGCCTGGGAGAGGGTTGGCACTGCCCAAGCAGGAGCTGGCAGGCAGCTCTCACTCCAAGGGCTGCTCACTGCCTGCTCCCATCACTCTCAATGCTCCCACCACCTCAGCCACCACTGCAGAGAAACCAAATTCTGCCCTTTCACACCCAGGGACCAGCAGGGAAACTGGGTGACACTGGGGAGCCCAGGAGAGGTCAGTCCTGCTGCAATATTTACAATACAGGAGAATACCCTGGTTTCTTCATTTCCCCACATAAAAGTGGGGATGGATGTCAGGACACAGATGTTTCCCTACTGCTGGAGGTGTTGGGGCAAAAGGAATAAAAGCCTGTTTTCAATTTACCAAGTGAGATTTGCACATTTGCAAGTCAGATTAAATTTCCCAGGTTTGCCTTCTGCATGTTTTATCCACTAAGACATTTGCATAGATTTAAACACAATACAAAGCTGCAGACACCATCAAAAGAGGCTGGAGGGGAAAAGGGCAGGACAAGCTTGTACTTTTTCTTTAGGCTTATGGAAGATTCTGTTCCCAAAGGTTGGAGAAGGGGCATTGCCAGGCTGGAGCTGTGCCAGCCCCTCACCTGAGCAAGCACTGAGATACAGCAGGAGCCATGGGAGACCTCAACAGGTGGGTCCAGGGCAGGGGTTGGCACTGGTGGGGCTGGGACAGAGCATTCAGCAACCCCAACCCATGCCAATAGCACCTGAGAGAGCAGGATGTCAGCTCAGAATTTGCTAGCAGAAAGTGGAAAAATCCCTTGGATAATGCCAAAGTTTCATGGGAATGCCCCACTGGTGGTCTCTGCACAGGTACAGGTAAAGCACAGTTTAAACACACACTGGACAAAGAGAAATCATGTTAGATTATTAAATTCCCCATGTACCTGCAGGAAGTGGAGAACAGATCCTGCTCACCAGAGCTGTGAAACATATTCACCTGTTGCAGGAATTAATCCTTTTTTTTTTTTTTACTAACAGAGAGTGGCAGAGCTGTGCACACAGAAATCCTGTCTGAAATGAATCCCTGATAAAGAGGAAGCCAAGTTGAAAGGTGAGTTTTACTACCTGCCAAGGCTTTGGGTTTTTAAACGGTCTCTTGTGGAATTACTTTATTAGCAAGCTATTACAGGTATA